>NW_008357637.1:1551364-1596302 GCF_000622305.1 Nannospalax galili | reverse complement strand
TATATATATGCATATCCTCTGAGTAATTCCATTTCCAGGTATATGCCCAAGAGAATTGACTGTTTATGGCCACCAAAAGACAACTGAAACTGGTATGGTGGTGCACACCTGCAATCCCAGCATTTGGCAAGATTATGAATTTGAGGTTAGCCTCAGTTACACAGTGAGGCTCTGCCTAAAAAAGGAAAGTGCAGAAAAGGACAGCTATAACCATTGTCTTAGCAGAACTCTTCATAACAGCTCCAAACTTGAATTAGCTTGAATACCATCAGCAAAAGAGACACATAAATTATGTTGTATGTACATGATTGAATAGTATACACCAAAGAGAATGATCTAGAACTATACTCAATAATATGAATCTCACAGTGTTCAGCAAGCCAGAGATGAGTACATATTCATTTTTGTAAACTACAAACTATGAAAAAGCTATATGCAAATTAGATTTAAATGTTTGTAATAAAAAGATTGCTAAATGTCTCCAAAAATGGTTAGATCAAATATCTTTATCTGCTCAGTGAATTGCTATGCAGCTTGGTCAAAGATCACAATTTTTGAAATTATATGAAAAAAATGCAAAATGTTCTCCAATTTAAAATGTTCTTTGAAATTCTTTTCCAATCCAATTTAAAAGACATAGCTATCTAAGGATTAACCACATTTTTTTATCCCACAGAGAAAATATACATACTTAATATCAAAATAATATTCCACAATATAGTAATATGATTTTGCAAATTAAAATCCCAAATGGAACATTTTAAAGATCTTTCAAAAGTAGTATTTTCCCTTACTTTGAAGTGTACTTCTGCCTAAATGGCAGAAGCAGTAGGGAGAGGTAAGAGAGGTCTGGAAACTGGCTTCTAGTCTCAGTTCTGTTGTCAACCAGCTTTAAGACTTTGGAAAAAGTCACTCAATATTTCCAAGCATTATTTCTAAAGCAAAGACTTTGAATTAGTGGTTCTGAAGCTTGACTGCTTACTGTAACCACCCAGAGAATTTGTTTACTTGTTTGAGACAGGGTCTGTCTCTGTAGCCCCAGTTGGCCTCAGTCTCACAGAGATCCACCTGCCTCTGCCTCCCAGTGCTGGGATTAGGGTGTGAGCTACCACACCTGATGAGACCCAGAGACTTTTTAAAAATACAGTGCTGTGTGGGCTTTTCCCTTTGGTTTGATTTATTTGGTCTGGGTATCAGGTAAACACTGACAAGTTTGAAAAGCTGATCAAGTATACAATCAAGAATGAGAGCCACTGAACTTTCTAATGCATACAGGTCTCTTATTCTTACTCACAAATGATCTGTAAAACATATTTTCCAAAAGAAATAAAAACAAAGGGGTTCTTTGAAAAGTCAGATAGCATTTGGATAAACAGAATACTCATTGGTCCAGTTATGAGAATAAACATTGTATAGTCAAGGGAAAAGTCATACAGTTGTTTCCTAAACTTAAGTTGAATAGTGTTTCCCTAAAATTCATGTCCATTGGTACTTGTAACTGTAACCTTATTTGGAATAAGTTCTCTGTAAATGTAACCAACTTAAGATACAGGTTATACTGTATTAGGGTGGGCCCTAAATCTAGTATGACTGGTGTTCTTAAGAGGAAATGTGGACACAGAGACAAACTGGTAGAATGTTATTGATGACAGAGACAGACTGGTGTGACATAGCTGCAGGGCAAAGAACACCAAGGATTTCTGACAATCACCAGGTACTAGGAGACAAATACAACAAATTCTCTCTCAGAACCTCCAAAGGTAACCATCCTGCCTACACCTTGATTTTGGAATTCTAGCCTCCTAAACTGTGAGAGAATAAACTTGTTATTGCAAGTCACTGTAGTATAGCCTGTTACAGCAGCAATAAGAAACCAATACAGATGATTCCCCCCCCCCAAAGCTGGGGTAACTGGGAAGTTCTAGATAATTATTAAGAGTTTCTATAGTAAATACATGAAGATTAACAGTGAGGTACTCACTAAAAAACTGGAAATAAGTATCCTCAATTTGGATAATGAGAGTGATAAACAGATTCCCTTTAAAAAGAAATCATTCCAAGGTCAGAAATAATTTACTATATAACCTGCCTAAAGATAATTTTTGTGGTGTAGCTGTTAAAAGCAAAGAATACAGAGTCTCACAAGGAAAATGAAGACAGTATCATTTTACCACTGTTCAGGAGAGAAGGAGTCTCAGAAAATGGACTATGAGAATTACTCCATGGAAAGGCTATCTCTGTTTGAAGATGAATGAATCAAGTTATCTTAGCTTGATGCCATTGAATATTCAAACAATAAAACTTCTTTTGTTCTAATTCTTTGCTCACCAAGCAATCTTCTGATTATAATTTGGCTCCCCATGTGTGTAGTCTAGAGGGAAACAATGAGCTGGTCAGACCAGCAGGAGAATCTGGGCCTTCTGGCAGTTGTTTCTGACTATAAATTAATAAATCGACATTCTCCAATGTATTAGTGTCTTAGGAGCCCGTCATATTCAGCATTCCCTTGTCTAATCAATTCCAATAGCTGACAAAATTGAGTTTCTAAAAAGGGAGTTGGACTTTGACTGGTAGCAAGTTACTGAGGTAAATGCTGCCAGGTAGGACTGGGTCTGGATCATTAGTCAACCTTCTTTCAGAAATAACATTTTAAAGCATTATTTTCATTATAACTTGTCTAATATGTGGGCATTTGGTTTTTAAAACACAAGTAGGATCTTTTAACCCTGTTTTAATGCTCATCCCTGCTGAGGGTTAAGCAAGTAAGTTGCCAGAGAAAGGATGGGCTTTGAAACATTGAGTCTAAAAATTTCAAGGTATATGGATTACAAAAGGCTGAAAACCATTTCAAGAAATGACCCCATTAACAATTAATTTTGGGGGCTGGAGAGATGGGTCAGTGGTTAAGAGCACTGGTTGCTCTTGCAGAAGACCCAAACTCAGTTTCTAGCACCCCCATGGCAGCTAACAGCTATCTGTAACTACAGTTCCAGGGGATCCAACACCCTCTTCTGACCTCTGCAGACATTGCATATACCTATTATACTTACATACATGAGACAAAACACTCATCATACACACAAAATAAAATAAAATATCTTTTTAATTCCTAACTTTGTCACTCCATGGTAAGTATGGTTCTGAAACTAAAATATATTGCAAATATATTAAAACATCTTCTCTAACAAATATTTCTTTTAAGAGTAACCTATGACAAATTAAGATGTGGTAGAACATTCAGCTAACTGCCAAGTTAGACTCCAAATCAGTCTCTTCTAGGGTCTCCAGGTTACTCTGAAGAAATAGTCACTGCTCATTTATTCTCATTTTTTTCAGAGCCACTAACATATTCTTATTGTGAATTTTCAAACTGGGTGTTTTGAGATGGTAATAGTAATTTCCAAATATTATAGAAGTTAACAACTTGGTTAACATTTATCAATATGGGGAAGACAGTATTTTTGTGTGTTTTCTACACTGTAAATAGCTTAAGTAAAAAAGGTAATGAAAACAATCTGATGAATCAGACTATGGAACTATGTTTAAATTTTTTGACCAAGCTAGGATTAGTGAATTCACTACTGAAGATTGCTTGCTTGTTTGGTCTTTTTGAGACAGGGTCTCTCTGTAGCTACAGCTAGTCTGGAACTCACTATGTAGACCAGGCTGGCTTTGATCTCTCAGAGATCTACCTGCCTGTGTCTCCCAAGTGCTGGAATTAAAGGCATGCACCACCATGCCCAGCTTGAAGATTGTTTTAAACTAAATTTGAGGCAGTGCCAAACTGCAATTTCTGGCACTCAGCTTTTACAGGATTTGTATAAAGAAAGAAAAAGGCAGAATCTTACTTTGCTATTGGGACAGAGTCAGATCTTAGGGGACACAAAGATACAGCAACATCTAATGACTTATTCTTCCAGTTCACAGGGGCTCAAGTCTCAGCATAAGAAAGCATTAAAAAGGAGAGGTGAGAAGCAAAACATTTAAAGTCTGTTAAATTTATAAAGAACCAGTTTTAAAAGTTTAGAATATAATTGGATCAACATATTTTAAAAACTATTTTATTATTTTTATTTTATGTGTATGAGTGTATTGACTGCATGTATGTAAGTGCACCAGTGTTGTGCAATGCCTATGGGGGTCAGACGAGGGTGTCAGATTCCCCAGGAACTAGAGCTATGAACAGTTAGTTGTTAGCTGCCACGTGGGTACAAACCCAGGTCCTCTGCAAGAGCAGCCAGTGTTCTCAACCACTAAGCCATCTCCCCATCCCCTAGATCAACATTTTCAAAGAAGATTTTAAAGCTCTGACTACTAGTCACTATTATAGCACCTGGCCTCAATCAAATTATTCAGAAGGGCAGAAATAAATAACAAAGTTGGAAGTGTGAATTCAAGTTGGAATCAGTGACTTTGGGTACACAATATGACCACACACATAAATATTTACTCAACAGATTGTTGCTGCTTGACTCTTAATCAAATAGAATTGTATGCAGAATGTTATACTAACTGGTAATAATTCTTACTCTTTTTTTTTCTCCCAGAGCTGAAGATTAAACCCAGGACCTCATATATGCTAGTAAGTGCTCTAGCACTGAAGTACACTAAA
This sequence comes from Nannospalax galili, assembly GCF_000622305.1. Taxonomy (NCBI): domain Eukaryota; kingdom Metazoa; phylum Chordata; class Mammalia; order Rodentia; family Spalacidae; genus Nannospalax; species Nannospalax galili. The sequence goes on along the minus strand of NW_008357637.1, from coordinate 1,591,690 downwards.
CCACAGTCCTAGCCCAAGGTAATTCTTCTGATAAAATTTTAGAGGGTTCTTGGTTATGTATTATATAAAAACACCCTATTCGAATGTTGGCCTATCCTTTGGACACTTCTGTGGAAGGGTGTTGGGAGCAGGACAGAGGTATGAATCACAACTGGGTGAATAAAAGCAGCAACAAAGCTTAACCTAAATAGCACTGAAAGAGATATGCCCACCTATCATTCTTATTCAAAAGCTACTTGTAGGCTAGGGAGATGACACAGTGGGTAGAGGTGCTTGAATGAAGGCCTCATGACCTGAGTTCACCCCTCCCACAAGGTGGCGGGAAATAACCAACTCGAACCTCCGTGTGTTTACTGTGGCATTAGTGTACCCACATTCACACATATACAACACACATGCACAGACACAGTAAAATAAAATCTGAAATACAGTAAATTACAGAAACAAAAATATCAACTATCAATCAACTAGCTGTGTAGTACTACAAAGACAAATGCCAACCAGTCTGCTATCACAGATAAGCTCTACTTTTGAATAGGTGAGATGAACTCTGCTTTCAAATTCTGTTAATATATATACAGATGATACTTCGAATTTAAAGCAAAAAAGAAGTTGGCCAACTGAAGCTCCCAGATTTAAAAATCAATCAGTCAACTAATCAACTAATCCAACAGTCAATCAATCAACGAATGAAATTCTTTTTAACTACCAAAAAAAGGGAAAGAAGCTGGCCAACAACCTAGGAAAGACGTTAACATCTCCTGTGACAACACACAGGATCATCCTCTGACAGCACAACCAGAAATCTTGCAACCTTATAGCTTGAAGCTTATAGAGAAATAGTTGGGTCTATGTTTCCAATTCTGTATCTTGTTTTATTAGCTAAATTGTGTACTTTTCTCCTGTTACACAGTTTAGAGTATTCACTTCTTTGCTTATGGTTATGAGATCTTCCTCTACCTTGTTCCAATGTATGAATCTTCATAACAAAAGAACAAAAATTTAAGAACAATTCAACAATGAAAAAGATGACTGATTAAACACATTTAAACTCTGATCCCCATTAAGAAGAATGAGAAGAACTAAGCAATGACAAATGCCTATAATATGCTGAACACTGTGTTTAGCACTTTTCTAGAGGCTTCCTTCATTAGACTTCAGGTAAATGCTATTTTTATGTCTGTTAAGTCAAACCTGAAAACGCTCAATATTAAAAGGCAAGCTTTGCAAAGCAGTTTTCTAAATCATCCATGTGACTGAAAGGAAGCACCGAGACAGGTAAAGTGAGCAGTGAGTTTATCCCAGATCTCTGAGACCAGAGCTCAATAAATAAGCAGGAGCACACTATTACAGTAAATACTATATTTAATGCTAGTAAATACTAGATTTTCTCAAAGAACTTGAAGAACTACCGTACATCTCTAAAGTCTCTAAACTTTGCTTCATGGTTAAGTAGTCAAGCTGAGCACGGTGGTGCACACCTTTAGTTCCAGCACAGGAGGCAGAGGCATGTGAGATGGGAAACAGCCTGGCCTACACAGTGAGTTCCAGGCCAGCTGTAGTCAAAGGGAGACCCTATGTAAAAAAGCCAAATAATAATAATAATAATAGAAAGGTCAATCTTTAAGACAGACAGACAGAAAAAGTAAGTCTTAAAATGTAGCTTAAATAAAATCTGATATACTGAGTATGCAGCTTTACTACAAACAATATGATACTGCAGAGAAACTAGATAGCAAGCAAGTTAAGGTTAATTACAAAATAAGGTCATATGAAACTACAAATTCTGTCACAGAAGGTAATGTTCTCTACCTAGATTTGTCTTGAGACTTTCAACCAGGCAGCACAAGTCGCATTCACTGAAATTATTGGAGGTTGAGGAAGCACTTTGTCATGTAAGTGGGTATTTCAAATAACTGAAGTTTACTAAGGCTAAAACAAATGAAATTATTATAGAATAAGAAAAAAAAATGCACCCATGCCTTCAAAAGGCTTTCTTAATGATTCAAGATTATTTTGTATAGCCTTACTGTATAGGACATACTATAAATCAGTTTGTCTTTTCTCTACTTCCCATCAGCTCTGTGAGCCACTGTAGTTTGGAACAAGCATCTTAGCTCTCCACAAGCAAATGCATGGCCTTTGTGGAGAGGTAGATGAAATTATGTGAGTTACTACACAAAATACCCATGTCTTTTCCCCCAACTCAGTTCAACGTAAACAGATCTATGCCCGAAAAGCCTTGAAGTGGTAGGAAAACTGATCTTCAATTATTTGTGTGGTCATTATATTTGTCAGCACCCTAATATCAAAAGTACAACATAATCACACTTTGTGTAACTTTTTACCAGGTTTTATCTATTAGGAAATAATTCTAAGACATTTAAAAGCTTTCTGTTTTTCCTATACAGTATTAGAGCACCACCTTGTGTCAGGAAACTGACCAAATGAGCAGACCTGTATTGCATTCAGTTACCTTAGTTGTCCAAAGTTTTACTGTCCAGTCAAATGATGAAGTGACAAAAAGATGTGAGAAGTCTACTGCTCCAACAGCTGCATGACAATGGATGCCGGTGATGGGTCCTTGATGCCCCTCAAACATCTCACTGATTCCAGCTTTGCTATTTCATAAAAGTGAAAATGTTAGGAAACTCTCCCATAGTAGACTACATATAAATATCTTATTGTGGGTTTATAGATCAGATTTTTAATTTCAACAAACATAATTCTACACTTTCAATGCATCAGCATAATTTATGCTGAATGTTATTCTATTCAGATTTTGATAACACTACTAAAGTAGTAGGCATCTTTTGGAGCCATAAACATCATGCTGTTGACAAGAGAACCTACAATTCTAGTATCTAAGGTAGCAGAATAGGGACAGAGGGGGCTATGTAAGAGACAATTGGGGCCATTTTTTAATCAAAAGCTTTGAAGTGAAGGTGATCTGTATTTTAAATGAAATCCAGATGCTCATTTTTTTTATAGGAACCAATTGATTAGGAGCAGCTAAACAATTTCAAAACAAATTAAACAATGGGATAAATACTAGTAAATTAAAAATATGTACATGACATATAGTTATCACTAGTATCAACTAAAGCCCAAAGCCCAAATAAATCAAAATAAGAAAACAGGTAAAAATTTTATTTACAAATCTGAAGGCCAGTATGTGGTATGTGCATACTGCATTTAAAAAAATGATTTATTTTTATTTTATGTGTATGAGCATTCTGCCTGCATGGATGTAAGTGCATTGTGTATGTGTGATGCCCACAGAGACTAGAAGAGGGTGTCAGATACCCTGGAACTGGAGTTATGGATGGTTGTTAGCTGCCATGTGGGTGTTAGGAACTGAACCCAGGTAGGTCCTTTGCAAGAGCAGCCAGTGAGTGCTCTTAACCATCCTTCCAGCCCCACACTGAATTTATACTTGATGACTATTCCTCCCTACCAGAAACTTCTGTGAGATGCATACACAAAAATCCATACAATACACTACAACCTACAAAATCAAAAACATCTTATAAATATAAGATACTTTTATTAAAAAAAAATTAACTTTAAAGTGAGGTGTGGTGGTGCATGACATTAATCTCAACACTAGGAAGGCAAAGACAGGCAGATCTCTGTGAGAGTAAGGCCAGTCTGGTTTACACAGTGAGTTCTTTAGGCCAGCTGGGGCTATAGGGAGACCCTGTCTCAAAAAACACCACCACCCACCAAAAAAAAACCCCCAAACTTTAAATTTTATGTGCCTGAGTTTAGTATACCAGGAGTCTAAGACAGCATTCTATTTCAGTAAGGAGTAATTTGTTTCAATAAGACAAGACAAGGAAAAATGTTTTAATAATTGCTAGTTCCTATTTAGGTTTACCTGCCATGGCGGCATGCTGTGTACACAGAACCTTCTTCACTTCCCACAACGAAGTTGTTGACATCTCCAACGGGGAAGGACATAGATGTCACGGCCACTGCCTTTGACTGTTTATGAACCAATTCCATGCTATCCTACACAGAAAATTTCTTTGTAAACTCTTAATTTCAAATCCTTCATAGAAAACCTTCTAATTCTAACTGCTTTGTGAGCCATTCTTTAACATACTACTTATAAAAACCTACCTCAGTTAAATTAAGCATGTTTGATAAGATATATACACAACAAACTGTATTTAACACACATTTAGGTTTATAATTTATATAATATTATGAAAAGTTTGTGAAAAAACACACACTAAGGTATATGTACAGTAAAAAGTAACATTTACTTTAAAATTTCAGTTTCCCAAGTTCAACCTACCTGTGGGTGGGAAAGCATGTCCAAACTCCAGGAGCAAATTTTTCCATCAGTAGAGATGCTAATCAGATTATGAGCATTTTGTGTCCCAACAACATTTACACAATAGACAGGGTGCTAAAAATGTTAAAGAAAAAAGTCTAATTATGGGTATTTTGTTCATATCAAAACAGTTTCATAATCTGATAACTTTTTGGTTTGGTTGGTTTTTGTTTTGTGGTTTAGTATTACTGGGGAATTGAAACCAGGGCCTTGCACATTGCTAGGAAAGTGCTCTATCACTGAGCAATATCCCCAGCCCTGATTGGGAGTAGTTTTCACACGAAGTTTGTTACTATTAGGTTAATAAAAGATTGTCTTAGAAGAGAGGTGAGTTCCTGATATGTGCATCCCTCAAAATACAGAAGAAAGGCCTTCGTTCCTGGTTGCTAAAGGATGAGGAACTCGTACATCAAAGGAAACACATTTTGAAACCACTCTGCTGGATGCTACAGAGCAGTTGGAGGGGAAGGAGCACAGAACCTAATGAAATAACCTTTTTCACTTACTGTGTGTGCAGCAGCTGACAGTGGAGTTCTTTGCACTGGAGTTCTTTTATTGCTACGATTATCCCAAAGCACAATTTGGCCTGAGTATGTACCACCAACGACAAGATTTGGATGAAATTTTGCAAATGTAGCAGACATTACAGCTGACTGCAAATAAGAATTTTTGTATTTAAAATTTCAAGTGAAAGTCAGATGAATTAAAAAAACAAATTTATTATCTGGAACATTTCCCTCTCTACTGTATTAGAGGTTATAAAAATTAATTACATTTTAACTTTGTGTAAGAAATATAAAAAATCCTTTAGAATGTTTTCGTTCAAAAGTCAAACATGATGTGTATCTTTGATAAACTATGTAAACATACAAAAAACAAAAACTTGCTTCATTTGATTACAGTTTTAAAGGATACCTGGCCTGTGATTGACCTCTGACTGTACTATAACAGTAAAATATATACTAATTTTGATTCAGGGTATTTATTCTGGATTATGACATTATTAAAAGATTTCAAGTATGCAATCAGAAACACTTGCAAATTCTAACCTTCTAAATCTACTTTAGAAAATCTACATCTGCTTCCTACTTCAACCACATGTTTCTACTTAAAACTATCTAGCTCTAACTCCTCAGGCCATGTACAAGTAATTCAGTGGGCCAGCCGTCTAATTGTATATTCAGCAAGTAAGTTCCTGAGAGACTCCCTGTAGAAAAGACATTTCCTAAAAGATCCCTTTTATATGATCAATCACAATAACAGAAAATCACAACTGCAAAGGACTTTAGGAGTGATTAAACATAAGAGATGTCAGGAAAGCTACAAAAGGCAGATCATGTTGAACTGAGACGTATTCAGTTTTCTGTTAACATATGTTTGCAAATATGGAGTGGTTTAGCAAATGCCAATCCAATGAAATCATCATGTTGACAAGAAAGGAAAAAAAGCACTTGTCTAAATTTATTAATGAATCCTTAAACTTGAGGAAGACTGTTAAAAGACCATCTTACCTGACAGTGGAACACGTACTCTGGGGTAGTCTTTTTGTACTTCATATTCCATACAAGGGCCACACCATCAGGCTCATGAGGAGCATCTTCATTGTTATTATAGGAAGCTACAAGTAACTCTGGATACTGCTCGCAAGAATGGAGTGGAAAAAAAAGTCTATGCATAATAAGAACTATTTTGTGTTCCTAACTATCAGATTGTTCCTGTCAGGTTGTTTTGAAAATACATGAAAAATTATTTCTACAATTATACTCTTTAAGATATTAGCACAATTTAAAATGAGCACAGTTGATTATTTAAAATGGTTTAATGTTAAAGCATTTTATTAAAACAATTGTTTAAATTTTATACAAAGCATTTGGTGAATAAATTTGGGTCTTGGCATAAAGTTCTGAATTTCAAATCTAACATTTTTCATTCTTCCAGCATACATAATACAAAGTGATTATGGCAATATTAAAACTATTATCCACTGTCATTTTAAATGGATACATATTGATTTAATTACAAAAGATACAATTAGAATAAAATATATGCTAATTATAACTTTAAAAGTTAGTAACAATAAATGTTGCTATATTTTACCTGAGATGACCAATCCAAACAACTAACAACTCGATGCTTTGACCAGCGCTCATCAAAGAATTGTCGATTTAATGATAGTTTAGCACCTGCTTGAATCTCCCTATAGAAAAAGATCAACCCCCCCCCAAAAAATAGTGTTATAATTTAGACCACTCTCAACCTTACAATAACTTAATGCTGCTGAAACAATAATCTTGGTAATTACACATTACCCTTCTTTGTCTTCCAAATCTCTCCCACTGTAGTCAAAGAAGATGTTAATCTGTTCAGAAAGAGCCCTTTCTACAATTCTTGTAGAATGGTCAAAGAAACTTAAAAATTCCTCTGAGTGTAAAATTTGTTGCTTTTCTTCTTCAGTTAGCTCATGAGGAGGAGCTGGAAAAAAAAATGGGTTATTTTCTTTTTTGAAGTATGACTTAGGCCAGTCAAATCATGTCAGCTCACTATTACAGTTTGGAACAAGAAATACCATACATTCTTTTTAAACCACATTCACATCTTTGACTTGGAGCATTTTTTTCCATTTTAACACATACGTGATAAAAGAAGTTTTGAGAGTAATCGTTAAAAACAAAATTAAAGTTAAATACTTTAAGATACCTTTACTGTCAATTTCTTCATCTTTTTTTAAAGTTTTCTCTTCTTCGGGTTCAAGAGGAGGTTTAGGAGTCACTACATCATCTTCTTCCTCTTCATCTGAACAAAAAAAAATGGAATAAAGAAAAATATTCTTATAAAAATAGCTGGTAACACCTAAGGTTGTATTTTAGACAATATACAACTTCATAGATGAAAGTAGAAGTAAGTCACTAATAAAACATAGAGAACATGAATTTTACCAGCACTATCTTAAAGAATTAAGTCAAACCTCTTGATTTGTATACATAGCTCTATACCTCATCAAGAATCATATTAAATTCTGTTACTACATAAGTATAAGATATGTAAGCAAATAGTATGGACTCCTCATGGAAGTCTTTAAAATCCTGCAAGTATTATCATTCCATACGTAACAACATGCAACTACTGCATAGTTTTATATAGCATGCTGACACATTAATGCTATAGAATGAAAAAAATCAAATGTCTAAAATAGCCCACAGAGCTCACTGCTTACTTGTGATCTGAAACCATCAGTGTTTGATGGGTCTTCACAGGGCATAAAGACGGCTTACATTAACTCTCAGGTTGCTATCTGAGAGGCAGATTTTAAAGATAATAGCTATGAGATCACATTTTCTACTGTCATTTTAAATGCAAGTCTCATTATCTATCATTGTATGATGTGGCAATAAGCACTAAAAACAATATTTTCTTTAATTTTAATAAAAGTACACTGAGGTATACGATGTTTTTAAGACAAAAAAAAAAAAAAAATTACCAAACCTCTTGTATCCCCAGACCAGGATATAACTTGAAATCATTTATTTAAAAATGTTATAGGACACATAACTCTGCCTGCCTTTTCTTTTAACTACAAACCAAGATAGATTTTTATGAAGAAACATGTATTTTTATTGCCTAAGCAAACCTATCTGTCTATAAAGAGAATAGCAGCAGGCATCTGCAACAGAGTGCATCTCAAGTAATGAAAGCCTATTCAATGCGGGGACTTTCCTTGTTCATTACAGTCATTTCCTTGACCCATGTACAAAATGATCTAAAGCACACATACATACAACCTACACAAAAGAATGGTCAAGGATGGGAACCAGCTGCCAAGTCATAGTTCCAGCAGCCAGGCCAGCTGACTAGACAGCAACAACCAGATGGCACTGCTGGGACTGTGTCTTTCTGCTACAAGGTGGCAATGGGATGGCATAGCATTCTTCCGCCTGACTGCTTCCAATCCTCTGTCTCTCCCCAATGGCGAGCCTGTGCAATTACCCACACTCCAGGAGGCCTACAGACAAGCCTTTACCCTGCAAACAAAATGCAGCTTGTAGGCCACACCAGCTGCCAAACCACACACATAGTGTTAGGTTTAGAGAGCTAAGAAAATCTTTCTATCTCTATAGTATAAGCAATGAAAATATAACTGTACCTGTGGAAAGCTTTAAATGACACTGTATAATGCACACAATGATACAACCTCCAACTTAATCAAAATGATAATGACGTATGCCAATCCTACATTACTTGAAATTGAGCGATTTTTACGTTCTGACAAGTTTACAGAACTAGGATAAATGGCAAGAATGATTTCAATATATGCTCATACTTTTGAACCAAATGGTGAAGGTTAAAATTTTTCCTTTCAAGGGCCTCAATCAGCCACAAAGGAAAACAGTAATCACTGTCTTTTCAGCCAGCCCAACCGCATTTGTCAGCCCTTTCTCCGTCAATGCAGCCAGAGCAATCAACCTGCCAAACATTCAGAATGGAAAAACAATCTGAAAATACAGGGTATAATGCACCTGCCAGTGAAAATGGCCATTTCAAGAAAAGCTAGTGATCTCAGTGACCCTGCTGAGGAGGCGGTGGTGCAAAGGGGAAGGAACACGTAAAAGAATTCTTAGTGATCGCCATCTCTTGCACATTGACACTTCCTTACAAAGCATGCCAATTACAGCTTTTGTGCTACTTAAAAAAATGAAAGCTTTTTGGGGCAAAATAATCACATAGAGAAACAGAAAGACACTACTCCTTCTTAGATGAATTCTCATATACAAAGGATTATTAATCTGAAAACAGTGCAACTGATGGTGATTCTGTACTGTACTGCTCAAACATTAGGATACAACTCTGCCATAAAATAATCTGCAAGGCTAATGTAATAAAATAATTTAATTACATTTAACTTCAAAGTTGACTTCTAGAATAATAGGATATTTTGCTTCAATTAAAAATTTAGCATGAGAAAAATATGTATTTCATTTTCTGCTAATACCGTCAGCTCTCCTAATTAGTTCTATTAACTAACAGTTCACTGTATGAAAATTCTAAAATTAAGAGTGGATGTTTTGAGTCACCCTGGACAAGTCATTCCTGAGCACTGTGAATTATAAATTATAGCCTCCTACCCTCACCTTATTCTCCTCTGACTTCGCTGTATTATAGGGCTTCTAGGTACCATTTCCAATGACAGGTGTCAAATTCCTGTCATAATGCATATTTGGTGCTAAGTGACCTTGTAATCTACATATTTAACAGAAAAGATCTTGTTTACAGATAGTCTTTCCTTTTAAAATTTAAAATGTAGATGAATTATGTTAGCCATTGGTCTGGGTCTGCCTACCACACAGCATTTGCCATGCCACATTGTAACTGGATAAGGAGTAGCTATTTAAATACATGCTCTTGGAATTTTAGAATAAATGAACATATCTCTTTGTCTATAAGGACTAAATATGGATTTAAACACTGTAACTGATAATTAAACCCAAACTTCAGAAAAGCAATTAAGGTAAATAACTTTCCAGGATTATAAAAGCAAAGAATATGCTGTTCTTAAAAAAAAACCTGCAAATGTATTTTTTGTTATAAAGCTTATCTTAAGCAATTACCTACAATATCAAGTACAAGTATGGTCTTCTAATCGGGTGTGATGGTATACACCTTTAGTCCCAGCAGAGGCAGGTGGATCTCTGTTGAGATCAAGACCAGCCTGGTCTATATAGTGAGTTTCAGGCTAGCTGGGGCTACAGGGAGACCCTGTCTTAACAAACAAACAAACAAATAAACAAATAAAAGAATGGTCCTCTGGAACAAATGTACTTTTCTTATTAGAAACATAACAATACAGTACCTATTGCAGAACTACTAATATGGTCCCGAAATATAATATTACAATTCTAGAGATTCTGTTAGATGGTCCCTATTACATGGTAAGCTATAATGTACCTAAAAACTGGAAAAGACTATAACTGAAAAGGAAGACTAAAATGGGACTGCCATGGCACATCAATTTACTGATGAATATTCATTAAAATATGCTAAAGTGGTTAACTCCATGCTTTCTCTGACAGGGAAGCTAAGGTTACAAACCGAGCAGTAAAGAGTACAGAAAAGTAGCAGTTACTTTCAAAATGGCAAATCTCTTGTCAATGAGTGCTAAACCTAGGTTTAATGAACCATTGAATTTTTACTTTGAGTTAACATCAAAATTGTGATGTATTTTGGTGAGATGGAAAGAAAAACTGTTCTGTAAATTAAGCTGCATCTAGAGATCACACCAAGGAGTCAAATTCTGGTTGCCAGAATAATCTACAATAGAGTGGGTTAATCAAAGTTAAATCATCTGTGAAATGGGTGGCTTTTGTTAAACTCAAGGAAGGTTTCTTCTAAACAAGTTTTCCCATTTATATGTCATATTACACTTAAGAATAAGCTGTAAGTGATGGGGAGATATGAGAGGAGTTGGAGGGGAGGGAGTGGGCATGGATTTGATCAAAACACCTTATATACATGTTTGAAACTCTCAACAAATTATTTATGTAAATAAAAAAATTTAAAAAGTATATCTCTTCTACATAAAAAATAACCTATAAGCTATACTTTGAACACATTTTAAAAGCAATATGTAAGATCTTAGAATATGGAATATCAGTACTGAAAAAATATTGCTACTTGTAAGTCTATCACTTATGATTCTCAGTATGTAGTTGATAAATACTATCATTACAGCACTGATGTTTAGAAAATAGATTTATTGGCAATCAGTTCATTATTAGTTTTACTATACTGGTATAATATGTATTTTGAGATATTTTAAGATAATTTAATACTGCATGAAAGATAATTTAAGATAACTTAATATTAAATGAAGAATTTCTAATTTATAAAGCCTGGTATATAAGAACTTATGTATCATGTTTGTTCATGGTACAAAGGAAGCTGCTAATGAATTCTAAAAACTAGGCAATTTGCTGCTTAGAAAAATGACTCAACTTTCAAAAAATCAACTTATGAATAATCTTGAAAGCATCTTTAAGAACATCTGTGGGAATCTCTCAATCATTAGTTTAAAAATACAGACTAGGGGCTGGAGAGATGGCTCAGCAGTTAAGAAGACCCAGGTTCGAATCCCAGTACCCACATGCCAGTTAACAACTGTCTGGAACTCCAGTTCCAGAGGATCCAATAGCCTCTTCTGTCCTCCGCAGGTACTGCATGACATGGGTGAACCTACGTATATGCAGGCAATACACTCATACACAGAAAATAAAAATAATAGATAAAATATTTAAAAAATACAGACTAAACAGGAATGATTTTCCCTTAGTATTTTCGAAATAATCTTTTGTTTTGTTTTTTGAGACAGGGTCTTGCTGTAGCCCCTGCTGGCCTACAACTCACCACGCAGACCAAACTGGTTTTGAACTTACTGAGATTGTCTACCTCTGCCTCCTGAGTGCTGGGATTAAAGGAGTGCACCACCATGCCTGGCCAAAATAATCTTTTTTTAAAAAAAATAAATTTTATTTATGTGTTTGTGCCTGGCACATGTGTGCCATGGTATATGTGTGGTGGTCAGAAAACAACTTGTGGGAGTTGGTTTTCTCCTTCTCTCATGTGAATTCTGGGTGTTGAGTTTGGGTCATTAGGCTTGGCAGACACCTTTACTTGATGAGCCATCTTTCTGGCCCTCAAATAATCTTTTTTGAAAAAAAATAAAAATCAATAGCCAATATCATTTTCACTTCATTCTTTTTTAGGTTTCACATTTTTTTTTTTTTTTTTTTTTTTTTTTTTTTGAGACAGGGTCTCCCTGTACCAACAGCTGGTCTGGAACTCACTATGTAGACTAGGCTGGCTTGAATCTCACAGGGATCCACCTGCCTCTGCCTCCCATGTGCAGAGATTAAAGGCATGTGCCACCACAATCAGCCCCACAATTTCATCTTTTAAAAATACTGTGTGTGTGTGTGTGTGTCTGTGTGTAGTACATGTGGGATTATATGTTTAAGTATATACGCCTGTACATGAAGGTGCAAGTGTACACTGGTGCACATGGATGTGGAGGCCAGAGGTTGATGTTGGGTGTCTTCCTTGTTCACTATCCACCTTATTTTTTTGTTTAATTTTAATTACGTTTGCTCATTCATTCATTAATTCATTCATTCATGGGGTGGGAGAATACACAGATGCAACAGTGTGCATGTGCATTCATTCATTCATTTATGGGGTGCGGGAATACATGGATTCAACAGTGTGCATGTGAAGATCAGAGAACTTTCTGGAGATGGTTTTCCCCTTTTATCATGTTGGTTCCAGGGCTCAGATTAGCAGGCTTGGTGGAAGCACCTTTACCTGCTGAGCCATCCTGCCAGCCCCTCAACCTTATTTTTTGAGATAGGGTTTCTCACTTAGCCTGGAACTCACCAACTGACATACTGGCTAACTACTAAGTTCAAGGACTCTACCTGTCTCTGTCCCCCTAGCACTAGGGTCACAGATGTGTGCCACCATGCCTGACTTTTATATAGGTACTGGGGATCCAAACTCAGGTCCTCATGTTTCAAGACAGGCACTTTGTTAAATGAGCCACCTCTCCAGCCCAATAATTCCATCTTCTTATATATAGCTTAAAATCAAATACATGGTTAAGAGACTCTTCGTTAGAACAGTTTCATCAGCATATCCATGGAATTCCTTTCTTAGTTCTGCTTTTACTATTTTTTTTTTTTTTACATCTAGAATAAGAGCACTTGTATTTGCTTAAAATTTTGGATTTTCAATAAGAGAAAACCTACAGCTGACTTTGTAATCAAAAGTATTTTGAATCTAGATATGTTAATTAGGGAGGAAATAAATACTTTAATATGGAATTTATCTCTACATCAGTTTTAAAAAAATAGTTTATTTTTAAAAAAATTTTTTTATGTGTATGAATGTATTGCCTGTGTGTAGGTAAGTGCACCCATGTCGTTCAATGCCTGCGAGGACAGAAGAGGCCATCAGATCCCCTGGGACTGGAGTTACGACCAGCTGTTAGCTGCCACATGGGTGCTGGGATTTGAATCCGGGTCTTCTGCAAGAACAACTAGTGTTCTTAACTGCTGAACCATCTCTCCAGCCCCTACACATCATTTTTTAAATAGAAAATGTGAGTTTTATTTTGGCTGTATGGGCATTTTTAGATTCTGTTATTTATGGTGTCATCAAGTATTACATTTTTCCTAGGGTCAAAGTTTTTAGACATTCTGATTTAAGTCTTTTAGTTCAAGATTAAGAATTGATACAATATTCAGTTCTATTTATATTCTCACAGGTAAAAAGTTAAAACTAATTTATAGATCTATTATTTATTTCAGAATTTTTAAAAACTCCATTTTAAATAAGGCTAATACTGTATTCTACAAGGCCTACACATTTGGTCTACTTGGGAAGTATAGATTCTAGATGATAAGATTATGCAGTAAAATATTAGGAGTCATTTACATATAACAATATCCTGTACATTATAAATAGTAATCAAGAGGTTTTGAGGAAAAATACCTGGTTATTAAACCAATAAATAATAAACTGGAAGTCCCCTCACATAAAAAGTGGAATGGAGTAAGGAGAAAGGCACTTCAGAAGTGGAGTGCTAGGTTGTTCTGGTTGTAACCCTGGTATTCCTCCCACCACAAACTTAGGTTCATCAATGAACTTCCCCAGGACCTTGGTTTCCATAGATGTAAACAAACTGATTAAACAGCCCTTAGGATTTCTTCCTACTTTAAATCCTTTTTTCTAAAAGTCACAACAACAAAAATCCCACACTGAAGAGGTGGATAAGAAAAAAAAATAATGTCATTTTCAAGAGTTAAAACTTTTAAAAGGTAAAGGAAGAAAGTAACTACCAGGAGTGTATCTGTGGCTTCCACTCTTGCTAGAAGCTGTTTACCTGGGGAGAAGGAAATTGACTGAGATCACATGGTCCTAGTCAATTTCATTCACAGTAGGTGCTTTAGGACAGAAAAGCACCTTAGTTCAGAAACAGGACTGCCAACTTACAGGATAAACTTGACAGTAAGAAGATAGCTAGAAGGAGAAAAAGAAAAACAAGGCCAAGCCAAATTATCTTTTAAAAGAACTGGTTTGATCATTTAAAAATAACAAAAAATGGAATACTGGTAAGAATTAAGACTGATTTTTCGCTCACATGTACTTCTGCACTGATTATACTGCATTCCTGAATTTACTTTTACACTCCAATCATAATTCTCCAATGGTAAAAAGCAAACAAGCAAAACTGCAGTGCTAGAGCTTAAATCTGGTGTCTTTTGAGGGTGAGGCAAGAAGGCTACCACTAAACAACACCCCTGCCCTGTTAAGAAATTCTTAAGTGCTAACCACTCAGGCTGAGTTTGAGGACCACTGTATTAAAGCAATGAGAAAGAACAAATGTAATTAAGCACAAAGTATTTGTATTATAAAAATAATAATTTTAAGCCAAGTGCAGTGGTATAGGCCTTTAATCCCAGCACTCAGGAGACAAAAGCCAATGGATCTCTGTGATATTGAGGCCAGCCTGGTGTACAAAAAAACCCCAAAACACCACCACCACAAATCTACAAGTATCTTAAAAGTAAGAAATTACAGGGCAAATTTGGGATTAGGAAGTAGCACAGTGACAAAGAGCTTGCCCAAGGCCTGGGTTCAATCCCCAGACCCACCAAAAACAAACAAAAAACACCCCCAACCCAAATACCAACCAATCAAACAACAACCCCTCAACCCGAAATAAAACAAATGAACAAAAACAGAGAATTTGGGCTGGAGAGACAGCTCAGGGTTAAAGGGCATATTGCTCTTGCAGAGGACTGGCGTTTGATTCCCAGCACCTACATGGGGGTGCTTACAACCGCCTGTAACTCCAGCTCCAGTGGATCTGACAACTCTGGCCTCCCCAGGCACTGCACTCATGCGCACATACTCACACATATACCTACTTTAATAAATTAATAAAAATGAATCTTTTTAAAAATGCCAATTTGGGGGCTGGAGAGAAGGTTCAGTGCTTAAGAGCACTGGCTGCTCTTGCAGAAGACCTAGGTTTGATTCCCAGCATCCACACGACAGCTAACAACTGTCTGTGACTCCAGTTCCAGGGATCCGATGCCCTTTTCGGACTTCCATGGGCACTGCATGCCATGGGAGCACTTATATACATGCAGTCAATACATTCATACACATCAAAAATAATAATTAAAATTAAAAAAATAAAATTGTAAATTTCAAGTAGGCCACAAAGTTGCATGTGCATATATACATATATATAAAACTACTGAAAAAATACTAAAAAGTGAATATATTCAATGAAAACAAAATATTAACAATGAGTACACAGTAGCAGTCGTACAATGCTTCTTTATATCCTTTCTGTGCTTTCTAAATTCTCTAAAGTACTATAATAATCAGAAAAGTTATTTTTAAAAATGAACATCTTCACTTATACTTAATATAATTATTGCTATAATAGGCATTATTCAAAATAGTTTCTAAATACTTTACATTCCAAAATTCAAAATGCACTTCACAACTATGATGGTATAGCTAAAAATATATTCTCCAGATCAGCAGATGAAGAAAAAGAGGCTGTTTTAAAATGACTCACCGTGACCTAATTTTGGCTATTTTGCTCACTTTCTAACATGTCTAATAATATGGCTCCAAAAGGATAGGTACAATACTTTAATCAATGTGCTAGTTAATAAAATAGAACTTTCTGGACAGTATGTAATCTTGCACATTCTTTAGTATTGTTCACACTCATAGTTCAACTTTTTCTCTATGATGAATTTCAATTCCCTTCATTCCTTCCTCCCCCTTTTTAAGTTGCTTGTGTCTCAAATAAGTTTACCACTGCTCAAATATTTTCTTTTAGGATAAGGATTATACAACACATATAAAAGCTATATTGCCAACCATTGGAGATGCAGGAATGAAAAAAAAAGTCCATAGAAATAAATATTTATGTAAAATAAAAAAATATATGGATAAAAATGTTACCCTAGTTTCAAAAATTCCTAAACATTGCATATCTGATAATGTTAAGACATTAGAGACAAGTAAAAGGAAATATGTATAGTACTTATTTCATTTCCATCCTTTGAGGGCAGAGAAAGGAGAATTGTTAAAAGTGTCCACGATGAAAACAGAAGGGGCACTACTTGGGAAGAGAAGGACCACGGGAGGGGGTTTCCGGGGAGGGACATAAATGATGAATAGATGCACGTATGAAAACATCACAATGAAGACTTTATTTTGAATTAATATACACTTTAAAAAGAGGATGTAGTAATCTATTTAGTCAAATGGTTGTAAATAGCAGTAACTCGAATTTTCTGTTGAGACATACAAAAGTTTGGACACTTTCTAGGGATTTCAGGGATTTTTTTCCCCCTATCCTTTTGACTTATCTGTATTTTCTTAGCTTTCTGTAATGAATATTACTTTTGTTTCTCACTAATGGAGAAACAGTAATATAACTGAAAATTTGAAGATAAAAAATTAAATTTTTATACTTGATTTTCTATATTTAAATAGGAAAAAATGTTCCCTATACACAAACTATTGAAAGAATTAAATGTAATTTATGGGGCTGGAGAGATGCTCAGTGAGTAAGAGTACTGGTTACTCTTGAAGAGGACCCAGGTTTGGTTTCCAGCACCCACAAAGCAGCTAACAACCATCTGTAACTTCAGTTCCAGGGGATCCAACACCTTCTTCTGTCCTCTGTGGGCATTATACACATGGGTACACTTACATACATGCAGGCAAAATACTCATACACATAAAACTGGAAGAAAAAAAGAATAATTTATTATTGGTCCAGAATACCTTATTCCAAATTGTCAACAACTCCAAAATTTGTAACTCATTTAGTGGTTAACCCTGACATGATCAGAAGAAAAGTATTTATAATCATTATTTATCTCATTTAGCATACTTCTATATTTTGCCAAAACGTTAACACCTGAGGTGCTGCTGGGATCTTAATGTATGATAATATACTTTACCACTTTCCTAAAAGCTGAAAGGTTTCAAAAGCTACTACATATATAGCTCCAAAGGTTTCAGATAAGAGACTGTGGACTTGTTTTTGGATCTCATGTAAATCTGTCCTTTATGTACAACATAAATTCATTAGTCTTTATGCTAGAGTCATTATTTAATGATCCTTTAAAAATTCTTTGGGGCTGGAGAGATGGCTCAGTGGTTAAGAGCACTGACTGCTCTTGCAGAGGACCTGGGTTCGATTCCCAGCACCCACATAGCAGCTAACCGTCCTTAATTCCAGTTCCAGGGGAATCTGAAGTCCTCTTCTAACCTCCACAGCATTGCATGACACAGGTGCACTCACATACATGCAGGCAATACACTCATACACATAAAATAAAAATAGTAAATTTAAAATTTAAAAAATTGATCTTCAATTTAAAAATGGTATTTTGGCTTAAGAACCTAAGACTCTATACTCAATATAACTATCTGCATATACTTTTGCCACTAATACAGATTAAAGGGTACTAAATAATTAACATAGTAGAGTCCCTAAATCATAAAAGAGAAAATTTAAGAGCCTCACACATGCTAGGTAAGTAACCACTGAGCTATATCCCCAGCCCAAGATTTGATTATTACTTTCAATAATAATAACAGCATTATCAGAATATGTCATGTCCTACAGAAAATAATTTACATGACTTCCTTTACTGTTGCACACAATCTCTTTTGGGAATATAATCTCTTTATGCTCAATGACAGGAATAGAACACTAAGCTTTTCTGTTTCTCAAAGAAATATATATCAGTGACAAATGAATATTGAGAACTTGAGTTTATATCAACAACAACAACAACAAAAAATTACTCAACGAGTAATTTTGGCCATTCCAAAAAATGTAAAAGCTTCAAAACTCTTTAAAATGGTATATAAATACAGAAGCTGAAAAGCATGACTAATTTTAGAGTTTCCCTACGAAATATGCCAAGCTCGGGCATGGTGGTGTACTCCTTTTATCCCAGAGGCAGGCAGATCTCTATGAGTTTAAGGTCTGGTCTACATAGTGAGTTCTGGGCCAGCTAGGACTACAGGGAGACCCTGTCTCAAACCCCCACCCCTCCCCCTAAAAAAAGAAAAGAAAATATGCCAAAAATAGAAGCTGTAGAGATGGAGCACTGGATAAGAGTGTTTACTATGACAAGCATGAGGTGCTAAGTTCAAATCCCTAGTACCTATATTTAAAAAAAAGTCAGATCAGATCATGTATGTATGCCTCTAACTCCAAGATTGTGGTGACAGAGACAGGAGGGTCACTGGGGCTTGCTGGCTGCCAGGGTAGTTCTGGGTTCAGTAAAAAAATAAAACCTGCCTCAAGGGCAGAAGGCAGAGAGTGATGGAACAGAATGCCTGCCATTCTCCTTTGCTTTCCATGTGCGAGCATGTGCCAAAATAAGAAAAAGACCCAACTCTACTCACTAACCTGAGGTCCTAATGAAATCATATTAAGGACAGAAAACTCACCTTCTTTGGGTTGAGCCATAACTGGAGTCTGAGTCTCCTTTGTGTATGTGACGATTTCCCGAGGAGGAAAGTCAACTTGAGTAATTTTGGCCATTCCAAGTTTAATAGGTCCTCGTCTAAATTAAGTAAATATAAATTTTTTTTAAAGAACAAATGATACATTTAAACCATATCAAACATACTATTTTCAAAACTGAAGAATTAAACATTTGTGTGTACCTAGCATTGTAATTTAAAACCTTGCTTTATTTAAGAAATGTCATGTGAACAATGGATTAGAAGGCAGAGAAAACAAAGGGTATTTCTAATCATTTAGGGTGACTATTTTTCATTTTCAAAAGGCAAATAATTTCATTTCTTAGAGCAAATACATGGGTAATAACAGAGTGAGAGATCAGAAGTCTCAGAATAGACTGCTGAAGAAAATAGGTTTTTAAGAACATCAAAGATATGATTTCGGACTTTTTTGAAGCATCAACTGCATAGATCTTACTCAGACATATTTAGTTAACTCACCATTAGCAGACTGTGATTTTAAGATTGAAAAGTTTTCTGTTGAAAGTCTTTTTTTCTTTTTTAAAAACCTGTTTACAGTGTACATGTGCACATACATGGGCCACAGTGCACGTGTGGAAGTCAGAAGACAACTTTGAGGAGCCAGTTCTCTCTACACAACTTTACGTAGATTCCAGGGATTGCACTCATGTGGCTAAGGCTTGCACGGCAAGCGCCTTTTCCAGAACCATTGTGTTGGCCATGAAAGCCCCTTTTCCTACTTCTAACATTTGGCAGAGATTAAGAAACACATAAGTATGGATTTTTAAAATGAGATATTTAATTTTTTAAAATCTCTACATGGTCAATATTGTCTGTGATTCACAGAAGACAAATTAAGGTTGAAATATTTTAAGCCTAGTT
The DNA here is from genome assembly GCF_000622305.1 of Nannospalax galili. Lineage (NCBI taxonomy): Eukaryota > Metazoa > Chordata > Mammalia > Rodentia > Spalacidae > Nannospalax > Nannospalax galili. Next base: position 1,571,877 of record NW_008357637.1, on the reverse strand, counting down.
AGAGTAATAGATTCTTTGAATATAAAAAAACTACTGAAGTCACCTGGTTTAGTAAGATGGAGGAAATAACAAGAGAGTTGCAGCTAAGAAAGAGGGACACCCTACCAAAAGGCCTCTTCTTGTTATAATTATTTGGGGATTTCTATTTTATTATATTGGACTAATATATCAGGCAGGATAATGGAAACATATTTCACAAATAAGCACATCTTTTTCAATATGTCACTGGTAATATACTAAACATTTTTCAACTTTAACAACTATATTAGATTCTGTACCCCAAAAAAGTGTAATAAAATTAACACACTTAAAAATTAAATTGTGAGCCAGGCACAGTGGTGCATACTTGTAATCCTATCACTTAGGAGACGGAGGCAGGGGATCAGGAGTTCGAGGCCAGCCTGGACTACATAAGACCCTCTCTCAGAAAAAGAAAAACACATACACACAAAAAATTGCTCTAAAGTACTACATGTGGGTCATAAGTAATTTTTAATGTTTTTCTACTTTAAGAATATCTTAACTGTAAGGGGGAAAAAGTATCATAAAATGGTTAAATGGTAAAATGCAAGTATATTCTAAAATAATCTAGAATAAAGTTTGATATAAGAACTTTATATTCTAAGTTTTAAAATGCAGACCATTAAAGAGTAAAACACTCATCTATATAGAAAAGAAAACAGTCAAGCCAACAGTATTAGGAACAAGTTACTAACCTGAAAGCACAATAAATCTAATAGTCAAAAACAACATATTAAAACAAAAAATTCCAAGATTTTTTAGAAGAGCAAGAGGAAATACCTCACTTATCCAAAAGCCACATAAGAATCAATGGAGTTGGGGGAGGGACTTGGGGTACCCAAGGGAGAGGTCTAGCTAATGTACAAGAGGCTCAAATAATTTTTTATATGCCTTAATTCAATGTTTTAGATATAACTCTCAAGCATGTAGTTACATGTTTCAGAAGCTACAAATTTAATAGGAAAAACACCTGAGTCAGGTACAATGACAACAGCAAGCATTTATGTTAATTAGAGCCTAGAATAAATGAATGAATGAATGAATACAAGAAAGAATAAGTAAATAAACAGAAATTTAGGGACATAATACACAGACTACAAATCTTTTCCTCTCAAAAACTTTAAACTCATCAATGAATTTTATTATAGGAAAATTAATTCTCATATCAAATACAAAAAGTTCAATTACAAGTAGAATTTATACTTTAAAAATTCTGGCAACTTTTTAGTACAGTTTAGAAAAATTTATATCAAATATAGAAATAATATAAAGAATTTGGACATTTGAGTAGACTTATGATACCTAAAATTACATATGACTATTTTTTTTTTTACTAATCATAAAATAGGATAAATGAGGTATCACCGTAAAATAAAACTCTTGTCCTAAGTATGTACTGCAGCATTAGAAATGTAAGCAAAATAAATTAGGACAATGTCACAAAGAATCAAATTTATTAAAGAGGGAAGGTAATAAATCTATTCAATACCCCAAATCGGAATCTGAGTGAAGCTGAAGAACTGATGGATCTGTATCCCAATGCAGCGTCCTAAATGGTTGTAGGACAACCACGAAGCATTAGTAAAAAAGGTCATAGGTTAGTCAAGCAAATACATCCTATAAATAGCAAAGGCTATAGCACTGTTCACAATGAAAAACTACTTGTTCTGGTTAGTAAGACAAAACAAAACCCCATACACTAGGTATCACCCCAATGCTCTACTGCATGCAAACAAGCATTAACATGGTTAATGATTCAGGGATATAACCCAGAACTGTTACAAAGTGTTTTCAGAATGTCGGAAACTAATCTTGCACAGTAATAGACAAGAACAACTAAAGCACACAACAACTCCAATAATACATTATGTAGAGATAACAAACAAGGCTATAAAATAGATAAAAAGTTTAAGATTCCTAGTGAAAAAAACCAATAAGAACAGTTAACATATTCTAATCTTGCCCAAAGCATTAAATGTGTGCAGGAAATTGTCATACTGGTAAAGGAAATGAGTCAACACATAAGCCTTTTGGTAAGAAAACCAAGACCATTCCATTGGGATACAAAATAGCTAGAGTTTCCAAAATGTGACCTTGCTGTAATTTATGGGTTAAGCACTGCCTTGGGCTTACATGTCATCTGCTTTAGAAAAGAACTAAAGATTTCTGTCTCTAGGAAAAAAAAAAGAAAAAAAAAGATTTTTCCCTGTTCAACTGATTTACCTAACTTTTAGACAATCTCAATCCTAAATAATATTCAGTGGTTTCAGCACTGTCTAATGTGTAAATATCTTTCACCTACCTTTTCCACTTATGCTATATCTAGTCATTATTAGAACAAAGGTAATTTATCACATTGACTTTCTTTAAGTTAGCAATACTGCATCATGCTCATAGGTCCTATTTGAAAAGGAAAATACTATATTTAGTACTACCATTTTTGTTAAATACATTTGTTTCTCATTTATACAAGTTCTATAATGTACAACCTTTAGCTCTTACAATATTTTAATACAACAAATGATTACTTTCCTGTATAACATCAATAAAAGACAATTAGATGAAATAGAGAAATCCTTCATCTAAAAAATTATAAGGAAAGATCTTAGAATTTAAACAGAGTTGAAGAGTTGTATGTGTATACAACGAAAAAGGAGGGGCCACAGTAAGGACCTACTTTGTACTAAGCAATGAAAAGCAACAAACTTAGGCTTTGTTAAACCAAAAGCAGTTTTATGAGATGGTCTCCAAGGAATGTTCTGTCAACAGCCTCTACATTATGCAAGGGCTCTAACTGCTATCAATAACACAAACCTCCTTGCTCAAGATGTAATTTTTTTACTATAATCAAGCAAAATCTCATTTCAGAATATAGCCAGTACTAAAAAAACACATTATAAAGCTTACATGATGATGTATATATGTATATATTAGACATATAAAGTATACATAAGTCTTAGAAATAAACTAATCAAAAATAGAATGAAAGGAATAAGCATGGATTACAGAAGTGATTAAGAAAGCGAGCTAGAAACAATGAAACACAACTTCTATCATGCAAAATCTCAAGTCATGGCATTTTATACATAAGTTATTGCCAGTACCAAGATAAATGTTTAGCATGTAAAGAGTGATTCAGACAGGTAAGGTGTCATATTTTTATAATGTCGAGTCTAACTTTCCCTACTTTGTGCATGTATTAAAACCACCCTGGTCAACAAATGGAGCTGAGTATATAGATAGGTATGTATACATAATTTGATGCATTTTCTTATGATGTATCTTCTCATTCTTCCCTTATTATTTCTGCTCTTTATAAGCTTATTCTGTCTTATTCTCACATGTGAGTATTTGTTTTAAATGCCATGTATTTAGAAATACATTTTTCACTATCATTATAAGCATCCACAAATTAATTATCTTTCCATTATGGAAACTGGAGATGATTCAATGACATTCATAGTTTTCTACCTAGGTGTGTAAAATTGGACATAGTCAGTACACTTGAAATTATTTCAAAGTGAATTAGTACTTTAAAGGAAACTATGTATTAAGACTTAAAAGTTCTTTCCTTTCCTATTATACTAAGGAAAAAACTTGTTTTCTTTCTCTAATAAGAATAAACACCTCTAACAGTATAAAGCGACTTGTTTTCTTATTTTATAGTTAGTCATAAAATATATATTAAGCATAAGACAGTATATCCTTACAGCACTTAAAAAGAATATCATTAAGCTAATGATATGATCACTAGAAAGCACATTCTGTAAAATCAGAGAATTTTATGTGATAATCTAGAGTATTTAACACTAAGTTAGCAATTAAATGAATTGTTCTACACACAAAATATTTTTCTTACCAGCATTTCTTCCTGTACCAATTTACAATATTCCAAAACATCTCTAAGTAGTTTCTAGGCTATCTATGGAAGAGGACTCATTTTAATTCACATTAACTTTAAAAATTAAGTAAATGTTACAAAGTACTTTTAAAAACAGAGGGCTGGAGAGATGACTCAGTGGATAAGAGCACTAGCTGCTCTTGCAGAGCCTCTAGTGGGAGAGGAAGGCTGTCTATCTGACGAGTTTGTATTCATGCTCAGATGCCGAGGAGCTCAGAAGGTGGGCGACTGTGACCAGTGATAGTCATGTATCTAGAGATTAGAAATGCATGTGAAAACGTCTCAATGTCAATTGCTTTGGAATGAAATCTTCTGTATGAAAAAAAAAAGTTGTGCTGTAAAGTATTCCTTGAGAAATGTTTATAATTCTATGAGAATGTAAATAGTTTCACAGTAATTGTTTTTCAGTTAGAATATTCTAACTTAATTGCAGCGCAGTCTCTTTAATTTCTTGTTCATTAATTTTTAACTAACTTCATAAAAGAATAAGAATAAAAAAAAAATATGATGGTGGCTAACAACCATCCATAACTCCAGTTCCAGGGAATTCAATGCTCTCTTTTGGCCTTTATGGGCACTGCCCTACACTGGTGCACTTACATATAATCAGGAAATACACTCATACACATAAAAACAAAATGTGGGTTTTTTGTTGTTGTTGTTGTTTTTTTTTTGGTCTTTTTGAGACAGGGTCTCCCTGTAGCCCCAGCTGTCCTGGAACTCACCATGTAGGCCAGGCTGGCCTCAAACTCACAGAGATCCACCTGCCTCTGCCTCCCGAGTGCTGGGATTAAAGGCGTTTGCCACCACGCCCGGCCAAAATGTTTTTTAAAATAAAAATAAAAACAGACTTACTGATAGGGTCTTAAAATAATCCCTCTATTCCTATTCAAAATCAGGAACAAAGCTCACAAAGTATACATGGTATTACATAAAGATAATAAATAAATGTAATAAGTACAGTAACTTTTCGATGTTGGGAAATATTTTTACTATTATAATGCCTGTAGAAAAAACAAGCTTTCACTTGAAAATATCAATTTCTTACTAGATATTTTAAAGAATATTGACATATTTGCATAAAAAGTGTTGAAGTATAAACAACTAGCCCTAAAAATAAATTTAGATTAAATAGTCTTCATAATTTTATAGAGAAATTATATTATTTTTCAAAAGAGTTTTGATTTTTCTTAAATATGAGTATTATTTACCTGCAAAAATAGTATTGTTAGATTTGCCATTTTTATAAAGCACATCTAGGATTCAAACTGGCATGTTTTTGTGCCTAATTGTTAATGATAACCAGATTATTCAAAAACTAAACAAAGTGTTTACTTTTTGGATCATCTAGTCCCTTTTATACCTTTGTAGGTCTGCCCCCCCTCCCCACTGCCGCTTTCAGAGACTTGCTTATTTGAATCTTCGCTCAGAAGGGTGGACATAGGCAAGAAAAAAAATTATGAGAAATTTTAGGAGCCTTTTTGTTTTCTTATGCTTCTACGGATCAAGAGCAGGCTTTGCACATGCTGGCCGAGTGCTCCACCAATGAGCGATAACCCTGGCCTTTATTTTTTATTAAAAAGATATGCTGCCAGGCATGGTGGCACACACCTTTAATTCTGGCACTTGGGAGGCAGAGGCAGGCAGATCTCTATGAGATTGAAGTCAGCCTGGTCTACATAGAGGCCAGCCAGTGCTACATAGTGAGACCTTGTCTCAGAAAAAAAAAAAAAAAAGATATGCTAAGATATGTTTCTGGGGAGGATATTTAAGTTCTTGACCCAAAAATAGGGATTCTGAATTAGCTGTGATTTTTGACTTACTGTTTACTCCCATTTCCCAGCACTCGGGAAGCAGAGGCAGGCGGATCTATATGAGTTCAAGGCCAGTGTGTTCTACATAGCAAATTCCAGGCCAGCTGGAGCTATAAGAAGCTATACCCTACCTCAAAAAGACCAAACAAAAGAAGTCAAAAGTAGGGTGCTGTTAAATAAAGACTAACGGTTGCCCATATGTACATGTGTGAACAAGTAGGACATAGGAAGAAGTAATACTTCCCCCAATATGGCTTTTGGAAAAAAAGATAAACTCTTATTGAATTTGTGAAAAGCAAGTTTCAACATGTTGCAGAATCCTAAAATACAAAATTGAATTTTACAAGGAAGATGAAAGCTCAATAAAACGTAGAAGTAAAAATTCTATGTTTCCTTTGTAGCAATTGCTTATCCTTGATATATTATGCATTATTTTTTTAATTCCCTTAAATTTTTTTTTTTATTTTATTTTATGTGTGTGTGCCCGAGTGAGTTTATGTGCACTGTGTGTGTGTGCAGTGCTTGTAAAAGTAAGAGCATCAGATCCCTTGGAATGGGAGCTACAGGCAGTTGTAAGCCACCTGCCATGGGTGCTGGGAACTGAACTCAGTCCTTTGCAAGAGCAACTGCTCTTAACCAACTGAGTCATCTCATCAGCCACGTTATTTTATGTATTAAAAATCACTTAACTATTTACTACTAAAGTGTGATAGCTAAAATAGTACTGCAAAAAATTACCCAATTCACAACAGAGAGGTTCTATGCCATTTAGATTTTAAGTGAGGGCTAAGTCACCATACATATTTATAATCCCTCTAATGCACTGACATATTTGGACACTGAGTACATGCTATTCCATCATTAAAATATTAAAAAAAATAATTACTGTACCTAGATCCCACAGCGCCATCTCCAGAATCTTGGCTTCCAGCTTCGCTTGGTGTGCTCACAGATTTGGAGGATGGAGACATAGGAGGAGGGACTAAATAGTGAAATAGACAGGTATCCGCTGTTACTACACGGAGAGGTTGTTCAGCTTATGACGTTTCAAAAAAATAATTTAACATGAAGTAATTAACAAAAAAGGAAAAAATAATGACAAACCAAAAACCAAAAAATAACATGAATGAAAATGAACAATAAAAAGAAAGGGGAAAAGACAAAGTTAACAATGCATGCTGATGATTCATGCTATTTCTCTGGCAAAATGCATTCAGGTTTTATATATATATATTTTAAAGGCAGATTATGGAAAGGTTCATGTTCATCTCATTCATCACCAAATGTGGCCACTAATTTCAAAGGAGAACATTCCTTCCCCTCCTTGTTAATGTCTCACTTTTAAGAATATCAGCTTATATGTATTATTTACAATTGCTGCCAAAATTAAAATCTTGAAATAGGTTTCAAGTCATTTAATCACTCTTTTTTCAACATTTATTTTAAAACGTTAATCTTTAATAATTTTTTCTTTAAAACATTTTTAGGTCTGGGGATGTAGTTCAGTGGTATAGTGATTGCTAAGAATATACAAGGTCATGGATTTGATCTGTTGCCTCAAAAATTTAGTATTTAAAACCAATTTCTCCCCACTGAAAAGAGGCAATTTAGAGAAATGATACAGCTAAAGGAATGGCTCCTTTAAAATGTCCATTAGTTTTTCAGCAATTTAGATAAAAAATGCAAACAGGCCATAAAACAGCATGCCTTCTAGACATGATGCATAACGTAAAGTGATGCATGCAATTTAAACAAGGCAAGACTTATGATAACATCCTTACCCCAGTATTCAGAAAAAACTGAAGTGTACAGACAAAGATACAGACACCCAAAATATTCTTAATCCCTTCTTATAGAAAAACATACATTTTATAGTATATTAAACAAATAGTAAATGCTTTTCCCCAAATTCTCAACTTTTCACACTATACACAGTAGCTGAACGTGCACATTTCATGCTATGACATTTGGAAAACTTTTTGATTACCGTTGCAGGAAGTATAGGAGGCTCATCACTGCCATCTTCTGGTTAAATTTTATCATAAATGTCCCCAATCCCAAGTATCTTTTTGAAATAATTTTTTAATGTATAATATTAAGTGACTAATACATTTTCTGTCAAGCTGAACACACATCATTTAGCAGTCTACTAAACAGAAAGTTCCTTGTTACACAGGAACTAAAGATATATGTATTTAATTAAAAGACTGTGGTTTTGGAATAGCCACATTCATTGAACTCTTAAAATTGAGTTTAAGTATTTATATATGCTGCAGCAGAAAAAAAGGGGGGGGGCTTGGCACCCTAACAAAACACACATATAGTATGATAAACTGCATCTCAATTAGCATCCTACTGGTAACCAGTATGATTAAAAAATAAATCATAGCTAAAATCCTCATTTCCTGAGATAAAGGGGTTAATTCTTGCTTAAATTTCAAAAGATAATGAAAACAAAACCAATGTTTCTAATGCTACGATTAAATGCATCAGAAACAATTATAAGGTCAACCATAGAAAACTTCACATAGCTCATTTACAGTTGGCACTGAGCTAGGTGCTGTACATATAATTCGATATAGCAAAAAATTACTTGTATCTAAAGTAAAAGAGCAATGATGTCAATATCTCTTAAGGTCTCTTGGGTTACATTTCCTTATGCTTTTGTTCCTCTCATTGTGGGGTTTCTGTTACTGCACACAGGAACAGGAATATCTAACATCTGCATGCCTACTGTGTTAACACATATAAGTTTATTAAATTGTAGTGAGGTACCATATTTCAGTATCAAAAAATCTTCAAAGAGCAAAGTCTATATTCTTTAGATTATACATTCAATTTTCTAACTGGGAAAATAATTTCCCTTAGTACACATATGAGAGAGACTGAGAAAAACACTAAAGTTCTTATCAACCTATTTATTTTATTTTCTATTTTATTATTTTATGTGTATGTGTGTATTGCCTGCAAGTAGGTAAGTGCACTTGTGTCGTGCAATGCCCGTGGAGGACAGAAGAAGCTGTCGGATCCCCTAGAACTGGAGTTATGGACAGTTGTTAGCTGCCATGTGGGTACTGGGATTGGAACCTGGGTCTTCTGCAAGAACAGCTGGTGTTCTTAACCGCTGAGCCATCGCTCCAGCCCCTCAATCTATTTATTAACCTGATGAAGCATTAGAATTGTTTTTCAGTTTTATATGCCTTTTCCATTTTCTGGTGATTTCAAGTATCAATGATTCCAACTCAGTAAGTTCAACAGTCTATTAAAACTGCATTAAAAAATGTTATCAAATTAGAAATAGGTTAAATAGTAATTCTATATCCATAAATATATATATTAACCCAATTTTGAAATAAAAGTTTCAGAAAAAAATAAACCAAGAGTGATGCTACTAAACTATCATGGTTTCTTGGCCAGGAAAAATAAATCACCATGACTTTAAATTTGCAGTCAGATTAAAAACAAACAAAACAAAACAAAACAAAAACAAAAAAAATTCCATCACAAACATTTCAAAACTATATTCTTTGAATTAAAAATAATAAATTAATATATATACTAACTCTCTGAAATAATAATTTCTCCATTTCCTACACTGCTTCTCCTGACAATGAATATTAAATGTTAAATATTCTCTTCAATGTAATTTAAAACATTACATTTTAAAAAATTAATTAGTTAAAAGAACTTTTAAATTTATGTGTATGAGTGTTTGCCTGCATGTATGTAAGTGCACCCATGTCATCATGTCATACAATGTCTGTGGAGGCCCTAAGACAGTATCAAATTCCCTGGAACCGTAGTTCGACATGGTTGTTAGCTGACATGTGGGTATTGGGAACTGAGCCCCTGTCCTCTACAAGAGCAGCCAGTGCTTTTAACCGCTGAGCCATCTCTCTAGCCCCAATTAAAAGAATTTCTATAGTATTTAAGTATCATAAAGAACCAATATTCCTTATCATGAAACAATTTCTAAAAATTGAGCTACACTTGAAAAAGAGGACCTGGGAACATGGTCTTTATCAAATTTTAATCTGATTTAAAATACACAAAAAATTCAATAAAAAAAAATGTGAAACAACAACAAAAAGTCCCTACAGGAAATATGTTGACAGTTTTTGGTAGTTACATCTTATTATTTTACTTCAGAAGTAATTTTTATGTCATGTAAAAAAAAGTTCTTAACCAATTCACTTGTCACTTTATATACTCTCAAATATTCTAAAACAATGAGTCTTTATTATATCAGTTTAAAAAAATTCAAAAGTTGCAAAAATAAACTCAGAAAGGAAAAACAAAGAAGCAATATTTAATTAGCAAAGCTGAGTCTAGAATTTTTTAGGTCCAAGTCAAACCACTTGGGGCTGAAGAGATGGCTCAGCAGTTAAGAGCACTGGCTGCTCTTGCAGAAAAACCTGGGTTCAGTTCCCAGCACCCACATGGTGGCTAACAACTATTTGTAACTCCAGTTCTAGAGGGTCCAAGGGTCTCTTCTGGCCTCTGCAGGCATTGCAAGCACATGATGCAGTTATATCCATGCAAGCAAAAAAACAACTCATACACATAAAACATTTTTAAAAATTAAAAAAATTCAGCTTAAATTATTTTAAGAAACATTCACATTCAAATTTCAATTTCTATGTGTGCTTTCCTAAAATTTATACAATAATATTTAATAACATTTGGTTATTGTTACTGTCTCTCTCTCTTTTTTTTTTTTTTTTTTTGTTTTTTTTGAGACAGGGTCTCCCTGTAGCCCCAGCTGTCCTGGAACTCACTATGTAGACCAGGCTGGCCTTGAACTCACAAAGATCCACCTGCCTCTGCCTCCCGAGTGCTGGGATTAAAGGCACGCACCACCACACCTGGCCCTATTGTTACTGTCTTAAAGAAGAATATTTTTCCAGGCAAAAAGACATGACCTAATAAAAACTAAACAAGTATTTAAAGTCTAGCCCATGCTGGCACAAGGGATAAAAACAGTAAAGGATCCAGTTCTCAAGAACTGAAAAAAAATAAAAAGTCAAATGACTAAATAAATAAAAATCTACCAGCAAATACACTGCCATGTTTTATTAGTGATTTTTAAAAAAATTTATTTATTTTTTAAAAATTTTACATGTATGTGTGTATTGCCTGCATGTAGGTAAGTGCACCCATGTTGTGCAATGCCTGTGGGGGTCAGAAACGGCTGTCGGATCCCCTGGGACTGGAGGTACAGACAGTTGTTAGCTGCCATGTGGGTGCTGGGATTCAAACCTGGGTCTTCTGCAAGAACAACCAGTGTTCTTAACCACTGAGCCATCTCTCCAGCCCCTTATTAGTGATTTTTTTTACATCAATTTACACTTTCACCAGAGATTTATTAACATTTCAGTTGCCTAATGTTTTCACCAGTAGTTGCTTTTTTCTTTTTTCTTTCTTTTTTTTTTTTTTTAACATCAGCATTGACATAGTCAAAAATAATTTTCTGAGCTAGGCTGTATCTCTTACAAAATTGGCTGTACATTTTTAGGTTTACAGTTGAATTATTACAGTTATATAATATTGTACTCAGTATAAACCCTGTAAGACATAAAATTAAATGAGGCTTTAACGATTTTTAAAAAAATTATTTTCAGTTGAATAGAAAAGGGAAAAATTCATATTAGAGCATATTTGAACAGTTTTTATATTTCTATAATTAAAAAATATTTGATAATTACCCAAGAAATATTTTTACACTGAAAAGAAAAACAAGTAAACATATCCTAGGTCATGACATAAACTGAGCTTTTGGTTTTTCTTACTGTGGGTTATTGAAGAAAAAAAAAAAAACTATCTGCATTTTATATTCAGGCCAAAATATAAACATATCTTGGAGTTATAAGTGTATGTTTTAAAGATTGTGAAATTCATTTTGCCTAATTAATTTTAAAGATTTATTTACTTACTTATTTTGAGACAGGGTCTTATTATATACACCTGGCTGTCCTGGAACTCACTAGGCAGACCAGGCGAGCCTTAAACTCACAGAGATCCACTTGCTTCTGTCTCCCAGTGCTGGAATTAAAGGCATGTACTATCATGTCTGGCCTTTATTTTTATTTTTAATTATGTGTAGGTGTGTGTCTGTGTGAGGGTATGTGCATATGAGTGTAGGTGCCTACAGGGGCCAGAAGAGGGTGTCAGATCCCCCTGGAGCTGGAGTCACAAGTAGTTATAAGCCACCAGATGTGGGTGCTGGGAGCCAAATGCAGTTCCTCTACAAGAATCTGTGTTCTTAACTGCTGAGCCTTCTCTCCAGCTACCCTCAACTTTGCCTATTTTTTTTTTTAAAGGCAGTAAGATCTCCACAATGTGTTTAGTCCTTTATAAGTTCATTCTGATGTTAAATTAGCTAAAAGATGAAAAACGGTTTAGAAGGAAAAACATGGTGACTTGATTAGGAAATTCAAATGCTAAAATTTTAAACACAGTGTTATACTTATCTAAGGCAGTAGACTGCAGCTTTTTTTTTTTTTTTTTTTTTTTTTTTCCTGTTTGATTTTTTTTGAGACAGTTTCACTACTAGCTGGCCTGGAACTCTCTGTGTAGACTGGTGGACTCACAGAGATCAGCCTGCCTCTGCCTCCTAAGTGCTGGCATTAAAGGTACGAGCCACTATGCCTGGCTACATCAGTTATTTGACTGCTGAACCATCTCTCCAGCTCCTTAAAAAAATTCTTAATATGGTGTTAGTCAACTTATGATCCTTTGGTATTCTCACATGCCTTTACATTATTTACATTTTCAAATAGCTACCATGAGCTACAATAAAGCAATTGACACTGGCTTGTTTTTCAAAGCGTGTTTGTTTGCTTGCTAGTCTCAAGTCAAATAGTTTGTAATGGATAAGCTGATGCTTCATCAAGAAGATACTATTCCTCTCCTGCCTCTACAAAGAGAAAAACAACTTTGCTGCAAATAACGCTGCACTGTGTATAGTGTAAAATTTTATTAGCTCTTAATCTCCCTTTGGTAACTAATCCAAATATGCAAAAGTTTAAAAAATCTCTTTAGTAACCACCAAAGTCATAAAATACATTTTTCTTTTCTTTTTTTTTGGTCTTTTTGAGACAGGGTCTCCCTATAGCCCCAGCTGTCCTGGAACTCACTATGTAGACCAGGCTGGCCTTGAACTCAAGAGATTCGCCTGCCTCTGCCTCTGTGCTGGGATTAAAGGCATGCGCCACCATGCCTGGCAAATTTTTCATTTTTGAAAAAAGCTGTTTACTATATTGTCTCTCTATAGTTTGACATTAAACTACTGGTGTGAAGCTTAGCAATAGTTTTCCTCCTTCTATCTCTCTTTTTTTCTCATGTCTACATTCAGACCAAAAAATGGCATAATGGGGGCTGGAGCGATGGCTCCATGGTTAAGAGCACTGGTTGCTTTTGCAGAGGATCCAGGTTCAGTTCCCAGTACCCACATGGCAGTTAAAAATCATCTATAACTCTTTTTGTTATTTAAAAAACATATTTTATGGGGCTGGAAAGATGGCTCAGCAGTTAAGAACACTGACTGTTCTTGCAGAAGACCCGGGTTCGATTCCCAGCACCCACATGGCAGCTAACAACTGTAACTCTAGTTCCAGGGGATCCAATAGCCTCTTCTGTCCTCCGTGGGCACTGCACGACACAGGTGTACTTACCTACATGCAGGCACTATACTCATACACATAAAATCACATGGATGCTGGGAACCAAACCCCGGATCTCTGCAAGAGCAGTGAATGCTCTTAACTGCTGAGTCATTTCTCCAGTCCCATAAATAATTTTTTTTTAAAGTGGCATAAAGAAAGAGCCAGCAAGATGGCTCAGCAGGTAAAGACACTTGCTGTGCATGACTGACCTGATTTTGAGCCCCAGCACCCATGTAAAGGTGGAAAAACTGACTCTACAAAAATTTTCTACCCCGTGACAATAAAATTAAAAAAGAATTTATTTAAAAACAACAAGGGACTGCTCGGCATGGTGGCACATGCTAACTTTAATAGGAGCACTCAGGAGGCAGAGGCAGGCAGATCTCTGTGAGATCAAGTCCAGCCTGGTCTACATAGTGAGTTCCAGGCCAACTGGGACTACAAGGAGACCTTGTTGCAAACAAAACCAATAAATAAATAAATAAATAAATAATTAAAAGATCTTGATGTATCCGGGGCTGTCCTGGATAGATAGATAGATAGATAGATAGATAGATAGATAGATAGGTAGATGATAGATAATAAATAAATAAATAAATAAGTAAATAAATAAATAAATAAATAATAAATAAATAACAAGGGACTGGCCTAAGTGTGTGTGCTACAAGGGCATGAAAAGGCAGCACTAACACTGCAGTATTTGCCTCAGCTCACACCATTTACTTTCTAGTTCTATTTGATTTAGACAAAATCAGTTTGCTATTGGCTAGAAACAGTTTATTAAGGGATATTTTTACTTTAATCAACTTTCAAAACTCAAGAGTTAGCTAAGAGAAATCATAAAACTCTAATAATTGAAGTTCAGTTACAGTTCTGATTAAGCAAGTCAGTCTTCAGTCTCTATAGTAGTTTCTATAATGACATTTACTGGCTCATTTGAGAAACTCTTGCTTGAAATCTTCTTATGAAAGCCCCTTCTATCCTACCTATGGCCCTCTATAACCTGACCTCTGCCCACTGCTGCTCTTCGCTTTTCCTCCCTCTGGTTGATTACAGTGCAACCATACGAGCTTAACTGGGTCAGGGTCTACTCAGGGACTTGGTAATCACTATTCCCTCCACCTCGACGGCCACTTTCAACCTTAGCCTCTTCTCATCTGAAATCTAGGTAAGGAAGGTGGGCAGTGCCTGAGGAATGGCACCCAAGGTTGTCCTCTGGCCTCTACATGCATGAGCACCTGCACACACATGAACACACATGCACATACATGAACATACAAACTAACCTTTAGGTTCCTAAAGGATAAAGGCCATTGTCACACTAAAATACATACTATGTAATGGCACCGAACATGGAACCATCTTAATAAATATTAAATGCTTTCTGATGTGTAACTAGAGCATAATCAGTATCACTTCTACTCAGCCTCATGGTCTAGTATAGCTATCAAAATAAATAACCCAGAAAAAGAACAAGACTGAGTCGAATCACTGCTGAAAGAAGCTATCAATATTATCTCTCTTATGGGCACTGAGAGAACACTATCCATGTCTCCTACTCCTATGCTTTGGAGTACTAGGAATAGAGCTCTGATTTATTATAACCTTTCTCTAACTTACAAAAGGATAAACTGTTAAGATTAGGAAATGTTCAAGTTTAAACTTATGAAACTTGCTAAACAAGTACTTTTAAAATAAATGATTGATTTAGTAAGAAAAGTCAATTGGTAGTTTGGCACAAGTTAGTAGACATTGTTCTGTAGCTCTTGAACAAATAAAATAACTCTACAGCATATCTGAAAAAAAAAGCAATTCTAAGTAAATGGTAAGATTAACAGTTTTGAGACACAAAGAAAATATGCAAAAGATATGCTCAGATAAGTCTGAGCTGTCTAATGAATAATAAATTCTTGTCCTTACCAACAGGGGATTCTGTCGTCAGCCCCATGCTCTGAAGCAATGCTTCAGCTTCTCTTCTTTTTTTTTCAAGATCAGATTCTTCCTGCACAGAAACAACAGCTTCCTTCTTCTGATCAGTCTAAAAATTTTTTAGTTAAAAATTTAAGTTTACATAAGATATTTTTAAATAAAGCACTAACTTTTAGGATGAAATTATTTCTTAATATAGATTAAGCTCTTTTTATAAATCATTCTCATTGGATTCATGTTTGTAAGCAGTTGAGGAGTTGCCATGAAAACAAAAAGGCAGGCATGGTGGTATATACTTGTAATCCCAGAATTCAGGTGGTGGAGACAGGAGGATTGCCCCAAGTTCAAGGCCAGCCTGGTTTACATAGTGAGTTCCAGGCTAGCTAAGGTTATATACCAAAATCATGTCTCAAAATAAAAACATTAAAAAAAAAAAGAACCTTTAAAAAACCCTAAGTAGCCAAGCATGGTGGCACACATTTTTAATTATGGCACTGGGGAGGCAGCCACAGGCAAATCTCTGTAAGATGAAGGCCAGGATGGTCTACATAACAAGTTCCAGTACAGCTGGGACTACAGGAAGACCCTGTCTCCAAGATAAATAAATAAAATAATTTAAAAAATTAAAAATTCTTCTAGAGAATCTAGAGAGGTGGCTCGGAAGAAGGCACACTGCTCTTGCAGAAGGTTCAGTTCTTTTTTTTTTTTTTTTTTTTTTTTTTTTTTTGGTCTTTTTGAGACAGAGTCTCCCTGTAGCCCCAGCTGTCCTGGAACTCACCAAGTAGACCAAGCTGGTCTTGAACTCACAGAGATCCACCTGCTTCTGCCTCCTGAGTGCTGGGATTAAAGGCGTATACCACCATGCCTGGCATTCAAGTTCAGTTCTTAGCACACACAAGCTGTAACTCCAGCTCCAGGGCACCAACACCCTCTTCTAGACTTGTCTGGCACCTTCATTCATGTGCACATTCCCATGTGTGGACACACATACACGTAATTTTAAGGCCTGCCCAAGCTGGCTTCAAATTTATGGGCTCAAGAAATCTTCCTACTTTAGTCTTCCAAGTAGCTGGGATTACAGGCAAAGTGCAGTTGGGGTAGTTAAAGTGAAAACTCATTTTTTATCACACAAAAGTTTTTGTTAGGAAAATTTTTGTCAGTTTTTATTTTAGTCATTTACAGTTTTAGCAAAATCTTCAAAGTAAACTGGATAAACCTCAATATTCTCTGATCATATAAAACATCTCAAGTAAAGTTTAAGCTTTCAAGAAAAAGTATTACATATATGCCTTAGAGGATGTCACTATTATTCAGATGTTAAGTGAATTGGGTAGGTCACAATATTCTGATATCATTTTAACTTAAATTTATCAGACAATTTCATCAAAATAGCAAAACTGACCATGTCACCAAGATGAGACAGAGTACTTCACTATAGTAGACACACTGCTTATTACCACTGAATCATCTCTTATAAATGCCTTTAGCCCCAGCGCTCAGGAGGCAGAGGCAGGTGGATCTCTGTGAGTTCAAGACCAGTTTGGTCTACACAGTGAGTTCTAGGCCAGCTGGGGCTACAGGGAGACCCTGTCTCAAAAAGACCAAAAAAAAAATTTTTTTTTTAATTAGACATCAATTATGTAATAGTTAGAGGCTGCCTTAGCCTCAAAGGCTGCCTATAGCCATCCACAGAACAGAAAATCAAGTCTGCACTCAGCATTGGACAGTTTAAGGTTACAGATACTATTTGGTCTGCCTCTGTCAGTCTGAATCATTCCCTTACCAGTTAGCTTTTAATCAAATACCTAAAGCAAAGTTTCAATCGTTTTCTGTGTATCACAGAAAGGTTCAGGATAAAGTAGGAAATTCTTCAATTACAGGCCTTCACAGTGTCTTAGCAATGTTGCACATAAATTATGACTCTGACTTTTCTGCCAAGGCTCTTTCTCTCAGTTCCTAAGACATGTCTAAGAGTCTTGTATTAGTCTTGCTATTACTTAGGTTATTATATACATTAACTTGGTACATAATGCACACTTAGGACAAATTATCTTACACTGGCCATTTGAAATGTATCTGTGGTAAGTATACAAATCTGCCCAAAGAGTTGCAATAGGGATAAAGATGTATTTCAATGCAGGACAAGTAAACTATGCCCAGCTAAGAGCTAATGTGTATTTGCTGTATATTAGAATATATGACAAAATCAGAAGATGGAGGTACCCTTATGATACTACCAAACCTACCGTTCAATAAATATACCACAATGATTAAGTCATGATAAAAGAATTAAGTATATACAAATTCTCTAATCAAATAAATCATTACATATAGTTCAGTTTGTCAGTAATATCATTCTGGCAAAATTATTAGCAAACTATTTGGATAAATAATTTATGATATATACATCCTATCTTACAAGCTATTATAATACAGACAACCCTTCCTTTGCATAACAAATATATCCCTGGGAGACTACATATGTAATTTCAACTTCCATAACTCAAATCTTAGAAATGCATAGATCTATATAGAGTACTTTTAGTCTATTAAGAAATTATTTTAAGCCAGCCGTGGTAGCACACGCCTTTATTATTCCCAGCACTCAGGAGGCAGAGGCAGGCAGATCTCTGTGATTTTCAGGCCAGCTGGGGCTACAGGGAAACCCTGCCTAAAAGAAAAAAAAAAAAAAATAGAAATTATTTTAAGGCCAGACATGGTGGCATATACCTTTAGTCCCAGCACTCGGGAGGCAGAGAAGCAGGCAGATCTTTATGAGTTTGAGGCCAGCCAGGGCTACATAGTGAGACCCTGTTTCAAAAAACAAAAAACAAAAAAACCCCCCAAAACCAAAAACCCAAATGGGGCTGGGGCTGGTAAAACCCTGTCTCGAAAAATAAACACCCAAATGGGACTGGGGCTGGTAAGACGGTTAAGAGCACTGGCTGCTCTTGCAGAGAACTAGGGTTCAGTTCCCATCACCCACAAGGTGGTTCACAACGGTCTGTAAGTCTAGTTATAGGAGATATGATGCGTTCTTCTGTCCTCCATGGGCACTGTATAACACGGGTGCACTTACATACATGTAGGCATAATACTCATACACATAAAATAAAAATAAATAAATCTAAAAAAAATTTTTAACACCCAAAACCAACCAAACAAAACAACCTAAAACACAAAACCAAATTATTTTAATTTTACCAATTTTGTCATTTAAAAAATATATCTGACTTTAAAGATTCACTTATAGTGCTAGGGTTTTAACTACTGTGAAGTTTTACAGAAAAATGTAAGAACTTGAAATAAAATCCACTTATTTTATATTGAGCTTAAAAAATAAATTGAACATACTTCTTTTTTTTTCCTTTCCTCTTCTTTTCTCTTCTTCTCTTCTCTGATCTGGGCCAACCGCTGCTTCTTACGCTCCAGCTCAGCTTTTAATTCACTTTTGTCTGACATGTTTGTAACCTTAAGAAGTAAATGAGCATTTATAATAATCATTACACTGGTTAATTTAAAACAAACAAAACAGCATACCTAAAAAAAAAAAAAATAGTACTTCAAGAAGCGAAGCGTACCAAGAGGCTAAGTGTGCCAATGCTAATAAAAGCACATAAATTCTACTTTTAAAAGAATATATATATATAGCTAAGACATCAGAAAGATTATAAACTGAGGCTGGAGAGGTGGCTCAGAGGTTAAGAGTACTGATTGCTCTTGCAGTGGACCCGGGTTCAGTTCCCAGTACCCACATGGCGGCTAAAAACTACCCAAAACTCCAGTTCTAGGAGATCTGATGCTGTCTTCTGACTTCTGTGGGCACTGCATGACATGGGTGTACTTATATACATGCAGGCAATACATTCATACACATGAAAAATAAAGATAGTAAATTTTTTTTTAAAAAAGAAAGATTATAAACCAATGCATTAATACATATTCCTAGAGCTCTGAGCACACAAGGTAGCACATAGTAAGTGCTTTATGTTTCTAATCCCAAAACTAACAGTGTTCCATTTGGGGCAGTGAGGTAGTGGGAGAAGTGAGACAGTGTCTCACTCTGTAGCCAAGGCTAGCCTGGAGCTTGCTATGTAGTCTAGGATGCCCTCATGGCACTCCTACCTCAGCCTCTGCTGTGCTGGAATTACAGGAGTGAGCCACCACACCCAGCTCAAGTGTCTTCTGATGATAATATTTGGGTATTGAAGAATAAAGTTCATTAACAGAAGACACAGTTGACATTAAGCTTAAGTCCTAGCCAAGTATGGTGGCTCACACCTGTAATCGAAGCTCTCTGGAAGTGAGGTAGGAAGAATCTGAATTCTGGGCAGCTTGGGCTATATAGCAAAACTGTTTTTTGTTGTTTGTTTTCAAATGCTTAAGTTGTCAGCTATGTAACATAGACCAAAACTATGAACAGAGATTTTTTTTTTCATGAGAAACTTTATAAAACTTGATAAAACAAAAATGCAAAGAGGTCAAACAGAAAATTCCTATAAAGCCTAAAAGTGCCATGGATATAGTAACATTAACAATCAAATAAATGGGAACTTCTCCATATTAACAGCTTTTCTAAACTCTTGTGGCAATCTATACAACTGTTGTGACATGCCTGAAATGTTCCATATTAGAATGCAATCTACTTGATACTAGGGATTGTGTTTTTGATCATTTTTGTTACCTTCAATGTCTAGAATGGTGACATTAACATCAAATTGACCGTGGTTAAATGAATCATGTAAGGTTTGCAGAATTAGAGAGTTTCAAAGAAGAACAGCATAAGCACTACTTCATACTTGGTTTTAGGAAGGAGCGATAAATTACAATTTTTCTGAATTAAAAAAGTAAACCAGGGGCTGTGCATAAGATGGGAGCCAGGAACTTGTTTCTTTCTCTACATTACTGGATTACTCTCTGTCCATGTCTCTCTGTATGCTTAAACATTAAACGCTTTAGATCAAGAAAGCTTGGAGAATAACCTCTTGAAAACTGATAGGAATTTCTTTTAAAAGCACAATTAAATTTGGATTAAGGTCAAATTAATTATGAGTTAAAATTCACCTACTATAAACACAGAAAAGAAATTTCAGTTGCAGTAAGTACTCCAGAAGACTGACAGTTGAAATGAATTGAGTTGAATTCAACTGAATTGAATTGTCAGGTATATTAAATAAAAAAAAA
>NW_008357637.1:1540038-1551287 GCF_000622305.1 Nannospalax galili | reverse complement strand
AAGAAAAGTGAGTAGTTGACATAGGAAATTCCTTAAATATAATCCCCATCAAGATTCATTTGAACAAACTCAGGAAGCAAGAGACCATGTTTCTTCACCCTTCCCATGTCTCTAAAAACAACACTAAGGGTGGTTGAAAAGTGTCCATACATACTCTGTATGCTAGGCTAACGTAATTACTTTCTATTTAGGGTCAACTGAAAACAGACAGACTAACTGATCTTATTAACAGTTTGTTGAGCTGAAGCACAGTTAATCAGATCTCTCATCCTCATCCTGGGGCCAGAGCTCCATGACTGACATGTTCATCTTCCAGCGACTTTGCAACACACACGCACACACACACACACACACACACACGCCAGAGCTCCATGGCCAGAGCGCCATGACTGACATGTTCATCTTCCAGCGACTTTGCAACACACACGCACACACACACACACACACACACACGCCAGAGCTCCATGACCAGAGCTCCATGACTGACATGTTCATCTTCCAGCGACTTTGCGTCTTCCAGCGACTTTGCAACACACACACACACACACGCAAGCACACACACACACACACACACACACACACACACACACACACACGCAGAGTGCGGGGAGATGCTACCAACCCAAACAGCAGCGACCTTTATTCACAAGCCGAGTAAGGTGAAAAGGAATTAATCTCTCCCTGGGCTTAAAGAACCAAGAAGCGCGGTCCAGGCTGGGGCCCGGCGGATGGGCACGGGACAAGGCTAGAGGCCCGGGGTGCCGCCGAGGGTCGGGAAGGGTCTCCGCGGACTCTCCAGCTCTCCCTCCCTGAGTCACCAAAGCCCGGCCCCGCGCTGTCAGCAGGAATGGCCGCGCCGCCTGGCGAGTTCCGACCCGGGACACCGATCGCACAAGGGCCTTGAGGGAAGCGCAGCCAACCCACCTGTTAGGTGGCGGGGTGGGGAAGTGTTTCCTCTGGCCGGTAACTTCCTGGAAACGACCCTCGCCAAAGCCCTAAAGTCAACTTGTCGCTACCACCAGCTCCACGGCTTCCCGATACACACAAAGACGAATGGGCGGCGGCCGCTACGGCGAGAGCCAAGGGACAAACAGCTCCACTAAGCCGCGGTTGCTCGCAGAAATAAAAAATGCAGGCCGGCCTCAGTGAATGCCAGCCCCTCCGTGACCCACCTTTTTAAAAAACAGACTCTGATCAACGAAACGAAGACTCCAGCCGGTCCAAGAACCCGAAGTGTTTCCGCTTTGTCAAAAGCTAGAAAACCACACCTTACATCCTGGCCCTGAACCGGCAAACACGGCCCTCCGATTTGACGCCACCCGAGAGAACTACAAGCCCCAGCAACCAGGGAACTCTGTGTAGGGCGAGCAGTGCTTTCTGGGAGTTGTGGTCATGGAAGTGGCAAGGTCTGCTGGGATCCGTAATGTGTTTTAGCTTTGTGGTCCCCACTACGAGGCCTTCAATCTATAAGATTTCAGTAAGATTCTAGAGCCTGCATTTTCGTCTGTTGAACATTTGTATGTATTACACCTTAATATTTTTGACCCCAAATTGGCAGTTTTAAGAAACGCCGTTTTCCATAGTGAATCTGAGAATTGGATGAAGGACACTTTTTACGAGTTTATCTATAGGCATATATCTGTAGATATAATTTTAGGGAGGAGAGTTTACTGAGGTTCACGTAGCATGTGAAATGAAATATAAGTTAAAATATATTAATTAGCACACCACGTAATTTTCTAACATTTTTTTGAAGAATGATTTTTCTCTTGTTTGATAAGAAAGCATTTATACAATTGGAATTAAGCAACAATGATTTCCACAGCTATATTTTTAATATATAAAACAAGTTATTGAAATATGAACTTACCAGAAGTATATGGGCTGATACACATGGTTTGAAGCATTTATTTAAATAATTTGAAGCATTATTTGCCAAGAATTAATTGCCAAATTAATTGCCAAAACAATATCTTTCCTGTGTTCTAGAAAACTGATAAGAAACACATTACCAAAGTTAGGATTAATCTCAAATTTGAAGACCTTTCTCACCACCTAAAATTTCAAAGAGCTTTTAAACTGTACAAACTCTGTTTCCTTCTTTCTTAATATTTAGTTTTTACTCACTTAAAAAATTCTTTTAAGTGCTCACCATGTAACAGGAGTGCTGCTGCACACTATGAACTGAAGCACATTTCTCTCTTCTCAAGGGAGAAAGACTGGGTTCTCCACAAAACTAAATACTATGATAAGATGAAGTAAGGAAGCCATAGAAATATCTGGGAAAGAGAAACTTTCAGGAAGAGGTGGTTCCACAGAACTAAACCTTTGATTCCAGAAAGTTGAGAAGTTAACCATGCAAATAAGATGCCAAAAAGGTACCGTGTTACCTTTAGAAGAAGAAAAGGATATGATCAAAGTACAAAGGTGAGAGTGTAGAGAATAGTGGAGAATCAGGAAATAATTCAGAATGGCTGTAGGCTAAGATAAAAACTGGGAAATCGAGCCACAAGAAGGGCAGCGTCACACATCCTGCCCAGACTGAGTCCTACAGAAGGTGGTGAATCTATGGAAAAATTTTAAAGAAGAGAGTGATACAGTAAGAAAGGCTTGGAAGTGATCTGGAGAAAGTCTGATGTGCTGGTTATTTGTCTCTTGGGTTATTTTCTTGCCCTTCTCTGTT
Organism: Nannospalax galili; assembly: GCF_000622305.1. Classification (NCBI taxonomy): domain Eukaryota; kingdom Metazoa; phylum Chordata; class Mammalia; order Rodentia; family Spalacidae; genus Nannospalax; species Nannospalax galili. The sequence continues at coordinate 1,548,604 of NW_008357637.1, read as the reverse complement.
AAGCTCTATGCTTTTGGTAGGTGGTCTCAGCGGCTTTAAGGAATGCCTTGTGGTCCAAGTGTGACCCAAGAGAGGCCTACTGGACTGAGATTTAAGTGCTGGAAAATGAATATATAACAGGTCTTCCTCCTTTCCGCCTCTTCATTACATCTCCAGTAATCATTTCATCCTACCAATAATTTCAACTCTACCTTCTGCCAGGTGGGCCTTCTTCTATGACTCTAGTTTTCACTGGCTTCTGGGAACTGTTTTCTGCTTTTGTTTCTTTAGCAGCTTCTTTAGCTGGTCTCTGAGTGCTATGCTATCTCTCTTTTTAAAATGTTTTCTTATTACATTTGTTTTGTGGAGGGTACACATGTACCATAGCGCAGGTGTTGGGTGGAAGGCATCCAAATATCCATCAATTAACAAATGAGTAAAATTTTAATGTATTTATGCAAAGGAATGCTACTTGTTAGAAAAATAACCTACAAATATATGTAATGATAAAAATGAATTTGAGAACATTACATGTTGTGTGAACTTTTCCTGGGGCAATGAGCATGTGTCTATTCACCCCAGATAGAGCACCAGTGACAGACCACAGTTCTGCCTAAGTTCAGCTTGGTGAACTATGAAGTTTAATCAGGGTGATTACAGGAGCATAGACAACTTAGCAGTGGCTACACCATTGAAGAAAATGTCTCCCACCCTCAGAGCAGCTCTCAACTGTCTATAGACTCTCAAGGAGGGATGAGGTCTTATGAGCTCCTTCACCTTCCATGACAAAATGTTCATAAGACAATTCGTACACAGCTCTTGTGTTGGTGATCACAGCTGCTGGGAATTTAAAGGGGCACTAGCCATGCAGTGCCCAGAGGACAGCATTCCACAACATCGTAGTAAATGAAAGAAGCCAGGCATACATGGCTGCACATTGCATGACTGCATTAATATGAACATTTTACACAAGGAAGAATGACATGACAGAGGACAAATCACTGGTTGCCTGGAGCTGGTATATAGGATAGGGACTGGCTGCCAATGGAACTTTGTGAGATAATGTTTGATTACTGCAGTCAAATTTTAAATCGGGAATTGTGAGACATAACTTCATGTGTTTCCAGATTGTTTTGGATGTTTGAGGTCTGTTGAGATTCCATATGAATTTTATGTTGTTTTTCTAAATAAAAGAAAAGGAAAAGCCAGGCCATTGGAGTTGGGCACAGTGGCATCTGCCTGTAGTCCCAGTACTGGGAAGGCTGACAAAGGAAGATCAAACTTGAGGCCAGTCTGTACTACACATTGAGATCCTGCCTCAAAATAAAACAGAATAAAGAAACCACCCAAACAAACACAAAACCCACAAAGGCCATTGGGACTTTTGTAGGGATTGTATTGAACCTATAGATGACTTTGGAGAGTAGTGCCACTGTACCAATATTAAGTCTTCCCATCTGTGAACATGGGACATCTTTCCATTTATTTAAGTCTTCTTTAATTCCTTTTAGCAATTTTTTTTATCAGTGCAAAAGTCTTACCCCCCTTGGTTAAAATTATTCCTAGGTTCTTTCTTTCTTTCTTTCTTTCTTTCTTTCTTTCTTTCTTTCTTTCTTTTTCTTTCTTTCTTTCTTTCTTTCTTTCTTTCTTTCTTTCTTCCTTTCTTCTGGTGCTATTTCTTTAATTTCCTCTTTGAATTGTTCCTCACAAAGCATATGAAAGTACAACAGTGTTTTGTGTGTTAAACTTGTATCCTGCAATTTTGGTGGATTCATTTATTAGCTTTGTTAATTTTTTTGAATTTTTTTGTTTTTTATATTTTATTTATATTTTTATTTTTTCTGTATGACTGTATTACCTGCATGTGTATAAGTGTACCTGTGTCATGTAGTGGCCATGGAGGTCAGAAGAAAGCATCAGATTCCTCTGGAATTGGCGTTACAGATGGTTGTCAGCCGCCTTGTGGGTGCTGGGAACTGAACTCAGGTCCTCTTCCAGAGCAGCCAGTGTATTTTTAACTGCTGAGCCATCTCTCCAGACCCTGTTCATTTGTTTTGAAGATAAGATTTTGCTCTATGTCCAGACTTGTCTCCAATTCTGGACTCAAATGAATCCCCTGCCTCAACCTCCAGAGTGCTAGGTTCACAGGTATATGCCCAGCTTCATTCTAACAACTTTCTGGCGGATTATTTAGAATTTGGTAAATAGAAGGTCATGTCACATGTGAGTAAAAATAGCTTTCCTCTTCCTTTCTCAATTTGTATGCCTTTTATTTCTGTTGCTTGCCTATAATCTCTCAGGAGCTGTTAAACAGAAATGGTAAGCGGACATTCTTGCCTTGTTCTTGATCTTTGAGGAAAGAGCCTTCAGCCTTGAAACTACTGCTTTTTAAAAGAGCAAGACTGGGGCTGGAGAGATGGCTCAGCGGTTAAGAACACTGGTTGTTCTTGCAGAAGACCCAGGTTTGAATCCCAGCACCCACATGACAGCTAACAACTGTCTGTAACTCCAGGCCCAGGGGATCCAACATCCTCTTCTGACCTCTGCGAGCATTGCATGGCATGGGTGCACTTACCTACATGCAGGCAATACATGCATATACATAAAATAAAAATAATAAATTTTAAAAAAAGAGCAAGACTACCCCATCTTTTCATTGGAAGAGTGGCCTAGGTTTTGATGTGTAGTCCTGGTTCTCTGGGACAATGGTGTGCTAGTTTGATTTCTGTTGCTGTGATAAAATACTCTGACCAAAGGCAACTTGGGAAAGAAAAGGTTTATTTGGCTTTTACTTCCAGGTCACTGTCCATCACTGACAGAAGTCACGGCAAGAACTCAAGGCTGGAACCTGAAGGCAGGCCTGCTTGCTCTTTCATACAGTGTTACTTCCAATCAGTGTTACTTCCAATAGCAGAAATCATGGAGGAATGCTGCTTGGTGGCCCCTTCTCGGGGGCATGCTTAGCTAGCTTCCTCATACAGCCCAGGACTACCTGCCTAGGGAATGGTGCCTCCCAAATATCAATTAATAATCAAGAAAATCCTCCATAGACATGCCCACAGACCAATCTGATCTGAGCAATCCCTAAGTTAAAACTCTCACCTCAGGTGACTCTAGGTTGTGTCAAGTTGCCAGTTAAAGCTAGGTAGGGCACATGGGCATCATCTTGGTCATCATTTGCCCCTCATCATCAAGGGATCTTATCAGCTCTAGGTTCCAGGGACTAAAGACTCTTGCCTGCAGGTTTGGAGCTAAAAGGGATGAGGGGGCATAGCTACATATATTTGGAACTTTTAGGCACATAACAGAAAATAAAGGATATGTGAAACCCTTTGACTAGTTGCTGCCCCTTATTGTCCTGAAACTTCTATTTAATTATAACCAAGAATCACTAGCAAGAAAGGGATGCATATCGGTTTTTCAGATCCTAAAATTCAATTAAGCAAGTTAAGATACAACCATAGAAGGCAGCACCACAAAGCCATTAAAATTAGCCTGATTATCTGAGGCTCACTACATGGGAGGGACTACATACCTGGTACTGTAAACCTGGCCAAAAGCTTAGGATTATGGAGGTTGTAGGCCCTATGGAATCTACTACAGATGTTTTGCTAGATGGAAATGTAGTTAAGCTGCTTTTCAAATGCTTATGTTTATATCTGTAGACTGGTGCAGCTCTCAACCTTATTCACAGAAGCCTCTTAGCAGTAGCGGTAGTCAAAGCAGAGACTTGAAACTCACTGCAGTACTGACAATAAAGGACTGCTATGTGCTCAGCATTCAATGTGACACCTATATTACCCACCTCCAAGATCCAGGAAACATTGCAGAAGAGGGAATGGAAAGACTGTTAAGAGCTGGAGGGTGGGGAAGAGCATATAAAATGCTGTCTTCTGTATGTGACATGATCGTTGCAATCACACTGCTGCTGTGACCATCTTCATAGGACCTGCACAAAAACAAAACGAAAAACAGGAAAGAAGGAATGAGACCATTGGGAAGAAGAAAGGGGTCATCAGAAGTGGGAGGGAATACGAGAAGGTAATGGTGGGGAATATGACCATAATACATTGCATATAAGTAAGAAACTGTCAACTTAAAATTTAAAAATTAGACTCATTGGTCTTGATGTTCAGATGTCAAATTACCTCCAATACTGGTAACTGAAAAAAAGTAAGAAAGAGGCTAATTTGTTTGGGATGATTCCTTTTGTGTAAAAAAGAAGAAATTTATACATGTGAGTGCTACTTTGGAGGGGGAGGTGGCAAGGATACACAGGAAGGAAGCAACAATGAATGTTTCTAGAGAGAAGAGTTAAATGTCTTGGGGTGTATGGTAAGAAAAAGACTCTCCTGTGGCCCATTTGATGTTTTAAAAGAAGATTAAAATGTGACTTTCCAAAAATACCATCTTTGAGGACTGGAGAGATGGCTCAGTGGTAAAGAGCACTAGCTATTGTAAAGAGTGGGGTTTGATTCCTAGCTCCCACATGGTGGCTAACAACTGTCTCTAACTCCAGCTCTAGGGTATCTGATGCCCTCTTCTGGACTCCATGAGCACTGCATGCACATAGTGCACTTATGCATGCAGACAAAATGCTTGTACTCACAAAATAAAAATAAATTTTAAAAATGTACCAAAACCATATTTTGAGTAGTTTAATATTTTCAAACAAAATCGTTGTCAAAAAAATCATTGTCAGCACTGTTAGAAAGACTGTAATATAAATTGTTAGTTTCTTAGCTATAAACCTCTATGTTTTTCCTACTTCTTAGGAAGCTATGTTTTTCCTACTTCTTAGGAGTTAGGTCTGAGGATCATAAGGCATTACTAATGAAGGATTTTAGAAGGGGAATGATTCCATTTTAAAACTTGGAATTGTTTGTATAAAGGAGTAGTAGTAATAGATAAAATTTCATTTAAGTAAATCATATCTAGCATTACATTTGAATTCAATATACCAATCTGTGGAAAATTTATAAACATAATGTATTGGCATTTACCAGATGGCCCTCAGTTTGCACTGGTATTATAACCCAATAAGCCCACTGCCAGTTAAAGCTACTATAAATCCAATATTCATCCAGTAGACCCAACCCACTGAACATCACAGCTTTGAGCAGCACAGTGCATAGAAGAGTACCAGTTGTTTACCCTTGGGCTAACTGGGACTATGATGCACTGTCACTGCCCAGTGGTTTAAGAGACTGTCAGATTGCATATTGCCAGCTTGAGAAAAGATCAGTATTCAAACTTGAATATTGAAGTACAGTTTCCAATGAATGCATATTGCTTTTACATCATTACAAAGTTCAAAAAATTCCAAGTAAAACTACATTTAGATTAGAATTAATCCATATGTGACAAAAAACAAGCAAAGCATATCTAATGATAGGTCAGAATAGAAGTTCAATGTTTAGGGTTATTTTTCAAGGAAAACACAGGAAGGTCTGTAGGTGCTGATGCTATACCATGTCTTGATCTGGTGGAGGTTACACAAATTTATATATCACTGAAAATTCCATTGAACTCTACCTTTAAAATAGGTCCTCTTGCTCCTCCTAGCCCCTGGGAGCCCTTGGAGCCTCTTCCCATCCCCACCTCCCTTTGCACCTCTGGGCAGCCTAGCCCCCCAGCTTCCTGGGGCCAGCAGCTTTCCTGGGTAAATTTGTCAGTGCCCACTGTGCCTTGACTCCCCCAGCCTCATTCACCCTCCCAGCTCCCCCACCCCATCTCTCCTCCTAGCAGAGGCATTGGCACATTTCTTGCCTTGGCAGCCCAGACCTCTGGACTGACCTCTTGGCCCAGACTTCCCACTACTTCCTGATCCTTCGCATGAAGACCAACCCAATTCCTCCCTTTAGTCCGCCGGAACCCTCCGGGCCTCTTCCCATCCACACCTCTCTTTACATCTCAGGGCGGCCCAGCCTGCCAGCTTCCTGAGGCTAGCATCTTTCCTGAAGGGATCCAGTCCCTAGGAGAAAGCCTGAGAGCATGTGATCCTGATCCGACTTGGGCTTCTGTGGGAACTCCTGAGCAGGAAGATGAAATCAATTTGGCCCCTCCAATATAAAATCAAAAGAGAGATCCTGAAGCCGAGACCAACCAGTTTTTCATGCCCAACAAGTAAACCACAAAGGCCACAAAGTTTACAAGCAGACTTAAACTTAACAAAGGAAAGCTTGAGTCTCACACAAGAATCAGAAACTACAAAAAAATCCACATGTTGAAGGCATAGCGAAAAAAATAATAACATGAAAAACCCAAATAATATATCCCCACCAAGTACCAACAGTCCTGTAGAGGAGTACAATGAGAACACCCTAGAGATAACAAAGACATGGAATTCAATTATGAACATATGAACATGATAAAAGAATTCAGTGAATTTAAAGAACACACAAAAAAGTCAAATAACTGAAAGAAGATAGGGAAAAACTTCTGAATGAATTCTGAAAAGAGAAATACCAATTATAACTGACAGGAGAAAGTCTCACCAGACAGGATGAATGAAATGGAAAACAGAATATCAAGACTGGAGGATAAAGTGGACAAACTGGACCACTCAAGCAAAGACTATGAAAAATTTAAGAAATCACAAGATTAGAATATGCGGGAATTGAATGATACCATAAAAGACCAAACTTGTGAATCATAGGCATACAGGAAGGAGAAGAATCTCAGGATAACGATATGGACCAGATCTTAAAATTTCCCCAAATTAAAGAGAGACATGCTTATACAAATATAATAAGCATATAGAATGCCAAATAGACAGGACCAGAAAAGAAACACTCCACGGCACATCATAGTAAAAACACTAAATATACAGAACAAAGAGACAATATTGAAAGCTAGGGAGAAAAACAGCAAGTCACATACAAAGGAAAATCCATCAAAATTTCAGCTGATTTTTCAGTGCAAATTATGAAAGGCAGAAGAGGCTGGACAAAAGTATTCCCAGGTCTAAGTGACCACAGATGCCAACCTATATCACTTTGCCCAGCCAAAATGTCTATTATGGTCAAAGGGGAAAGAAAAATCTTCCATGACATAGTCTGGAAGAATTCATGACCACAAAACCAGCCCTTCAGAGACTTCTTGAAGCAGTACAAAGAGCTGAAGAAAGGAATGACTAGACCCAAGAGGTTACAGAAATAAACTTAATGATGATATAACTGTGGAAATGCACAGCTACACCAAGAATGTGAACATAAATAAAAATGAAAGGAATCAGCACACATCTTTCATTAATAACTTTAAATATCAATGGACTGAATTCCCCAGGTGATTAAGCCTTCATTCGCGTCTCCCAGGAACAGTGTCACACAGCAACAGGTGGCATACACACAGACAGATATATACACATAGACATAAATAAAACTAAAATAAATCTAAAGAATATTCCAAGCGAATGGTACTAAGAAACAAGCAGGGGTTGCAGTTTTAATATCTGACAAAAAAGACTTCAAAGTAAAACTAATCAGAAGAGATAAAGAGGGCCACTTCATTCTGATCAAAGGAACAATTAACCAAGAAGATACTACAATCACGAATTCATCAAACTCTGGTGCACCCAACTTCATAAAAACAGTACTACAGAGCTTTAAGACCCAGATTAATCCCAACTCATTAATAGTATGGGACTTCAATACCCCACTGTCTCCATTAGATAGGTCAACAGGAGAGAGAAATAATAGAGACACATCTGAATTAAACAATACCATATGTCAAATGGGCCTAAAAGACATCTACCAAATATTTAACCCAAGCACCAAAGAATATACTTTCTATTCAGTGCCCCATGCAACTTTCTCCAAAATCGATCATATACTGGGGCACAAAACAAGCCTCAATAAATACAAAAAGATTGAAATAATTCCATGCTTTCTAACAGACCACAATGCAATAAAACTTAAAATCAATACCGGAAGAAACCCTAGTAACTGCATGAACACATGAAGATTAAACAACATGCTCCTGAATGATGAATGGGTCAAAGGAGAAATTAAGAAAGAAATAAAAGTATTCCTGGAACTAAATGAAAAGGACAATACAATATAACAAAACTTCTGGGACACATTGAAAGCAGTCCTTAGAAGTTTATAGCTCCAAGTGCCTCCATTAAAAAAATCAGAAAGATTACAAATAAATGACAACACTGCAACTCAAGACACTTGAAAAGCAACAACAGATGAAACACAAAGCCATTAGACAAGAAGAAATAACAAAAATCAGGGCAGAGATTAATGCAACAGAAACAAAGAAAACAATACAAAGAATCAACGAATACAAGAGCTGGTTCTTTGAAAAGATAAACAAGATTGACAGACCGCTAGCCCAGTTAACCAAAAGAGAGAAAGAGCACCTCCAAATCAACAAAATCAGAGATGAAAGGGGAAACATGACAACAGACACCAGAAAGATACAGAACATTATAAGGAATACTTTAAAAACCTATATGCTACTAAATTTGAAAACCGAAAAGAAATGGACGGCTGTCTAAAGGCATGGGAACCACCAAAACTAAACCAAGGAGAGATTAACAGCTTAAACAGACCCATAACACAAAAAGAAATTGAAACAG
>NW_008357637.1:1522356-1539498 GCF_000622305.1 Nannospalax galili | reverse complement strand
AACACAATCAGTAAAGTGGCAGGCTACAAAATTAACCTACAAAAGTCCATAGCGTTTCTATATACCAATAAGAAGCAATCAGAGAAAGAGCACATGGAAACACTCCCATTCACAATAGCTGCAAATAAAATAAAATATCTTGGAATAAACCTGACCAAAGACATTAAAGACCTCTACACAATGAAAATTTTAAATCATTAAAGAAAGAGATTGAGGAAGACATCAGAAGATGGAGGGCCCTCCCATGCTCATGGATTGGAAGAATTAATGTTGTGATAATGACCATCCTACCAAAAGTCATTTATAGATTCACTGCAATGCCAATAAAAAATCCCAACGACATTCTTTACAGAATTGGAAAAAAACATTCTAAGGTGCATATGGAAGCACAAAAGATCTAGGTTAGCCATAGTAACCCTGAGCAATAAGAGCAATGCTGGGGGATTACTATATCAGATTTTAAACTGTATTACAGAGCTATAAGCATAAAAACAACATGGTACTGACTCAAAAATAGACCTGTAGATCAATGGAACAAAATTGAAGACCCAAATAAGAGTTCATGCAATTTCATCCACCTGATATTTGACAAAGGGGCCAAGAACATTCACTGGAGGAAAGACGGCATGTTCAGCAAATGGTGCGGGCAAAACTGGATCTCCACCCGTAGAAGAATGAAACTAAACCCTTATCTTTCACCTTTCACAAAAGTCAATGCCAAATGGATCAAAGACCTTAATGTGAAGCCTGAAACTCTGAAACTGTTAGAAAAAAACATGGGCAAAAACCTACAAGATATAGGTGTAGGAAATGATTTTCTAAATTGGACACCAATTGCTCAGGAAAAAAGGTCAAGAATCAACAAATGGGACCTCATTAAACTAAAAAGCTTCTGTACATCAAAAGAAGCTACCAATGAAGTGAAGAGAAAACCCACAGAATGGGAGGAAATCTTCACCAGCAACATATCTATAAGAGGTTTAACAATATATAATGAACTCAAAAAACAAAGAATTAAGAAAGGAAGTACAATTAAAAGATGGGCTAAGGAGCTGAACAGAGAGTTCTCAAAAGAATAATTAAAGATGGCTAAGAAACATCTTAAAAGGTGTTCAACATCATTAGTAATTAGGAAAATGCAAATTAAAAGCACTTTAAGATTTCATCTTACCCCAGTCAGACTGGCTAAGATCAGGAGAACAAATGATACCCAATGTTGGAGAGGATGTGGGGAAAGGGGAATACTCATCCACTGCTGGTGGGGCTGTAAACTTGTTCAACCTGTATGGAAAGCAGTGTGTAGAACTCTTAAAAAAACTACAAATGAACCTACTATTTGACCCAGTTATACCACTCCTTGCCATATACCCAAAGAATTCATCCTATTGTAGAGACACCTGTATATCCATGTATGTTACTGCTCTTTTCACAATAGCTAAGAGATGGAAGCAACCTAAGTGTCCCTCAACTGATAAGTGGATAATGAAAATGTGGTTCGTTTACACGATAGAATTTTATTCAGCAGTAAAGAAAGATGAAATCATGAAACTTGCAGGTAAATGGATGGAACTAGAAACTGTTATACTAAGTGAAGTAACACAGACTCAGAAAAACAAATGATATGTGTTCTCCCTCATATGTGGATCCTAGCACCAAATCCTTATAAGTGAGTAGTATCCAGTCACAACTAAAAGAACCAGGATAATGAAAAGGAACCAGGGAGGTAAAGGATAAAAAAGAATCTGAAAGAAAAGAACAGTAGGAAACAGATGTTAATAAGGGAGATATGGATTAAAATGAGGTTATTTTAGGGGAGGGGGAGGGAAGGTTATACAAGGAACCTTGGGGATAAAGGGAAAGAAGGAGCTCAAGAGAAGTGAAACCATAGGAGAAAGGTATTATTAAGGGAGAAATGGGGGAAATGGGGGCAATTTAAATGGGGAAACCATGGTGGAAGGCTTAGACAATGTGAGAGATAAAAAATGCCTAGCTAGTTTTAAAAGAAACCGAGAGGGAACCATATTTGTCCAACAACTTACTGATAAATTATACATACAACTAGTTCAAGGCACATAATATATGTCTAGTCAAGGTTTATCTAGAACATTTGGTCTTTGCCCAAGCTTTATCTACATAGCACATGGTAATTCAAAGTACCAGACTGGTGGAACTAACCTTCTTGGATGTTTAACAGCTATACTTTGAGGCCCATACTTATTTGGTCAGAAGGACTTAAAGGACAGTTTTTGCTGCTTGCCCTCCAAGGTCAACTAAGTTCCATGGGACAATGGAGCATCTCTCACAATGTCCTGTAACTATGGTGAGTCACCTGTCCTCTTGATCAAGGAGGCCGAGGAGATCCCACCAGATGGACTTGAACCAGTGTCCAGTCTACAAAGAGGAGGGTCAACACAGAGGAAACATTTCCTCCATGCTTCCAAGTGAAGCCATCCACAGTTGAGCAGGACCTTTGACTTATCTTCACATAGGTGGAACTGGTAAAAGAAAGGAGCCAGGGGCTCTTCCTAAGCCCATGTGACCCCTGAGGAACAGATCCTCAAATGACCTTAAGAGTAAAAATAAATTGGTTTATCTGGGACAACTGCATAGTCTTAAACACCAAAAAGGAAAGTATAACCAAAGATTAAAGGGATCAATATAATTCTTTAAGAGTCCATGTGTATAGCTAAAGGATACATAACAAGAAACAATGCCAGACAGGAGATACCTTCCTTTGGGTTGTTGGCCAGGGTGCCCAAGGGACTCACAGACAGTAACCCAGATAGAACTGGGAAAATGAACAACAGACCCCAATCTTATCTAAAGGAATATTTGCAACTGATTGCTGCTAGATGATAAAGAACTGAACTTCTGAAAAAAGGAACTCTAGATAGGCTGACTAGATTCAGCAGATGGACAAGCACTGGGTAATGGCTGGGGGCACTGACAACACAATGGACAGTAACAGGGATGACAGAGTATATGGGCTCCAAGGTGAGGGGGGAGACCAGGAGAGGGTGCCATTTGGGATGTGGGTATATAGATGAATAAGATTGCTTGGGATGTTCTATATGAAATATACACACAAAAAAATCAATAAATAAAAAGTGACTTGTATTTGAGGAAGAAGCATAAACATTTACTTCATGTTAATTAGTAGATGCGAAAAACATTACCACTGAAATCTGCTTGATGACTTTATGTCCATGCTCAGGTGCCAAGGATCTCAGAAAGTAACTGACTATGACTAGTAACAATCAGGTATCTAGAGATTAGAGATACATGCACAAACATCTAAGTGTTAGTTTCATTACAAATGAGTTTTTTCTGTATGAAACAGTATACTTTAATAGTGAAATGGAGATCTTTTTTAAAGGTTAAAACCTCAATGTTATGTCTTATAGGATTTATACTGAGTACAATATTGTATAACTGTATTAATTCAACTGTAACCCCAAAAATTTACAGCCAATTCTGAGAGATGCATCTTATCTCTGGAAATTGTTATTGAATATGTCAATGCTGTTGTAATGAAATGCTTCTTCATGTGGTCATTAAGTAAATAATTAAAAAATAGGTCCTCTTTACTGTGTATATGTTATATGCAATGAAGAAGTTAAGACGAAAAAGTAGCTATGAAATGTACACTTAAGCAAACTGTCAGAAAGAAGTAGCACCCATCCTACTTGGAAGAGGAGAATTTGAAAGGGTCACAAATGTATTCTCTTACACAGAGATTCAGAAATCCCACAGTCCTGGGACTCCACTGAGTTATTCCCAAGTAGTCACCGCTAGCATTTATTGCCAATTGCCAACAAGCTATGCACCTTCATCACACAAATTATCATGAAATTATATTATTGTGGAAAAGAAAGGTGTAGACTCATAGCAATGAATGAAGATTTCTAGTAATTATACCTTTTAATATTTATCTGTAATGTCACTTGCTTGATTAAACTTTTGCTAAAATGATATGTATTAAAATTTAAGATATATTTCTGTGACCTTCTCACCAGGCAAAGAACGTATCTCCCAAGATCTTTTCATAAATGTCGGATCTCTATTGTTTTTTTCCACATTAATTAGGGGTCGTCTAAGATTTCACTTTGGTTATCCAAGTTCATGAGGCTTCTGCCACCCTGCCTCTGGGACTGTGAGATTATTCATCTTTTGAACGCTAATAGCTCTTTCTGAGCTGCTTGCATTTTTAATTTTTTCTAAATACTTCCACTTCACCTTCAGGAACTGTATTTGACCCTTTTAGAAACATAGGCAGAAGAAACTGTCTTCTTCCAACTTTAGGAACTATCTTAACTTTACCATTTTCTCTATGTCTAAGGGAAGCTCTTTAAGAAACTATCTTCCCTTGGGGGAGTGCTCATGAGCTGACCCAGCAAGTCTCTCATAATTTAACAGCATTACTTTCCTATTATCCTTATTATTGTTCTAGTCTGTATTTTTTCCTTCAGAGTGTTTCCTGCATTGTTAACTTAATATAGGTTTTTTCCCATTATTTCCTCTACTTGTCTTGATGCACATATTTTCTCTCTTAGTGTCAAAATAAGGTGATGGTGAATTAGGAGTCCCTTCTGAGCTGAGAATACTTTTGTAATCTGGTAACCTTTGGCATGAAGCACATATCCTAGTGAATGATGGAGCACTTAAGAGTGATTCACCACTGAGCATTACAGAAAATAGGCTGAGGGGCTCAAAAATTCAAGGCAAGTTCCTTCTACTCAGCGTGGTATATATACTGTACTCTCACTTTTCTAGCCCCTATTATGTGGTTAAGAGAGAGGAGATAATGATGGCTTCCTAAAGTTACCTATAATGCACTCAAAACTCTGTTAGGTGTAATGGTTTTAAAAGGTAGAATGAAAACACAGCTAGGAGATCAACACAAAAGGAATCATTTTCTGATAGATACAGCAAGCCTTGCTCCTTTAGGTACACACACACAACTCCCATTACGTGTGATGGGAATTATGAGTGCCCCATTAAAGGCATGTACATCCTCCAAATGTGGCAAGAGGGCACTCATCTCCCCGAGTTTCTTGTATTGATTTAGTTTCTTGTGTCAGAAAAACATCTTGTATTTTTTGAAGAATTACTCCTGGGTGTTTAGTATTTTGTTTTTGGAATGTGGGAACTGTGAAACAACAATTACTAATTGAGAAGCAAAATGTAGTTAACCACAGATATTATGTTAGGTCCAAGCCAGATCCAAATGGATTAATTTTCAGGTTAGAAGCATTGACCTGTCATATTCCTCTTTGAATAAATATTTATTCAACATTTGACCTTCCTGACTTTAGGCAAATCTCATGGTGGTTAAGATCTTTTACATTAACATGGAAATGAGTTTCTAATTATTCAGAACTGTTGATTAATAACATGTCGGGATTTGCATAATGGAAGAGAACTGTGGTGTACTCAGCAATCTTTCCAGCTACATATGAATTTAGAAAAATTGACCAATGGCAGATAGCTTTAAGAATGTTGGCTGAGTATACGTATGAATGTGTGTGTGTGTGTGTGTGTGTGTGTGTGTGTGTGTAGGCACACATACTTCCACATAGAGAAATATTTACATAGATGTAACATAGTCTCCTAAGCTTTAAAGCCATACATCCAGCTCTCCATTGGGCATTTCCCAGAGATCCTACAGGTACCCTAAATTCAACATGTCCAAAGCTGAGTATCTTTCCCAACAAGCCTCTCCTCCTGTTCCCTGTCTCACTGAAGGAAACTACTAATACCTTGGTTATTCAAGCCACAAGTCCATTATCCCCATATCCCCACATTGATCATTGTGGAGTCTATCTTCTAAATCTTTTCCAAAGGTAACAAGAAGATATCTGTGGTACTGTAGCAAGTATGAATCTACATCAGATCAAGGCAAATGTTCTTGAGAAAAATGGAACAGGAGAACATGTGAATCCAGCATGCTGAGATCCAATCAAGATAGCTCCAGACTCAAAGAAGCAATAGGCTAGAGAAAGCAAGGCAGCAGTAAGGGGCTGCAGGGATCAATGGGAAATATTATCCTGGAATTAGGATGGCAGGCAAGGGCTTGGTCACACGTGGCCTCAAAATGGTATCAGTTGCTAGAAGTAATACATAGGTCAGAACATATATTGGACCAGCAGTAACATCTTTTCTGGTTCAAAGTCACAGTGTCTGGATTCCATAGTTTTTTCATTCCCCCATCCCTGGTGTCAAATCAGAGACTGGAATAGAAAAGAGCAGGTGGGAGCTAGAGTTCCCAGCTGTCAGCTTCTAGGACTTTGGGGCCAAAGAGGTCATCGCCTCAGTTGTCACTGGGAGCCATCCATTAGTCTGCCACTAACATTTCCTCATTTTAGTTTTTGTTTTCCATGATTTTTCTCTGAATAATTATACAATTTCAAAAGCCACATTTACAGCATGTATTTGACTACTCGCTGATGTTCTAGATGATCCAGGTACCTGGATAAAGCCAATAGTGGGCAGGGAGAGGCAGAGGCAGAGGGCAGAGCCCTATCTTGTTTGGTCACCTGTGGTGACCAAAGCCTGAAAATACTTTCTAGCCCATGATGGGAATTCAAGAAATAGTCATTGAGTTTTGACTGAATTTCTATGTAATAAAAATGATACTTGTTATGTTGAGCCTTGCAACTTGAAAATTCTAATAGTTCAGGCAACACAAAATATAATCTTGCTCTTCACATTGTACCAAAGCAAACAAAGAAAATTGGGAGTGATGCCTAACATATTGTTTTCAAGTCATTGTATAGTAAAACATTGGACTAAAATCAAGGATGTGCTACTTATAAATTATTTCTAGATGGGTGTGATGGCCCACACCTTTAAATCCAGTACCCTGGAGGCAGAGGCAGGTGGATCTCTATGAGATCAAGGCCAGCCTGGTCTACATAGGGAGTTCCAACCCAGCTGGGGCTACAGGGAGAACATGTCTCAAAAAAAAAAAAAAAAAAAACCAAAAAACAAACAAAAACAAATTTCTGACATTAAGAAAACTCAGAAAATTACTATTAGATAAGAAAATAAGCAAAGAAAAAGATGATTTATAACTAAGTTCAAATGATTAATATGTATGAAATGTTCAGTTTCCTAGTAGTAAGGATAGGCACATTTAAACACAGAAGCATAATTTTGTAACTATCAAGTTGGAACAATTTAAAACTTGTAGGCTTCAACAGGTAGAGAGACATATTCAGATGTTAGTAAGTATGCATATTGTTGGCAATCTTTAGGAAAATCATTTGTAGTGCTTGAAAAAAAGGTTATTACCGGGGCTGGAGAGATGGTTCAACAGTAAAGAGAGTATACTGCTCTCACAGAGGACGTGGATTTTGTTCCTAGCACCAATGTCCAGTGGCTCACAACTGCCTGTAACTTCAGCTCCAGGAGATCTGATGCCCTCTTCTGGCTTCTGAGGGCACCTGCATTTACACGCACATACTCACACACAGGCACACATATATACACATAATTAAAAAAAATAGAATATAAAATATGTTTATCATCTAATACTCTTCCAACAGCTGACAGTTCATCCTAAGGAAGAAACTATAAAAGAATATTTTCAAAGATTTATCATAGCATTATTTCTTATTATGAACAAGTGAAGCCCTCTGGATGTCTGACTATGGAAAGAAGCTGATGTTGATGATACAGGCAGTATGTAGAAGTTTATCTCTGATAAAATTATGTTCTTAAAAAGTTTTTATATTATTCAGTCCTTTGTTATAATGGTTAAGTGAAAAAAATCAACACAAATTTATATACAGAATATTTCAATTACTTGTAAACAATTTTTTTTAAAATATTTTATTTTATTTTATTTTATAAGTATGAGTGTATTGGCTGCATGTGTGTAAGTGCACCTGAGTCATGAAATACCCTGGGAGGTCAGATCCCTGGGACTCGAGTTATAGATGATTCTTGGCTGCCATATGGGTGCTGGGAATCAAACCTAGCCAGTGCTCTTAATCAATGAGCCATCTCTCCAGCCCCCACTCATAAACAATTTTGAAGAGGCAAAAACTAGTGAGAAATTTGCCAGAATGTCATTGTGAGAGCTTCTGGGTGATGAGACAGCAGGGTCCAGAAGAGGAAAAGCTGGAGCAGAGAAGTCAGACAGCCCTGGAGGGAAGTGTTTTATGTAGTGGATTGAAACAGACACTTACTCTAGACCAGGGCTTCTCAGGAATCATAGGATGACCTCCAAGACAGACATAAGGACTGTGGCATCAGAGATTTCTGTCTTTGGACAATTAGAGCCAAGAAAGGCCTGTCTTTCAAAAGAGCTTGATCCTGAAAGAGTATTTGTCAAACTGTTTACAGAACTCCAGAGTCTGAAAGAAGTAAGAAACTCCCTGAACATTCTATTCCAACTTTTTATCAACGTTTAAATTGCTGGTAAGACTGCAGTTACCAGGTTAGAAGAGGAAGGGGCTCAGCAGGAGTGGGAGAGGGACAAAGAAGAGTAAGGAGGTGAATATGATAAAAAGCATTATATACATGCTTATATCAGAGTGAAAGCCATGCATAATTAATATATTCCAATAAAACTAAAAAGAAAGATTGCTGTCAGCAAACTGTGGACGTAGTGAAGTGACAATTTATCAAACATGTACAGATTCCTGAATTCAAATCTCCAGCATCACAGGAAATGAAAAATCCAAACAGACTATAGTCACCGTCCATTAACCTGTTCAAAATGTTTGCGTTTATCAAGAGTATGTTCTTTGACCAATTTTATAATAAGTAAAGGTTAAATGCGATAAAGTTGGGTATATATGAAATCAGGCCAAATTAATAAAATTCTGGTCTTTAAAAATATTTTATTTATTATTATTTTTATGTGTTTGAGTGTATTGCCTGGATGTACATAAATGCACCCATGTCATGCAGTGCCCACGAAGGTCAGAAGAGGGCTTTGGATCCCCTGAAATGAATTAAGATGGTTGTTAGCTGCCATGTGGGTGCTGGGATACAAGCCCAGGACCTCTGCCAGATCAGCCAGTGCTCTTAACCACTGAGTCATTTCTCCAGCCCCTAAAATTCTGGTCTTAATCTATTTTACATATTTGGACTTTTTAAGGCAATCGCAGGCTGCAAACCAAAGGGAAAGCTGCTTCCCACTGATTCTCAAGGGCCCCTGTCCACGGCCTTCATCTTGGAGCTGCTCAGGTACCTATCTGAGCCCTGCCCTATTCTGAGCCTGTCCAGATACAGCCATTGATTTCCTCTGCTGTGACCTGGGGCCTTCCAGCTGTCTTATCTACAAAGGAGGCTTCTCCCTGCATGCTCCAGAAGGCTGTCCTCAGTTTCCACTCCACTCCTTAGTTTTTAACACTAATTTCTGTATCTCCCTTTCTCCCTTCCTTTCCCCACCGTTAGGCTCAACCATACACAGAACTGTGAAGTTTAGAGTGAATATTTCCTCTGTAAGGTTTTTCATTCAATATTCATTCAAATGCACTAATGGGATATGGTGGTGTACCCCTGTAATCCCAGCGTTGAGGAGGCTGAGCAAGGAGGATTTCAAGTTCAAGACCCACAGGGGGTGGTGGCACATGCCTTTAGTCCCAGCACTTGGGAGGCAGAGGCAGGCAAATCTCCGTGAGTTCAAGGCCAGCTTGGTCTACATAGTGAGTTCCAGGCCAGCTTGGGGCTACAAGGAGACCCTGTCTCAAAAAGACCAAAGGGGATTAAAAAAAAAACAAAAAAAAACAAAAAAAAAAACCAAGTTCAAGGCCCCTGGACTGCACAGTGGGATCTTGTCTCAAACAAACAAAACCATTTGCTAAGCATGTATTATATATCAGGCACTGTATAAAGTCACAAAATGCTTAGAGCCTAGCAGAAGTGTTAAGCAAGATGTCACAAAGTGCTAAGTGCTCAGAGGATGATTTCCAAGAACATTTAGGACAGTCTGTGGCCTATAGGGTGCCCAGAAGTATGTGAACATTCAAGAGGAAAGGACCTGGTAAAGCACACTGAGTTGAAGGTGCACAAAGGAGGTAGAAGTTGAGTCAGGGTCCACATTGCAAATGGTTAGGATCCAATTTTATCTTGATGGCAACAGAACCACTGACACATTTTATGGTGGCTAGGTGCTCTAATTTATATTTTTAAAGTATTTTGGGAGCTGAATGGAAGATGGATGGGTGGGGAACTCAGAGCAGGGGTAGGGAGACCGCTTAACAATTTAAGTGAGAAATGATTAGATGAAAGAAGACAAGGAGGGAGTTGGAAATAGATTTGAAGACTATTTTTAAGGCAGATGTAGTAGCGTTCTATGACTAATTTAGGGCACGGGACACATGAGAGTTCTGAGCAGTACGATAATTTAATTCAACATTTACTTAATGGGTTTGGGAACAGAGTGATTTTCTATGAATACCATTTAAATATAGAAACAACTGGATATAGAAATTCGCATACTAAGTTACCCTCCTTGACTAAAAGAGTCAGGAGACTAAAAGAGATGGCACAGTCAAATCAGGGTAATTCAAGAGGGATTTACTGACCCAAGGGGCCATAATTCTCCCAGGCATGGGGGCTGGGGTGGCAGGGACCACAAGAGTGACATTGCAGTAGCAGCTCAGAGCCCATAGCTTACAGAGATGTCACCACCCCAGTGGTATGAAAGATAAAAGGAGTGATAACAGAAACCAGGGCATCTAGAAAATTCTACAGTGTGAGAGGCCTTGAGAGGAGGGAGCAGTGACCTTCTGCTGAGAAACCCAGGCAGCTTTACAGGTTCTGAAGAACAAGAACCGTAGTGCCCCTCTCTCCCAGACCACGTCCCAATGGGAAGCCAAAGGACACAGGAGGCAAAAAGGAGGGTGGAAAGAGGTGAAAGTGCCTGTTGACAAAGGGAAGACATGAGGCAACTCTTTAAAGGGGCTCAGTTCTGTCAACAGGATACAGCCCTTGTTCCTGGTAGACAAATAGGCAAGATTAAGTTCCGGATTTCAGCTGACCACACTGCTGGTTTCAGTAATATACAGCTCATTTTAGAGTAGCTATGTGTCACAAAACATTCAGGAGAGATTACCACAATGTCTGCAGCATGCATTGTTTATTTGTTGGGTTTTTAAATTTTTTACTATTCAAGGGCAATGTTATTTGGAAATGAGATCAACGTACATTTTGCCACTTAAATAAGAAATTGCATGTGAAAATCGTAGTTAGTTGAAACCATATTTCTCATTAATCTTAACATTTAGAATACCATATTGGACATCCTGAGAAATGGTCTCATGCTGCCATTTATTTTGGAACAAGTAGAGTGAGGCGGATGGATGACTCCAGAATTCTGCAAAGGCATTGTATTTGATGTTACAGATATGCAGCACCACTTTCTTTTCCTCGACCCAAATTTAAAATTTAAACTCTGTAGTGTGTGTGTGCGTGTGTGTGCGTGTGTGTGTGAGAGAGAGAGAGAGAAAGAGAGAGAGAGAGAGAGAGAGAGAGAGAGAGAGAGAGAGAGAGAGAGAGATTCAGCTAGGTTTCTTACAAGGGCAGGCTCCTATGCAGCTCAGTGCAGAGAAGAGCAGAGAGGGTGCTTTCTTCAGACACACAGATGTCAGAGAAAAGAATTAAAAAAATGGCGTGTGCCCAGTTTGTCTTCTTCCAATCTCACCAACTGATAATTTTCTCTCCCTCCTCCTACAGAAAGGAGTAGGGGGTAGGGGCTTGGAGAGAGGCAAGGGGGTGCTACTCCAGAGAAGATCTCACTACAGGGTGAGGAGAAAGGAAATTCCTTTCTAACAGAAGACCATATCTTTGCTACCCATATGCTCCCAGGAAACACGAGAGAGAAGAGAAAGTGGTCACTTTGTTTGAGAAATGTTCTTCAGGAGTCAGTAACATCAAGATAGGAATATACAACAGGCAGTTGCATATATGGATCTGGAATTCAAGAGAGATGTTGGGCTAGAAATGTAGACTTGGGAGTCAGGTGCACATGACGATGGTAATTGGACATCTTTGGGTTTAATGTACATAAATAGAGGAATGAGGGCTCTATCTGGACACTGGAAAAGAACATTCAAGAACAGTTGGAAGAAGGTGTGCATAATAATAATGGCAAAAGGGGTAGAAGAAAATTATTTGATAAGCTGTATGTTCTAGAAAAAGGAAGATACTACCTGATAAACAAGGCTGCTCAAACAGACTACACTGTTTATAATATAGTTATAACCTTAACTTGGTTAAGGTTACTCTAGCAAGACTTTCAAGAGGGTCCCCATGACCCATTTGGAATGAGAAAACACAGCTAAGGGTATTCAGGTAGAAGAGTTTCTGGGCTCAATTCAAATCAGTACATTTTATTATGCACACATATAAGAAGTGGTGGGAGTTGGTAAGAAATACAGAAAATAACAAAACAAGGGGATTTCCCAAAGCTGGAAAAATATTTTGCTTTAATTTTTTACCCTCTCCTCCGTCTCACATTCCCCACAGCATTTAAGTAGAGGGCAGCAGGGAGTCACGCAAGTGTGTGGCTCAGTCAACACTCATAACAGAGAAGGATCAGTAACTTTAGAAAAGATCCAAAAGAGCACTACAGAGATTTTTACGACTCCCCCCACCTCCCCCCACCAAGGCAGGTTTAAATAAGCAATTGTTAAATTATTATTTAATGTAATAATAATTACATTAAATTATCCAAATAGAAAAGATTTGGATAAGAGAAATTATCCAAAATAACGAGTATCTAAATGAGACCAACTTACTAAGGGACATTATTTCAGATCATATATTGGGTTCAAATCCTAAGTTGGGTTCAATTTAAAAAGGAAAAATCAAATTGTGTGTGTGTGTGTGAGAGAGAGAGAGAGAGAATAAATAAATCATCATACTAAACCTGAAGCTAAGCTCTAAAAGAATACGAAAACCCCTGCTAAAGCACACCTGTGTGAGTGCATGCATGTATGTGTATGTGTGTGTGCATGTGTAGTCATTGATTGGCATCCATTTCAGAGCAACTGTTTCAGTGGCAGTGACTGTGGTGGGGACATCCAGTTTCTGGTGCAGTGACTTCTCAGGTCTATGAGAGCTTCATGTTCCGAAGCAAAGGCAGCAGGGCCCTCCCTCTTCAGGCTGGGGCTGTGGGTAAGATTTTGCCAAATGCTCTGTTTGGTTGGCCTTGCTGTATCTTCCAGAAAATTCTGAGCCACCCAATACACGTCAACCCATTTCTTTTTATGCTTAAAGCAGCCACAGTTTTTCATGATTCTGTCTAAGAATCCTGATGAATTGGGGATGGGTGGGTTACCTTACAATACTAATGCCAGGCGTGGTGGCGTGTGCATTTAATCTAAGCCCTCGGGAGGCAGAGGCAGGTAGTGATCTATGAGATCGAGGCCACCCTGGTTCACATCATGACTTCCAGGTGGGCTGTGACTAGGATCCCCCTGTCAAACAATCATCATCAACAACAACAACAAAAACTAGAGAACACTGTGAGATGTGCACATGCAAAGTGACTGACATAGAAGAAGGCAAATTGGAGAGACAGCTTGGAGAGATAGCTTGCAGCGCTTGAGGAGTTGAGAAATTAATAAGAGGCTGGGGTTACTGCAAAGATGGTTTATGGGATAGATGGGTGCTGCTGCTGAGCAGCAAGAGACAGAACTAGCAGGCACCCATTATGGAAGTGGGAAATGCATAGGACCTATCACTTTCTCAGCAAGGCCTCCTTTATGTTCTAGTCAGATGAATCCTGACAGTCAGCAGGGCTCCAAGACAGTTCTAGTGTGGTGGAGGTATTCACTGGGCTGTGTCAACAAATTCCAAACCATACCTTACTCAGGTTAGGCAAGAAGGCAAGCCTTGGTCTTGCAGTTTCCAACTCAATGGGATTGCTATCCCTTGAAGCCCCAAGTTCTCAAAGTATACTACAGAGCTATAGTCATAAAAAAGGCATGGTACTGGCACAAGAATGGGCACATAGATCAATGGAACACCATTGCAGACCCAAATCTGAGTACACACAGTTTCAGCCACCTGATATTTGACAAAGGTGCCAAGAACACACAATGGAGGAAAGACAGTTTTAGTTCATTTTTTTTTTTGAGATAGGGTCTCACTATGTAGCCCTGGTTGACCTGGAACTTATTATGTAGACCCAGCTGTCAGAAATCTACCTGCCTCTGCCTCCTGAGTGCTCAGATTAAAGTACTACACCACCACACCAAGCATTTTAGTTGATTCTTGAGTGAGCAGAGCAAAAGTTCTCAAAGGGGTAGTCTGAGTTCTCTGGTAGTCTTTAATTTTAGGGTGGTATGCAAGTTGCACTAAAATTCAAGTGAGGCCAGACATGGTAGTGCACACTTATAATCCCAGCACTTGGGAAGTTGAGTCAGGAGAATATGAATTCAGGGCCAGCCTGAAAAAAAAAGAGTCAATAAAATACGGTTGCTAATCCTCTGCTTCCCTGGGCCTGAACGACCCACCAGCCTCTCTCCGGGGTAAATGGATTGTGTCCTCCGCACCTTGACACCCCCAGCCTCATTCACCCTCCCATCTCTTGCCCATCTCTCCTCCTAGCCTGGGTCCTGTCCCATTCCTTGTCTTGGCACCCCAGACATGGGGGAACCACCACTGCTTCCTGACCCTTTGCATCCAGACCACCCAGTTCCTTCTCGTGGTCCCCAGGAGCCCTCTGGGCCTGGTCCCACCCTCACCTCCCTCTGCTTCCCTGGGCTACACCACCCGCCAGCCTATTTCCTGGAAGCCTGGGCTGACCTCTCTGCCCTGGGCCACCACTGCTTCCTGATCCCTTGCATCCAGATCAACCCAGTTCCTTCTCAACATCCCCAGGAGCCCTCTAGGCCTGGACCCGCCCTCAACTACCTATGCTTCCCTGGGCTGAACAACACACCAGCATCTTTCCTGGACAGTGGGGCTGACCTTTCCACTGCCTGATCCTTTTCATCCAGACCAACCCAGTTCCTCAGTGCAGTCACAGGAGCCCTTGGGGCCTCTTCCCCACCCCAACTCCCTTTGCATCTCTGGGTGGAACGGCTACCAGATGAGTATCTTTCCTGGGCCCTGCTTTCAGGCCAGTCCAACCCCCAAATTCCTGAGGCCAAAATCTATCCTGGAGGGATCCAGACCTTAGGAGAAAGCTTGAGAGCATCTGATCCTCAGCTGACTTGGGCCTCTGTGGGAACTCCTGAAGACAAAAGCAATCTGGCCACTCTAAAATAAAATCAAAAGAGAGAACTGGAAGGTTAGAAGAACTAGCTTTTCATGCCCAAAATGTAAACCACAAAGACACATAAAGTTCACAAAAAGAAGCAGACCTAAACTTGGAGGCTTGAGTCTCACACAAGAATCAGAAACTACAAAAGAAATCCACATGTCAAATATCACAGAGGAAAAATAATAACATGAAAAACCAAAATAACATATCCCTAAAAATACCAATAGTCCTCTAGAGGAGTACAATGAAAACCCCATAGAGATACTACTCAAAAGAACAATTACAAACATGATAAAAGAATTCAGTGAATTTAAAGAACACACAAAGAAATCAAAGAACTGAAGGAAGATAGGGATAAACTTCTGAATGAATTCAGAAAAGAGTTAGAAATACTGAAGAATACTGAAGCTGAAATGGAGAAGGAAGTAGCACAGTAAGCCAATTAGAAACGACAGGAGAAAGCCTTACCAACAGGATGAATGAAATGGAAAACAGAGTATCAACACTGGAAGACAAAGTGGATGAGCTAGACCACTCAAGCAAAGATTATAAAAAAAATTTAAGAAATCACAAGAATGGAATATGCAGGAATTGTGTGACATCATAAAAAGACCAAAATTACAAATCATAGGCATTCAGGAAGGAGAAGAATCCCAAGATAATGGCATGGACCAGATCCTCAACAAAATTATAGAAGAAAATTTCCCAAAATTAAAGATGTGCCCGCAAAAATACAAGAAACATATAGAACACCAAACAGACAGGACCAGAAAAGAAACTCTCCATGGCACATCATAGTAAAAACACTAAACATACAGAATAAGAAACAATACTAAAAAACAGAAAGTCCCCACGGTATATTATAGTAAAAACATTATATGTACAGAACAAAAAGAGGGTACTGAAAGTTGCTGGAGAAAAACAACAAGTTAAACAACAAGTCACATATAAAGGAAAACCCATCAGAATTACAGCTGACTTTTCAGTGCAAACTATGAAAGCCAGAAGAGCCTGGACCAGAGATGCCAACCCAGATTACTTTACCCAGTCAAAATGTCTATTACAGTCGAAGGGGAAAGAAAAATCTTCCATGACATAAATGGGCTGAAGGAATTCATGTCCACAAAAACAGCCCTTCAGAGAGTTCTGGAAGCAATACAAAGAGCTGAAGAAAGGAATGATTATACCCAAGGGGATGTGGAAAGAAATTCAATGGAGGTATAACTGTGGAAAAGCACAGTGATATCAAGAATGTAAACACAAATAAAAATGACAAGATTCAATATACATCTTTCATTAATAACTTTAAATATTAATGTACTGAACTCCCCAGTCAAAAGACACAGACTAGGTGAGTGGATTAAGAGACAAAACCCATCTTTTTGTTGTCTGCAAGAAACTCTTCTCACTTTCAAGGACAGGCATTATCTAAAGGTGAAAGAATGGAAAAAAATATACCAAGTGAATGGTACTAAGAAAAAAGCAGGCGTTGCAATTCTAATATCTACCAAAATAGAGTTTATACTAAAACTAATCAGAAGAGATAAAGAGGGCCACGTCATTCTGATCAAAGAAACAATAAACCAAGAAGATATTACAATCATGAACATATATTCACCAAACTCTGGTGCACCCAACTTCATAAAAACAATACTACAGGACTTTAAGACCCAGATTAACCCCAATTCATTAATAGTAGGGGACTTCAATACCCCACTGTCTCCATTAAATAGGTCAACAGGGCAGAGAGTTAACAGAGAGACATCTGAACTAAACAATCCCATATATCAAATAGATCTAACAGACATATACAGAGTATTCCACTCAAGTACCAAAGGACATACTTTCTACTCAGCACCCCATGGAACCTTCTCCAAAATCGACCATATACTGGGGCACAAAACAAACCTCAA
>NW_008357637.1:1521813-1522298 GCF_000622305.1 Nannospalax galili | reverse complement strand
GCAATAAAGCTTACAATCAACACTGGAAGAAGCCCTAATCACCACATGAACACATGGAGATTAAACAACACACTCCTGAATGATGGCTGGGTCAAAAGAGAAATTAAGAAATAAAAGTATTCCTGGAACTAAATGAAAAGGACAATACAACACAACAAAACCTCTGGGACATGCTGAAAGCTATCCTTAGAGGGAAGCTTATAGCTCTAAGTGCCTACAGCAAAAAATCAGAAAGAACACAAATAAATGACAACGTTGCAACTCAAGACACTTGAGAAGCAACAACAAATGAAACCCAAAGCAAGCAGACAAAAAATAACAAAATCAGGGCATAAATTAATGAAACCAAAACAAAGAAAATGATACAAAGAATCAATGAATCCAAGAGCTGGCTCTTTGAAAAGATAAAAAAGATTGATAGACCGCTAGCCCAGTTAACCAAAAGAAAGAGCACCTCCAAATCAACAAAATCAGAGATGAAAGGG
>NW_008357637.1:1487257-1520726 GCF_000622305.1 Nannospalax galili | reverse complement strand
AACATGTTCAGTAAAGTGGCAGGTTACAAAATTAACCTACAAAAGTCTGTAGCCTTTCTATATACCAATAACAAGCAATCAGAGAAAGCACACATGGAAACACTCCCCTTCACAATAGCTGCACAAAAAAAAAAATATCTAGGAATAAAACTGACCAAAGACATTAAAGACCTCTAAAATGAAAATGTTAAATCTTTAAAGAAAGAGATTGAGGAAGACATCAGAAGATGGAAGGACCTCCCATGCTCATGGATAGGAAGAATTAATATTGTGAAAATGACCATCCTACCGAAAGCCATTTATAGATTCAATGCAATGCTAATCAAAAATCCCAGTGACATTCTTTCGAGAATTGGAAAAAACTATCCTAAGGTGCATATGGAAGCACAAAAGATCTTGGATAGCCAAAGCAACCCCAGGCACTAAGAGCAATACTGGGGCATTACTATACCAGATTTTAAGCTCTATTAAAGAGCTATAGTCATAAAATAAACATGGCACTGGCCCAAAAATAGACCCATAGATCAATAGAACAAAACTGAAGACCCAAATATGAGTACATGCAATTTCATCCACCTGATATTTGACAAAGGGGCCAAGAGCATTCACTGGAAGAAAGACAGCATGTTCAGCAAATGGTGCTGGCAAAACTGGATCTCCACCTGTAGAAGAATCAAACTAAACCCCTATCTTTCACCTTGCACAAAAGTCAATTGCAGATTGATCAAAGACCTCAATGTTAAGCCTGAAACTCTGAAACTGTTAGAAGAAAACATTGGCAAAAACCTACAAGATAAAGGTGTAGGAACAATTTTTCTAAACCGGACATCAATTGCTCAAGAAACACAGTCAAGAATCAACAAATAGGACCTCATTAAACTAAAAACCTTCTGTACATCAAAAGAAGCAACCAATGAAGTGAAGAGAAAACCCAAAGAATGGGAGAAAATCTTCACCAGCGACACATTTGACAGAGGTTTAATATCCAGAATATATAACGAACTCAGAAAACAGAATCAAGACAAGAAGTAACCCAATTGAAACATGGGCTTAGGAGCTGAACAGAGAATTCTCAAAAGAAGAAGTAAAGATGGCTATGAAGCATCTTAAAAGATGTTCAACATCACTAATAATCAGGGAAATGCAAATTAAAACCACTTTAAGATTTCATCTTACCCCAGTCAGACTGGCTAAGATCAAGAGAACAAATGATACCAAATGTCGGAGAGGATGTGGGGAAAGGGGAACGCTCATCTAATGCTACCCAGTTATACCACTCCTTGGCATATACCCAAAGAATTCATCCTATTGCAGGGACATTTGTACATCCATGTTTGCTGCTGCTCTTTTCACAATAGCTAAGAGATGGAAGCAACCTAAGTGTCCCCTCAACTGTTGAGTGGATAATGAAAATGTGGTTCATTTATATGATGGAATTTTACTCAGCAGTAAAGAAAGATGAAATCTTGAAATTTTCAGGTAAATGGATGGAACTAGAAACTGTTATACTAAGTGAAGTAACACAGGCTCAGAAAAAAAATCGATATATGTTCTCCCCCATATGTGAATCCTAGAACCGAACCCTGATAAGTGAGTATGTATCCAGACATAACTACAGGAACAGGATAATGGAAAGGAGCCTGGGAGGTAAAAGAAAGAACCTGAAAGAGAAGAACAGTAGGAAACACGTGTTAATAAGGATAATTATTAATATGGATAAAAATTGGGTTAGTTTAAGGGAGGGGGTAGGGAAGGGTATACAAGGAACTTAGGGGATAAAGGGAAAGAAGGAGCTCAAGAGAAGTAAGACCATAGGAGAAAGGTATTATTAAGGTATAAAGGGGGAAAATGGGGGCACCTTAATTGGGGAAACCATGATGGAGGGGTGAGACAATGCAAGAGATAAATAAAGTCTAGCTACTGTTAAAAACCAGAGGGAACTATATAGTCCAACAACCTACTGACAAATTATACATACCAGATCAAGAAATGTATGTCTATGTAAGGTTTATCTGAGAACAACTGGTCTTTGCCCAAGATTTATCTACATGGCACGCATTAATTAAAGTACCAGACTGGTGGAACTAACCTTGGATGTTTAACAGACATACTTTGAGGCCTATACTAATTTGGTCAGAGGGACATAAAAGACAGTTTTTGCTCCTTGCCCTCCTAGGTCTACTAGTTCCAGGGGACTATGAGCATCTCCCCAAATGTCCTGTAATTGTGGTGGGTCACCTGTCCTCTTGATCAAGGAGGCTGAGGAGACCCCATGAGATGGACTTGAACCAGTGTCCGGTCTACAAAGAGGAGGGTCAACAAAGAACATTTCCTCCATGCTTCCAAGCAAAGCCAGCCATGATCGAGCAGGACTTTTGACTTATCTTCACATAGGTGAAACTGGTAAAAGAAAGGAGCCAGGGGCTCCTCCCAAGCCCATATGATCCCTGAGGAACAGATCCTCAAATGTCCTTAAGAGTAAAAATAAATTGGTTTATCTGGGCCAACTGCATGACCTTAAACACCCAAAAGGAAAGTATAACCAAAGATTAAAGGGGCCAATATAATTTTTATAGAGTCCATATGTATAGCTAAAGGCTACATAACAAGCAACAATGCCAGATAGGAGATACCTTCTTTTGAGTTGTGGGCCAGGGTGGCCCAAGGTACGCAGATAGTGTCCCAGCACAAGACTGAAGAACAGCTGATCAACAGCAGACCCCAATCTTATCTAAAGGAATATTGACAACTGATTACTGCTAGATGAAGAACAGCTGACCTTCCTGAACCAAAGACCTCTAGATAGGCTGACTAGATTCACCAGATGGACAAGTAGTGGGGAACGGCTGGGATTGCTGACAACACAGTGGACAGTAGCAGGGATAACAGAGTATAAGGGCTCTAGTTGGGGGAGGGAGGCTATGGGAGGGTGCCATCTGGGAAGTGGGTGTATAGTTGAATAAGATGGTTTGGGATGTTCTGTGTGATACACACACACACACACACACACACACTAAATCAACAAACTAATAAAATATATATTATATTTGAGGAGTAATTTATGTCATGTTAATTAGTAGAGGTGATAAACATTACCATTAAAATCTACCCGATGACTTTATAGACATACACAGGTGCCAAGGATCCGAGTGCAACCGATTATGACTAGTAATAATCAGATACATACAGATTAGTGATGCATGTGGCAACATCTCAGTGTTAGTAGGAAAAATAATGATTCTTTCTGTAAGAAACAGTATATTTTAAAATGAAATGGAGACCTTTTTAAAGGTTAAAACTCATTCAATTTAATGTCTTACAGGGCTTATACTGTGTTCAATATTGTATAACTGTATTGATTCAACAGTGAACCTAAAAATTTTATATCCACTTTTGAAAGAGATGTATCCTTGCTCTGGAGTGTGTTACTGAATATGTTAAAGGTGTAATAAAACGCTTCTTCTAATCATGTGCTTACTGAATTTTAAAAAATTCAAAAAATAATTCTTGAATCTATATTGTCTTAACTTTAGATATATAGATTGCTTTTCTAGTAATTTAATTCTTCAAAAAGCCATATTGGAGGCTAGGGAGATAGCTTGCTGTGAAAGCATGGGAATATGAGCTCAATCGGCAATATATATGTGAAGAACAGGCACATAGGGGTGTGAATCTGTAATCAGAGTGCTGGGGAGGCAGAGGCAGGAGGATCCCTGGGGCTTGTTGGCCAGCCAGTTTACCTGAATGGTTGAGCTACAGGTTCAGTGAGAGACACTGTCTTATAAAAATAAGCAAGTTATTAAATAAATAATTAATAATAAATAAATAAATAAAGGAGAAAAAATACATTGCTAAAACAAGCCCCAAAAATAACATGTAATACCTTGCCTGTTTATATTTATAATATTAAAAAGGAAAAGAAGTCTTAATGACATTGCTTTGGAAGAATAAGAGAGTAGGCCAAGAAAGAAGACCTAGAGACAAAGCCAAAGAAGAAAGGCTTCCTAGAAAGACTTCTTTACTTATAGGAGGCCTGGACAACACAAGGCAGACGGCGTCAGAGAATGCAACAGTGATGCTGCTGAAACAATGAACAGAGCTACTAGATTCCTTATTGTGTCTGAATGTGAACATACACTTCTTGTAGAGAGATTGGTGATGAACCACAGAAAATTGAACAGGTAAAAATCTGAGACTATTGCCAGAGGAGGAGCACTGTACATTAAGAAAGTGTACTGACAGTCTATTATGTAGCTTCGACGTAAAACTAGCACAATAATAAGAAACAATGAAGATGTGTGTACCAGAGGGTATGCATGGGTGTCTCAGCTACTCTTCTGCTACTTTGGTAGAATACTCTGACAAAAAGCAATTTAGGGAAGAAACGGTTTATTTTGATTTATGTTTCAAGAGGGACTGAGTACATTGTGGTGGGGTAGGTATGGTAGTAGGACTGTGAGGCTGGCCTGGCAATCAGGAAGCAGAGAGATCATATTTCATGCACAGGCAGGAAGCAAAGAGAGAGAGAACAGGAAGTGGGTCTCAGCTATAAGACCTCAACTCCTTCTTCCAGTGATGTGCCAGCAAGTCTCTATCTTCTCAAGGCTCCCTAGCCTTCCCAAACAGCACCACCAGCTGGGGACAATGTTCAGATACAGGAGCCTGCTGGGGACACTTCTCATTCAGACCATCACAATGGGTAAGAAAAAAAAAATCCTCATGACGCATAGTAGGAAGTCAGAAAAAAAATTTTTTTTAAGGTAAAAGTCAAGAAATAGTAGCCAGGGGGTGGAGAAATGACTCAGCAGTTAAGAGCACTAAGTACTCTGGCAGAGGACCCAGATTTGATTCCCAGCACCCACTTGGAGGCTAACAACAATCCATAACTCCAGTTTCAGGGGATCCAATGCCCTCTTATGACCTCTGCTGGCATTGCAGGTGCACTTACACACATGAAGGCAATACACTCATACACATAAAATAATAAAATATTTTTTTAAAAATGGTAGCAAAAAATATTACTTAGAAAGGAGAAGATCAATATTAGAAGAAATAGTGAAAGTATAGATCTTGGTAGAGACATTGGGAACAGGATCTTTGTATCGTTATTTGACTGTTTATATATGTGCATTATTTAGGCAAAAGTTACATTTAGGACAAGAATTCACCCACATTTATTTTGAATTTAAGAATGCAGAAATTATTTATAAAAGTAAAAAAAATCGCTATGTGTTCTTTGTGTGTATTTGTGGTGGAGTGCATGAATGTTTCAGCATGTGTGGAAACTGGAGGACAACCTCAGGTATAACTCCTTGGGCACTATCAGTCTGCATAGAGCTCACCAAGTAGGCTAGACTGTCTGGCCAGTGAGCCCTAGTGCTGGGATTACAAGCACATACCACCATGCCTAGCTTTTTTTTTTTTTTAAATGTATATGCGTGTATTTCCTGCATGTAGGTAAGTGCATCTGTGTCATGCAATGCCTGTGGCGGTCAGAAGAGGCTGTCAGATCCCCTGGGACTGGAGTTATGGATAGTTGTTAGCTGCCATGTGGGTGTTGGGATTCGAACCCAGGTAACAACCAGTGTTCTTAACTGCTGAGCCATCTCTCCAGGCCCCTAGCTTGCTTTTTTTTTTTTTTTTTTTTTTTTGATGTCTGAGTGTTTACCTGAATGTATGCACATACCTGTGCCCAAGGAGGACTGGAAACTGAGCCTCAGTCCTCTGCAAGAGTAGTAAGCTCTCTCAACTGCTAAGCCATCTCTCCAGCCCCAAGCAGTGCAATGTTCTCTCTCTCTTTCTCTCTCTCTCTCTCTCTCTCTCTCTCTCTCTCTCTCTCTCTCTCTGTTTTAAAGATAGGTTCTCTCTCTGACCTGAAACTTGCTATGTAGACCAGGCTGGCTTCAGTTTCGCTAAGATCCACCTGCCTCTGCCTCCTGAGTGCTGGGACTAAAGGCACGTGCCATCACACCCAGTTGGAATTTATTTTATCTCTTTATTTTTATTGTATGTGCATGAGTGTTCTACCTGCATGTACGTCAGTGTGCCAGTGTGTGCAGTGCCCACAGATGCCAGAGAGTATGTCAGATCCCCTTGAACTAGAGCTTTGGACAGTTTTAAGTCACCATGTGGGTGCTGAGAACCAAACCTGGGTCCTCTGCAAGAGGAGCCAAAGCTCTTAATTGCTGAGCCATCCCTCAGTCCTCTTCCTCCTTTTTAAAATGGGTTCTGGGAATGAACTCAGGTCCTCATGCTGCACAGCAAGCACTCTCCCAACCAAACTTCTCCCCAGCCCCCTGGCAGTATTTTCTCCCCCTACCTGCCTTTGATAAGTCATAGTTTATGTATATTTATTCTAGTCTGTGATTTAGTTATTATTTTTTGGTCCTAAAAGTTGAAAGACTTCAATATGACTCAGTCTGTTAATAAATATGTCAATCTGCCATGAGACAAGCAAGTAAACGCTCTTGAATAGTGCCAGTCCAACATAATTAGGAAAACTGTATTAGGAGTGGCAAGATGTTTCAGGAAAAATTTGGCAGAGATAAAGTTAATATTAAAAGGGAAATGGGCTGGAGAGATGGTTCAGTAGTTAAGAGCACTGGCTGCTCTTGCAGAAGACCCAGGTTCAATTCCCAGCACCCATATGGCAGCTGACAACCACCCGTAACTCCAGTTCCAGGGGATTCAATACCTTCTTCTGACTTCCATGGGCATTGCACGACATGTGTGCACCTACATACATACAGGCAATACATTCATACATAAAATAAATTAATAAGTAAAATATTTAAAAAATAAATAAAAAGGAAACATCCTTGCTGTGTTTCTGTTACTCAACTTCACCCAGGTCCTCAACTGTGTTTTCTTGCCTATCATTCTTCACATACACTTACAAACCAACCATAATTGCCTCCATCACTCATCATAATACCTTTCTACATTATTTGGGAGGAGCTGGCCATGCCTGGTTGGGCTGTCAATAATTCGTGGAATGAAATATCTAGAAGAGATTAGGCTTGGGCAGAGGCTTTTTTTCTACCTTCCAGCCTACAAGACATGAGCACTCAGGCAAGGATTTAGGAGACAGTGAGAAACACATTTAAAATTAGACACTAGGGCCTAGGGGGCTGGAGAGATGGCTCAGCAGTTACAAGCACTAACTGCTTTTGCAGAGGACCCGGGTTTGGTTCCCAGCACCGCCATGGCAGCTAACAATCATCCTTTACTCCAGTTCCAGGGGGATCTGATACCCTCTTCTGGCCTTCACAGGCACTATAGGACACAGGTGCATTTACATACATTTATATAAAACACATAAAGTAAAAGTAAGTAAAAACTATCTAGAATTAGATACTGGGTGTGGTAGTGCCAGTCTGGCTTTTTAAAGGTGGAGGCAGGAAGATCAGGCCTTTAAGGTCATCCTTGGCTATATTGTGAGTTTGAGACCAACCTTGGCTATGAGACCTGTCTCAAAGCAACAACAAAACAACAAAAATAGAACAGTACAAGATATTCTGGCAAATATGGTCACAGGTTCTCAGTTGTGTAAGTTTCTTTTAAAGCATCAAGGTTATTTGACAAGATTATAGATCTACCGATTTCCCTTCTATTTGCTTTCTGGGTTAAGAGGTCTCAGTTTTTGCTCTACATTTTTCCATGATGTTGCAGTTTGATTAGTTGGTTCCAGGGAGAGGCATCTGAAAGCAAGAAGAGCCGATGCCAACAGCTCAAAGTCAGCCAAGGAATTCGATAGAGCATGAGGCCAAGGGACAGTTTCTCTCTGTGACTGAACCATGGTAAAGTCTGTTCAATTGCAGTCACTCATTCAACCAGTACTGATTCAGCATCCTAGTGCCCAGCACTTTCCTACACGTTGAGGACACAGCTGTGGCTACGGTGACACAATTGTGCCTAATTGAAAAGCAACCATGCAACTTAAAAAGACTAGAGTTGATTTTTCCACCCCCTATTCAAAATCCAGTTCAGAGTACTGACTTGAAAGCAAAAGTTTCAGAGGCAGGTGGCTCTCCCATGAAGCCTGCAGTGAACTGAGATATTCTGATCTTTCAGGAGGAACAGGCTTTGTCTCTGCAGTAGTTTGCCCTGTCTACAAGTTCCCCTAGCAGCCTTTTCCCAGATAAAGAACCAAATTTCACGAAAAGCCACAACTACCCCGCAGTAGAAATCAGCCCCTAATGATATTACACTTGCACAAATTGAAATGGGGCTAAAAGCTCAGAATGCGAATTCTTAGATTTCTCGCTAAGCTGGAAGCTTTTTACAAGACTCACTTTAAATTGAGAGGCAGAGTTTAGACCCTTTTGTTACTTAAGAGACTGAGCAAATTAGCAAGTCCGAAGCAAATCTTTTTTGATTACTGAACTATTACAAATGCCTCCTGGCCAAAGAATAACCTCTTTCCAGAGGGAAATGTTCAGCAGGACCTTTGCTTAAATTCATAAAGTCTGTTAAAGCAAATCTCTTACATTTCCATTAAGCCAGTAAATTACTTCTAAGGGAAGACGATAAAATGCTGGCGGGAAAATGGCTGGACCATATTAATGACGGGAGGTGGGGCTGTGCGGGTGGAAGAATTGATGCTGCCTTCACAGTGCAGGGAATTTGAGCCTTTCTCACGTGTTGGGCTAAATGTAAATGATGTCACCTTCTCCTCCCTGAGTGAGAGGCAAAGTTATCAGGCCACGGAGCCTT
This sequence comes from Nannospalax galili, assembly GCF_000622305.1. Classification (NCBI taxonomy): domain Eukaryota; kingdom Metazoa; phylum Chordata; class Mammalia; order Rodentia; family Spalacidae; genus Nannospalax; species Nannospalax galili. The sequence continues at coordinate 1,512,011 of NW_008357637.1, read as the reverse complement.
CACAGAGCGTGTTGTGTGTCTGACATTAAAATGACTACAAGGTTATTTCTTTTCCATATCTATTCTCTTGGAAATTTTTTCAAGATTTTATTGTAGATGGGGGAAAATGCGTAATGCTACTGGAAACAAAGCCCTAGCTACATTCTTGCTCCTGGATTATTGCTGGTCTAGCTCAGCACTGATTGAAATCTGAGACTTTGTATCAAAGCCTTAATGAGATGCTGGCAAATATCTTTCTGCCCCACTGGAAATGTAATCTTTCTATTGAACATTTTGTCTTAGTGAATTTCATCTGCAAGAGCATTTTGCATTTGAATCAAGGAGGTCACTGCCGGAGAGCAAACACTGGGCTGGCTTCATTCACTTTTGGGTGAAATTGATCCCCAAAGGTGTGGAAAGTAGTTCAGTGTGTCTCATTACAGATAATTAGCTCACTGTTTCATTTAGATGATTCAAGTCACAATACCACTCTCCAATTTGCTGTTTCTAAATATCAGATTTCCAATATACATATAAGCCCTTGACCATCTCAAGTTTACCATACCTCCCAAGAACGCTGAATTAGTACACTAGCTTTTAATGTGTCTTACATCCTTCCATTATATTGACTTACAGAGACTCAGGCATGTCATAACAGTTGCCCCTAAATAGGTCATATTTTTCTATACCTTTTTCCAGTTTTGTGTGAATGAAGTAGTCCATGCTGTGAGCCACTCTCCCCCTTGCCTAGCCATCAGCATTTTCTGGGCCTTTGAACACAGTTAAGCAATTAAGGCAACTGCTAAATTGTACTCTCATTTGCCCAGGTTGAGGAAGCAGAGAAGGGAGTGTCTAGCTAGTGTTGTTATTCAAATAAGAAACAATAACCAAACACATTTGCATATATTGGGTCTGGTAGTTCAATAATTTATTCCATGTCTGTAAGCAATAAAGCATATTATTAGTAGAAAATGCATATACATATGTATATATACAAACATATGCATGTTTTAGAGTAAATGTATTCTTGCAAATATAAAGCTGTTGTTTTTCATGCTGTGCTAATATCAGAAGACTGAGCATTTAACTGCTATATGGAACAGCATTTACATGTAAATTTATAAATCAAAAAGGCTTAGCACAGCCTCCTTTGAGTTCACTTGGTACTCGCAGCTGACTGTTCTATGCAATATGATCAATTTAATCAAAAGATGAACAGAAATACTAGACAGATTTACCTACATTAATAGATCAAAAGATTAGACTACAAAACCAATTATTAGGACTCCAGGTGTAGAAAGAATTCAATTCAAGAATTCAAGAATTCAATGGTGGATGGATTTTAACTTTGTGTAAAAATAAAACCCATTACAATTTCAGAGTAGTAAATTCACTGCCAGTATAAAGTAAGCCAATTATGATACTAAATATAGAGAAAGATGGTGAAATTTTTGGTATGATTATTTAAAAGGTCAAAAGGATTTTATATAAATAGAAAATATATAATTTATAAAAATATTTTAAAGTGCTTGTTGAGATTTGCAATATATACTTAAAACTTAGCATAATATAAATACTTTGAACTATCCATTCCACAAGGAAATTAGGAGTTTAATAAGATATACAGGATTTAATTCCAAATGTCATAGCATTTTCAAGTATAATAACAAAAATATTGGAGAAGTCTAAGAATCATGTGCTATTGGTTTGGTTGCACACATTACTTATGTGTATTTTTGCTGTTGTTGTTGAGACAAAGTCTTTCTATGTAGCCTAGGCTAGTTTTATTCTTCTGTATCTGCTGCCTGAAGGCTGAAGTCACAAGCATAAGTCACCATGTCTAAGCAAACACATAGATTTTATATAGTGGAGTAATATGAAGCCTCTGAACATGACAGTAAAGAAATACATACGGAAATATATATTTGAAATATTACACTATGTAAAAATAAAAGCAGCTTATACAAGAATATATGCTTAATGCTCTCATTTAAAAGATAACATTTAAATTTTATTTTCAAATTGTAAGAATAGGAGATTCTCTTCTAGTTGACTGGTCAATTGTAGCTGTATAACTTAGCTGACTAAGTTAGGGTTGGGCATCTCATAGACACATTCACTGTATGTGACCAATTATGGAGCTCTGTAAGTCTCTGTTGCAAAAGAAGCTTTTTTTGGTCTTTTTGAGGCAAGCTCTCCCTGGCCTGGAACTCGCTATGTAGACTAGGCTGGCCTTGAACTCACAGAGATCTGCCTGCCTCTGCCTCCTGAGGGCTGGGATTAAAGACATGCACCACTACACCCAGCTAAAAGAAGCTACTTTGATGAGTGGTAACTGCTATACTTCTCTGTAAATATAAGGATCCATATTTAGCATATAGTAAGAAATTATATTTGTTTAGGGACTGTGACAGCCTTAGGGTTTTCTCTAAGATCTATGACCTCTCCAGCTATGTGTATTTGGCTAGATTTACAGTACTACATGAGTTTCTACCCATTGAGTGGGCTTTAAGTCCAAGATAAAAGTGCCACTACTGCACCAATACAGTTTTCTGTGCTGGTTAGGCCTTAAAACTTAGGTTGGACTGATGTTCTCCCTTAGCAGCTTCCATAATGTCCTCCAAAGCTATGAGAGCTAGCCTTCAGGGAAGTGGCCTCCAGGTTAGTTCCAGCTCCATTGCTCTAAGTCCTATGTCCAAAGTATATCCTGTTTTCAGCAGTTGGGTCTTACCTTTAAGTTCTGGGAAGTAATCAAGGGCTGTGTCAATAGTCTGTATAATTTTGGGAATCTCTTAGACTGCCCTGGGCAACAATTTGAAAGGAGGTTTCTCCTGTCTGGCACTGTTTCTTGTTATATAGCCTTCAGCTATATACATGTACTCACGTAGAAATATTGTATGTATAATTTTTTCAGTAAGCTTTTGAACTAATACATTTCCCTCTGTCTTTTCATACCAGTTAAGCATTATTTTTCTCTCCTCTCTCTCCTTGTCTAACCTTCCCTCCTCCCTTCTCAGTTAAATTACCCCATATTCTCCATTTCACCCTTGATAATACCTATCTCTTATGATCCCCCTTTTTTGAGCTTTTTCTCCCCTTTACCCCCATGGTTCCTTGTTTAACCGTCCCTCATCGCCCTCCATTTAGATACCCCCATTTTACTCACTCACCCCTGGATAATACCTGTTTCTCACTGTTCCTATCTCTCAGGCTCCTTCTTTCTCTTTACCTCCATGGTTTCTTTCCATTTTCCTACCTCTAGCAGTTACATCAGGATATATACTCACGTATAAGATTTGTTGCTAAAATCCATAAATGAGGGCGAACATATGTCATTTGTTTTTCTGAGTCTGTGTTACTTCATTTAGTACAACAGTTTCTAGTTCCATCCTATCTGCAAATTTCATGATTTCATCTTTCTCTACCTGAGTAAACTGAGTAGAACTCCATTGTATAAATGTACCACATTTTCATTATCCACTCATCAGTTCACGGACACTTAGGTTGCTTCCATTTCCTAGCTATTGTGAAAAGAGTAGTAAAAAAACATGGCTGTACAAGTATCTCTGCAATAGAATGAATCCTTTGGGTATATGCCAAGGAGTGGCATAACTGGATCATACGGTAGATTTGTTTTTAGTTTTTAAAGAGTTCTCCACATTGCTTTCCATAGTGGTTGTGTAAGTCTGCAATCCCACCAGTAGTGAATGAGCATTCCCCTTTCCTCACACCATCTCCAGCATTTGGTATCATTTGTTCTCCTGATCTTAGCCTGTCTGACTGGGGTAAGATGAAACCTTAAAGTGATTTTGATTTGCATTTCCCTAATTATTAAGAATGTTGAACACTTTTTAAGGTGTTTCTTTGTCATCTTTACAAGGAATTAAGGTCAACCTTCAACAAGTGGCACTTCATTAAACAAAAAGCTTCTGTACAGCAAAAGAAATAACCAAGGACGTAAAGAGAAAATCCACAGAGTGGGAGAAAATCCTCACCAGCTACACATTTGACAGAGGATTAATATCCAGAATATTTAGAGAACTCAAAAAACAAAGAATCAAGAAAACAAATTACCCAATTAAAAGATGAGCTATGGCATGAACAACAGAATAAAATTAGCTTTCATTAAAAAAAAAAAAGATGAGCTATGGATCGGAGCAGAGTTTTCAAAAAACTCTGCTTTTTAAAACAACACACAGGAGTATTTATGCAAGTTATATGCTAATATTAGGTCATTTTTTATGACCTGAGCATCCATAGATTTTGGTATCCTGGGGAGAGGAGATGAATCCTGGAAATGATTCCCTGAAGATATTGAAGGACAATTGTACCTGGATTTCAGATTTCTAACCTCCAAAACTATGAAAAATTAATTCCTATTGTGTGTTATGTTTGTTTGCTTTCTCAGTGTTGAGGAGTAAAGCCAGACCCTCATACATGCTGGGCAATTGCTCTATCAAGTTACACTCACAGCTCCAAGTGTCTATTGTTTTACTCTACCCAGTTTGTATAATCAGAGTCCAGTTTACGTACCTAACAAAATTTTTCCTAACAAAAGTTTTTGTGCTATAAAAAAATGAGCTCTGTGTGTGTGTATGTGTGTGTGTGTGTGTGTGTGTGTGTGTGTGTGTGTGTTGAGACAGGGTCTCCTCAGCTAGCCTGGAACTTACTATGTAGACCAGGCAAGCCTCAGTCTCACATAGATTCGCCTTCCTCTGCCTCCCAAGTGCTGGGATTAAAGGCATGAGCTACCATACCCCACTGAGTTCTAATTTTAACCAGCCCCAACTGTGTATATTTATTATTAAAATAAGACCTGAAAGTTGGGTTTAGTGCCACTTTGCCTGTAATCCCACCTACTTAGAAGGCTAAGATAGGAAGATTTCAAGATAGGAAGATTTCTTAAGCCCATATATTTGAGGTCAGCCTAGGTAACATAGCAAGACCCTGTCTTTTAAATTAAATTTTAAAAAATGGATAAAATAAAAGTAACTGTAACTTAAAAAAAATAAAAATAAAAAACTTTTTTTAGGAGAATTTTTTTTTAAATTATGTGTATATATGTGTGTGGTGGGGTATGTGCACATGTGTGCAGGTACCTGAGGAGCATGAAAGAGGGTGCTGATAATTTTATACAGTGACCCTAGGAAACTAATACAAAATCCTTCCTGAATGGGCATCTGAATAAGTCACTACAGGTCTACCAATACAAGCATTGAGAAAAACAAAGATTTAAGAAAGTTAAGAGCCAGCACTCAAGATCATGAGTTCAAGGCCAGACTGGAATACACAGTGAGTTCCAGGCTATCTGGGGCAACACAGGGAGAGTTTGTCTCAAAAACAACAAAAAAACTACAACAACAAAACAAAAACCAGAGAGAGAGACAGGCAGAGACAGAGACAGAGACAGAGAAATGAAATGAGTTTTCTGCTTAAATCTATGAAAACTCAGAAACCTCTCTTGAAATATTCCAATTCACTTCAGTGGATTTTCTATTTTGCTTTGCCTTAGCTTTTGATAATAAGGAGCAACTCCCCACAAGAAGTGATTCAAATGAAGCAATCCTATGGGGTGTACAGGGCCTAGGGTCAGTTCAGACCCCTCAGCAGTGTCTATTCTCTCTGTAAAGCAGCTTGCTTGGTTGGCAGGGCTCCCACAGGGGCAGACCTAATGCCTGTTCTTTCAGAGAGACATATTTTACTTACTTTTTACCTAAAAATAGTATTTTTGCCTACTGTACAGTTTCCAAGAAGAACTGGGTTTTTTTTTTTGTTTTTTTTTTTTTGTTTTTTTTTTGGTTCTAATAGTAGCTGTGCATTTATTGACTTCTTACCAAAAATAATATCAACAAAACCATTCAAAATTATATGCACTATCTGGTTATAATTGATTATATAGCATGTATGCTATAATTTAATTATGCTTTGAATAACAGATTTGCATTTTGTGAAGAGGATTTGGTATTTAGCCACTAAGTCACTGGAAGAGAAGAAATTACCTTGATATGGAGAATTTTAAAATATTTACATTTTAATTTAAAAAAAGGGTAGGATGAGAGAAGTTCTAGATTTTTCTAATAGAGAATTAAATCAGTCTTTACCATTCAGGAACAATGTCCCATCAGAAAAAAAAATGTATCTGTGCTTTTTAAAAGGAGAAAGGAGGAAATTTATGAAACTCAAAGCAGAGAACTGAAGGTTTATAGAAAACCCTAGGGAAAAAATTGTAGCTTATTGTAGTTTATCTGTGAAAAAGCTCTTACTCCCATAAAATTTTGATTTTTTTAACAGCATTAAATTGTTTCCCTTCATTGTTATCACAAGGCAGAAAGGTCTAGAATTACCATGTTACAAATGTGACTGAATTAGTTTAAATTAGGCAGTTATGAACAGAGGGTTGGAATCCACATTTAACAATCAGCATTATTTCATGGGACTATGAGATTTCTTCTCTCTGAATCTAGTCAGTACTAACTGATGAATTGATGGTGGCAAACATAAAGAGGTATTATATTTAGGAGTGTGAAAAATATTTATTAAATAAATATCCTGATACCTGAACTTCAGCCAAAATTTTCTGATGCCTTTAAATAAAAAAAATGCTCTTATTGATGGTATAGAAAAGGAGAAATGGGACTATGAGATTTCTTCTCTCTGAATCTAGTCAGTACTAACTGATGAATTGATGGTGGCAAACATAAAGAGGTATTATATTTAGGAGTGTGAAAAATATTTATTAAATAAATATCCTGATACCTGAACTTCAGCCAAAATTTTCTGATGCCTTTAAATAAAAAAAATGCTCTTATTGATGGTATAGAAAAGGAGAAGAAAAGTGAATGCAGAGAGGGGATGAAGAGGAGAGAGAGAAAGAGAGAGAGAACAGGAGAGAGGGGAGAGAGGGAGAGTGGGAAAGGAAGATGGAGGTGGGAACAGCCAGCTCAAATTTTAAAATACAGGTAAAAAACACAAACATTCAAGGATCTCTCTTCTCTCTTTTTTATTTTGATATATCACAGTGAAAGATTTATCGTCCTCTTTTTTTTTTTTTTTTTTTTTTTTTTTTTAAAAAAAAAAAAAAAAAAAAAAAAAAAAAAAAAAAAAGGAAGGAAGGAAAGAGAAAAGGAGAAGAAAAGTGAATGCAGAGAGGGGATGAAGAGGAGAGAGAGAAAGAGAGAGAGAACAGGAGAGAGGGGAGAGAGGGAGAGTGGGAAAGGAAGATGGAGGTGGGAACAGCCAGCTCAAATTTTAAAATACAGGTAAAAAACACAAACATTCAAGAAACAGGGATCTCTCTTTTTGAATAGAATTTAGAAACCTTTAGAGATTAGAAAGGCAGAGAATACTACCCAACTCATTTTAGGGAACTAGGATAGCCTTGACACCAAAACCAAACAAGGACAATATAGGAAAGAATTTTTCAAGGCAGTTTCTCTCATGAACATGGATACAAAAATCCCAGATAAAATACTGGCAACGTGAACCCAGCTGTGTATAAAACAGATGATAAAGCATGGTGAAATTAGGTATCTCAGGAAAAGCAGACTCAGTTTAACCATCAGAAAGCCTTCTTATTACACCATATCAACCATCTATATTTTAATCAATATAGAAAAGGACTTGAGATACACCAAGAAGATGTACTGTTTTGTAATCATGAACAACATGGAACCATTGCTCATAGTTTTAAATAGTGCAAACCAGGAGTGGATAGGAACTTTTTAACCTGATAAGAGGTACCTGCCAATTAATAGAGAAGATATTAAGTGAGAACTGCAACGCTTGTTCCCTTTAAGCTCATCAATAAAACAGGGAGGACCACCATCACGACTACTTGTAGGTCAACACTGAACTGGAGGTACGATGGCAAAAGAGAGGGGGTAAAAGAATAAAACTCAGTGATTTCAGAGGACACGGCTGTCCATATAAAAATATGAAAGAACATACAGGTAAATAGCTAGTCTCCAGATTCCTAGTCAACACACTTCCAGAGTCCACTGCTACATATAGAAGTGCAATTCTAAAGATATTTATTGGGGGCTGGAAAGGTGGCTCATTGATTAAGAATGCTTGCTGTTCTTCCAGAGGACCTGGGTTTGATTCCCAGAACCCATATGACCAGTTCCAGGGATCCAACACCCTCTTCTGGCCTCTGTGGGTATTACATGCACATGGTGTACTTACATACATGCAAGCAAAAACACTCATGCATAAAATAAAAATGAATTAAAAATAAAGATATTTATCATAAAATATCAAATAACAATAAGTGAGAATAAATCAAATAAGAAACATATAAGCTATGCAGAAAAACATTATAAAGCTTAACTGAAAGATATTAATTAAAGACTTGGAGACTGCTCATGGATCAGAAGTTTCAAATTTGTAAAATGTTTATAAAAATTTGATTAACAGAGTAAAGAAGAAAAGAAGATTCACATATTGATAGAAGGAAATATTTAGAATTCAGCATCTATTAATAAATTAAAGGTTCTTAATAAAATGAAGAATAGAAGGAATCTTCCTTAATACATAGCAAACCCTATAATCAACAGCAATTCAAAAGTATTCCTTCTAAACTAAGAACAAACAAATGATGTCACCATTTCTGTCTGCATCAGGTGATTTAGATGTGCAATAGGAAGTCAAATCATCAGAACTAATTGTATTAGGGTTGAAGAGATGGCTCAGTGGTTAAGAGCACTGGCTGTTCTTGCAGAGGACCTGGATTTTAATTCCAACACCCACATGACTGCTCAAAACTGTCCTACCTCCAGTTCCAGAGGATCTGATGCCTTCTTCTGGCCTCTGTAGCACTGCATGCATGTGGTGCACTTATGTACATTCAGGCTGTAATTTGAATCTACTAATATTGTATCAGTTAAGACATGATATGGGGGAGACCTATAAAAACAGGATTTTTAATATATTTTATTGAACTTTTTGTATTTCATACATCTTAATCATCTTTATAACCCATTCCCCATCGATACCCTCCCATACCATCCCCAATGGATTTCATGCATTTTGTAATTTATGTTAAGGCATAACAAGTCAAGTTAGTGTCCCCTGACATCCCTCAGTGCAAGTTCATCCTCTGGGGTCTAGTCAGCCTATCTAGAGTCACTCCCTTAAAGGAGATCAACTCTTCCTCACCCAGTAGTAATCAGCTGCCTAATAGTTCTGCTAAGATTGGAGCCTGCTGTCCTTTCCCACAGTTCTGTGCTGGGTTTTTGTCTGCTTGAGTTTTCATGGGTCTTGTGCATGCTGTCAGGATTGCTATAGATTCCTATAAACAAGGTCCCAGAAGCCTGTAAGATTTTACTTCCATATGGTCATGTACCTCCTTCCCTGGCTCTTACAATCTTTCTGTCCCCTCCTCTGCAATGGTCCCTGAGCCCTGGGCTCATTGCCTTCTGTTACATGAGGGAGCTTCATTGATGAGAGCTGAGAGATTCATTAGTTTTCTCTCTACCCCTTGTTCCACTATGTTCCATGAGTCTTAGGTGTAGAGGTTAAAATGGGATTTTTGGCTGGGTGTGGTGGCACATACCTTTAATCCCAGCACTGGGGAGTCAGAGGTAGGCGGCTGTCTGTGAGAAAGAGTCCAGTTTGTTCTACATATTGAATCCCAGGCCAGCTAGGGCTACAGGGAGACTATCTCAGCACACACACACACACCCCAAAATAACCTGGAATATTTCTGTAACTTGAGGTTCAGAAACTCAGAGGGTCAGCTCCTCTGAGTTCACTAGTGTAAATAAAGTGAATTTGCCCATCATCCAAGTCAACGCTTGTTCTCTGGACTGCCTAATTTCCATAACAGGGACAGAGAAGGAATATGTTTTTGATGATTTCACAATCTGGCCACCAGCTGGGCATGATGGCACACTCCTGCAATCTTAGGTCTAAGGATGCTCAGGAAGGAGGATCTTCAGTTCTAGGCCAACCTAAGCTACAAATTAAGATGCTGTGTTAAAAGAACAAACAAACAAAACAAAAACAACAAAAAGTCCATACCAAAATCTTGTCACCACTTTTTAAAGCTATTTTCTAAAATGCACTTAGAAAAACTCTAATGAATGGAGCTGGAGAAATAGCTCAGTCCATAAAGTATTTGCTGCTCATGTATTAGGACCTGAGGTAAGTCCTCAGCACCCAGTTATGGTGGTATATATTTATAATCTCAGCACTGGGGAAGCTGATCCCTGATTTCCTGAGACAGGATTCCTGAGACAGACAGATCCCTGGAGCTCTCTGGCCAGCTATTCTAGGCTAATTGGTTAGCCCCAGGTCACAGCAAGAAGTCTCAAAAAACAAAGTATATGTCTCCTGAGGTATGACACCTGAGGTTGACTTCTGGCTTCCACATTCACAGGCACACCAGCATGTGCATATGCACACATACACATATACCTGTTCACCCCATACATACAAAAGTGTAGTTTGATGATGTCATGGTTAGCACTCTGGGCTCTGAATCAACTCTAATGTAGAGTGAGTACCTGCCTGGTAGCTGACCCTGGTGGCCCAAGATACAAAACACTGGTTACCTGGGTGAGCCCTTAGGTTTTTTTTTCCATCAGCACATCGTATCCCTGATTAGTGGTCACATTAGTCAGTTGAGAGCTTGGAGCTAGAAATAAGAAAAGTTAGGGCCAGCTAACTTTTGGGGGGCTGGGGAATAGAAGAGACAGGAGTGGTATGGATTTTCCAGAGGTTTTGATTTCTGCAGTTGTATCTGTAATCCAAACTGAAACATGAACACATGCACACACACAAATCCACATGTGAGTAAGTACAGAGGGAGCACAAATGTGCTTGGAACCAATTTGGAAATATAGGCTGAGAGATAGAGGAAAGGCTATATATGAGTCCAGGCTACAGGGTCTTGGCACCAGAGAGGTGTACATGGTAAAGGTAGCATGCCTCCAATATGTAGAAGATGACAAGGGATTTTGATTGCACTATGGACCCTGTCTCCCTCCTTTCACTGTGGCTCCAAGGGTAAAAATTAAATCAAGATAGGTTAAGCAAAACATTCATCTTTGAGTATTAACTAGGAAGCTTTGTGTTATAGGCAACACAAAATCACAAATCTGTTTTCAGCACCAAGGAAATTTTTTTCATATAAAAAGATACTCAAAGGTGGAGTAGTTAGTGACATTAAAAGCTATTAAATAATGAGATCAAGAGTGTAGCAGCTGTCCACTATAATGTTAGCTTTGACTTTTGTCGTAACAGTACAGCTGTAGGTGTCACTTGTAGACACGACGATCTGACCTAAGATAAGGAAATAAATGTTTCTTCTCTTTTTTCTCGCCAAGGTCACTAGCAGGCCTCCTTCATCTATCATTCGCCTAAATTATGTCACTATGTTCAACCCCAAACCAGTCCTTAGCAAAGCTTGTAGAATTACCATGACTTGGGGTAGAATACTACTTACCCTTGAGTTTGGCTGGGAAGCAGAGAACAAACTAAACAAGTCGTAACTGTTATGCATGAAACCTGGGGTGGGAGCGTATTGCTAATAGGAAATATCTAGAAAGCCAAATGTGATGGAGTCTGCCTGGAATCCAAGAACTTAGGCAGAAGGGGCTGAGGCAGAGGATTGTGAGTTTGAGGTCAGTCTGGGCTATACAGAAAGATCTTATCTAAAAACAAAAAAAAATGTTGGGCATGGTGGCACACACCTTTAATTTCAGCGCTTGGGAGGCAGAGAAAGGCAGCTGGATCTCTGTGAGATCAAGGCCAACCTGGTCTACATAGTGAGTTCTAGGCCAGCTAGGGCTACAGGGAGACCCTGTCTCAAAAACAAAACAAAACAAAACAAAAACAAAGAAAAAACCCGAAACAAAAAAAAAACCCAAACAAACCAAACAAAGAATAATGAAGCATCTGCAATACCAAGGAGTTTGTACTTGGGAAGCGAGACTGTTAGAACAGAACTGCTTTACTGACAGTGCTTGAAAGACAAAGTCCACAAGGCTTTGCTGTGGGAGACCCTGAGGTTCTTCTGCCTCCTACCTTTCCCAGGTTTGGGTATCACCTTTTCTTTGAAATCAGAAACTCCTTTGGACTATACCTGAGAGATTCATTCTATTACTTAAGTTTATTCATATTGGGTTTTGGTCATTGCAATCTAAAGTGCCTACCTAGTTGTTTGTTTTGGAAGCTATAGCAAAAAACTTTTGACTTTTTATGGGTGGCCATAAAAAACAGAGATTTAAGCCAGTTATGGTAATGCATGCCTGTAATCCCAGTATTGGAGAGGCAGAGATGGGAGGATTGCTTCACTGGAGGCTAGCCTGTGCTACATAGCAAATTCTAGCCAGCCTAGGCTGCATAGCAAAAGCTTAGTTTTTAAAAACCAGTAAGAAACAAAACAGCAACAACAAAATTTTTTTAAAACCCAGAAAATTAAAATTATTTCTCACAGTTCTAGAAGCCAAGAATTCTGTATGACCAGTGCATGGCAGACTGGGTATCTGGTGAGGATCCTCTGCCTCATAGATGACACCTCAGACCAAAATCCTCACATGACAGAAGGACCCATGAGCTCCCTTGGGCCTCTTAGATAAGGGCACTAATCCCATTCATGAGGATGCTGACCTCATGATCCAATCACTGTCTGAAACCCTTACTGCTTAATACTATCACCTTGGGGATCATATTTCAATGTGAATTTTGGTAGAGCACAAACATTCAGATATAGAACTCATTTACAAGACATGTTCCAGATCAGGCATGTAATATAAAAGCTAGTATTTTGAGAACAGACAAATGTAGAAGCCAAAAGCTTTTATTTAGTTGTAGTATATTAGGTGCATAATTTTAGAAAGGACCAGTCATTGTTCTAATGAACATATAACATATTATCTGAACATAAAATTAGGCTCATAAAATAACAAACCCATAGCTCCATAAATTTAACTGGTCAAGACCAAAATCCTTAATCTACCTGTTGGAAAACCCACCTTTCCAGTCTCACTGGTCAATCACCTGATGATAGAACCACCTAGGAAGGCAGGTTCACCTTAAGTTATGCTAAATAGTTGGGTGGAATGCCTGGTGCGTTAATGAGATAGTGAACTTTTCCAGCCTGGAATCCTGTTTTGCAGCACAGATCTCCACAGAACTTCTGGAAGAGCCACAGTCATATAGATCTCTGTCAGTCTGTCCGCCTTCCTGAATCCTTCAGAAAGGTGTAATTTCCCCTTTTCTTCCTGCCTTTCTTTACTAAACACACTTTCTTTAAGGCTTTGGGCTGCCCCGAGCATCTTGTATTTCTTTACTTTTTCTCTAAAGCTTCCTTCGCCCAGCCATGTGGCTGCCAGTCAGCCATGTCTCTTGACCTCCATGCAGGCTCTAAACCTGCATGGCTTCTTGGCTTTCTTCCCTTCTTCCCACCATTCACCTTCTCAAGGCAGCTACCAAGATTACCAGCCCACCTGCCCTGAGGATTTTTTAAGATTCTAATAAAATTGTAAAAGCTTCCGTTTGGGTCCATTCTTAAATTCTTTAATGAATGAGACTAAGAACCCTCTAGGGGACTCTCTTTCTCCCCGTTTAAGAATTATGTGAGGAATATGGTGTATATGTGTGCATGTACAGTGCTGGAGACCTGGAAATTGAACCCAAGGCCTTGTGTATGCTAAGCAAGTGCTCTACCACAGAGCCCTTAGGACTGCTTTGGAAGTAGTTTCCGGGTCTAATCTCTAGAATATCAATGAATATCAAAGGTAGGCTTGGAATCTAGGAATTTTAAAACAATGCTAACTGTGGTGGTTTGAATGAGAAGTGTCTCCTATAGGCTTAAGAATTTGAACACTTGGTTCGTTGGTGGTGCTGTTTGGGGAAAGTCATGGAACCTTTAGGAGGTATGGCCTTATTGGAGGAAGCATGCCTCTGGGAACTGGCTTTGAGAGTTCATAACCTGGTCCCACTTCCAGTTTGCTCTCTCTGCTTCCTGCAAATGGTTGAAGATGTGAGCGCCCAGCTTTCAGCTCTGGCCACCTCCTGCTCTCTGCTTCCACCTCCATTATGCATTCTCCCTCTGGAACCATAAACCCAAATAAACTCTTCTTTCTGTAAGTTGCCTTGGTCATGCTGTTTTATCACCGCAATAGAAAAGTAGCTAATAGACTCACCAGCAGTGGACATTTGTATTATTGTCATGTAGGGTCACACAAAAGGGTATTGACAAATGTATGTGTTACTATGATTTCTGACTAAAATCCAAAAACTTCCGCAAACCAACTCCCTTGAGTATCTTTAAATATGCAACATGGGCCAAATCTGTAACAATCTGGAATGTTTTCTCTCTTGTTGCTTCACCAAATTACCAACAAGTGACCCATCTGCAAACCAGTCGCATGGAACTTATTTTACAGAGGCAGAGTATGAGAATCTATGGGGAAATGAAGGCAAAACTGGTATCTGGTTTTACTCAGCTGCGCTCAGAGTTAACTTCATTCCTACACCTGCTTTTAAAGAAAAAAGAAGATATTTTTCAATGAATTATTTTGTTGTACCTCATCCACTGGACCCCAAAAAGACCACCGAGGACCCAACACACCAAAATGCAAAAGCAAAGGTTTATGGTTTATTTTGGCTTAAGCTCGGGGGGTAGAAAAACAGAAAATAATTTTTGATTGGTTCAAAGAGCCCACGCGCGCCAACATAATTTTAAACCGATTGGATGTATAAGATGCAGCCCTGGAAGTTTCTTATTGGTAGGTGTTATTCTCAGGGCTGTAGAATGTGCTGACTGTTACCTGTGGGGCCAGGAGTCTCCGTTTTTACCTTATAGGGCAGTTTTCATGCCCAGGCTTGCTTATCTATAGTTTCCTGGAAGCGGGGTGGGGAATAGCAGGAGGGGGTCAGGGCATGCCAGGGCATGTCTAGGCGTGCCTAAAGCAGCAGCCAAGCATTTTACAGAAGCTAAAAGAACAATTAGTGGGGGTCTGGAGGGATTGGGGGGTAGCAGGTGAATGAAAAGGGTTTCAGGGTTCTACAATTTTACCATAAATTTCATAAAGCCACTCTTGGACACTTTTCTAATTTTTCCAGAACTAGGTGAAAATAGAACCTGGGGTTAGGAGTACAGATAATGGCACAGTACTCACCTAGCACTCTAAAGTCAATCCTCAGAACTTCAGGAAGAAAAAAATATGGAAATGTAGATACATGATTAGTGTGAGAAAAAAAATATAAATCCAGCTATAAATGTAAATAAGAACTAGAACAAGTCTTTTAAACCAAGTTTGATACAAATTATCTAAAGTAAATCATTTTGGCAAAGACTTCTATGAAACTGTTGATTGGTAATGTCCTTAGTGACTAACCCTGCAGGCTGATGTCTGTTCCAATAGCAAAAGCCTGAGGTGCTTTTGAATAGCTGACAAATAATCTCTGAAGTTACCATAAAGTCAGGGTTGGTGACCTGGCCCTCAGTAATGGGAATTAACATCCGTTTTTAATGGCACAGGGTATGTTGCTATATAGCCTGACCTTACCACTCAATAGCTGTAGTGAACATGAGGGTAACAAGGCAGGCCGAGAAGAGGTAGAAATCCTCTCCTTGGGCAGCTCAGAGGCTCCCAGAGCCCTGAGACTACAGTCCATGCAGCGATAATATGGGCATTGCTCATCCTGGGGTTAAGGGTCACGGCTGGCCAATACATCCAACAGACAGAGCTGTAAGGAGCCAAGAACTATCTGGGCTAGTGCTAAGCTCTGTTTCTGTGCCCAGAAGTTTTTCCACCACAGAAAACTGCTATTACAGGTGAAAGGGAAGGTTTCCTATGGGGGACACTCCACCCTACCCAAGTTCCCTGGTGTGTCTGATAGCACTCACTGTTGATTCCCACTGACACCTGTAGTTTTATTCTGAATTGCTGACTATGCAAATCCCTGTTATCTGTTTTGTATTATAAACAATCACCATTTTCCTTTCACTTTCTCAAAGAATGTGGTTACATTTAAGAAAGCAACTACCCTTGAAGAAATATTAAAACACACACACACACACACACACACACACACACACACACACACACACACATTAAATTGGCATTCAAAAAAGTTGCTAATGTAGCCAGGTGAAGTGGCTACATGCTTTTAATCCCAGTATTTCGGAGGTAGCCATAGGCAAATCTCTGTGAATTCTAGGTCAGCCTCGTCTACATAGTAAGTTCCAGGGCAGCTGGGCTGCAGGACGACCCTGTCTCAAAAAAAAAAAATTTTACAATATCCCATCTGCCCAGGGCAGGAATTTCTTGTAACCAACCAAATACAATGCCAACTTCCTGACCAAAGCTGTTACTCAATATCTCTATAGTTTATGAAATAACTGTTGATTTCACTCTGACAATATTGTCCTTGAATCTTAAGAGCAGTAGTCATTGCAGGGCCTTCTGATCTAGGTAGAAGGATACGGTGTTTACATATTTGAGCCCTTTGACACACTCTGCTGGAAGATGACTAAAAGGCAAAGTCCTGGTGATTCATGACTTCTATTAGTAATCTCACTTTCATTAATAACAGTACTTTGTATTTCTTTAGAGTTTTTGTTTTGTTTTGTTTTCTTTTCTTTTTCGAGACAGGACCTGAATTTGCAGTAAGTACTGCATCCTGGTGCCCAGGGAGGCCAGAAAAGGGCATTGGATTCCCTAGAGTTGGAGTCACAGGAAGCTGAGCAATCTGATGTAGATGCTGAGAGCTCTGGGCCGCTGCGAGAGTAGCAAATGCTCTAATTCTTGAGCCATCTATCCAGTCCCCTTGCAAAATACTTTATTATTAGTAGTAGTAGTAGTAGTAGTAGCAGTAGTAGTAGTAGCAGCAGCAGCAGCAGCAGCAGCAGCAGCAGCAGCAGCAGCAGCAGCAGCAGCAGCAGCAGCAGCAGCAGCAGCAGCAGCAGCAGCAGCAGCAGCAGCAGCAGCAGCAGCAGCAGCAGATATACATGTGTATATATATATATATATATATATATACACTAATGCAAGGCCTGGCTGAAGGGAGAAGTCAGAATTTATGACTGTCTTTCCTGGAAAAGCACCCTTTTTGTCCATTCTCCTTCTACCCATCACACCAGAAGGAGGATGTTAGAAAATACTTCTGAGATGGTTGGAGTTGGTTACAGTGCTCTGGTGTGTCTCTGTATTGCAATATCCTTTAAACCTTTGAAAGGATTTATCATTTTTAAATACTAAAAGCAAGTCTGAAGTTTTTAAAATGTATATACAAGGTTAGACACTAGCTTTGAAGAACCATAACAGCACAGACTGATCACTCCTGGGCTCATAGAGTTGAATTTTAAATATGCTGACAGAAAGTCAACAAAAGTTCAACACCAAAGGAACAAATGCGGCCAAAGTGCAGATGATGAAAATATTAAATTCCCCTTAGAAATCAATCTGAAGCCAAATATCGAATTTTTGTGGTTTTAAAACCAAGTTGCCTTGATCTTCCCTTTTCATTTTTTAAAGAATTATAATTGTACATTTTGTGAGAAAATGCATCTATTTGACAGCAGCTAACTCTTTCATTCCCCAGCAAAAAGTCAGAACTATTTATTTCAGAAAGGTTAATTTCAAGTCAAGCTTCACTTTATGTTTTAAAATAGGTCTTAAGAGGGAATAGTTAGGCACAACCTCAGTTTAATTGGTTAAGCACCCTGGAAACTAATGTTAAAAGTCAGGACATTCATAACAAAGAGAATTTGCCATGGCAAAGAAATTAATACATCCTCTCTCCCTTCAGCTTTTTAATTCATTGTTTTACAAGCCCACCTTAGTTTAATTGCTTTTAATGTTTTTTTCTCCTTTTTTCCTCATAAGTTTTTAGATTAGCCTCAGCCAAGGAAATGCTGCCATTTGCTGGAACCAGCAAGGAGGTTGTCCTCGTCAGTAACAGCAATTGACAGTAGGTACCAAACGAGGTGAAGTAAAAAGCGTCATAGTTAAAAGAACATAACATTTTCCTCCTTGCTGCAGGAGCTATTAGATGTTAGAAACCTCATTTAAATAGGCATTCTCTGTAAACATGATTCTTCACCCTACAAGTATTTAATTTTTAATTCTTTCACAGTTTCATATATAATGTACTTTAACATACCCCCCCGTTACCACCCACACACACACACATATACTGCATTTAATTAGGGATGCTTGTATGAGCACGGGTGGTGGGTTACTTACTTGAGGAAAATGACTCCTGGAAGCAACCATTAACTGCCTAACTCTTCAGGGAAGGATGGGACCTAGAGCCCTTCATGCTCATCCCACAGTTTGGAAGACAGAGGTGACTCCTGGGTCCTTTGAGCTGGATGTGCCCTGAGACCTTGTCTTTTTAGTAACGAGTTCTGAAAGACAGTGTCACCTCCCTGGGAAGTCAGCTTCTGAGTTCTGATCTCTTCATCTTAATCTGTCACTATCCCCACATGAGGATATACAAGATCAAAGTCATAGCAGAGTTAGTCCTTGCAGTCGTTCACAGTTAGGAGAAAGGGTTAACTTGTGATCTGAGGAGCAGGGACAGGAGTTGGAGACAAACAGCAGCCTCAAGAGTTCATGGAGAGACTCCAACAGCCTCAAGAGTTCATGGAGAGACTCCAACAGCCTGGCAGGAAAGTAATGAAAGTCAAAGTTCAAGAGACTGAAGGGACACAATCAGGTATCAAGCAAGAGATATGTTTCCAATCCTGGGAGAAGCCTACAAAGCCTGCTGAATGATGATGGCCCTGTAGAACTGCAGAAACCATCAAACCCCAGTCCCAGGAAACTTGACTACACTGTGGCATGGCTCTGAAGTTCACAGCCAAGTCCTTGAAACTTTGGAGGGTAAGGTGAGCCTTACCCTCACCTCACAGCTTGTGTGCCCATCTGGAAAAGCTCAGGAATGTCAAAAGGATGTGTCACTTGTTCCAGCTAATGTCTAGTATGGGTCCCCAGTCTCCCTTTCTTAGATCATCTACTAAAAAAGCTTATAGTCATAAATTCTTCCTGGATTTGAGAAGTGTTGAGTTTTCTGTAACCCAGAAGAGTTTTTCTGGAGGTCCTGAAAAAACATTATTTGGGGCATACTTTGTAGAAAGGAGAGAGCCCCTCTCTCCCTTCTCTGTACAGGCTGGCTAGTAGACATGGGTAGTCTAATCACATCGACATCAGACCATCCTCCTATGTGCCTTTTGCAAATGTTTCACTTTCCTGACTTTGCTTGTGCTGGTGCTACTACCTTCTCATCCCACTCTCTCATTCTCCCTTTAAAGCACCAGTCATCTCTATGCAAAAGTGATGGGGCTGATGGAATGTTAGTCCTTGTTGGTAGAGTACTTGCCTAGCATGCACAAAACAGTGTGTTATAAAACTGAGTATGGTGCCATATGCCTGTGTTCTCAGTTCTCAGGGGGCAGAAGCAGGATGGATAAGAAGCTTCAGGTCATCCTGCACTACATAGAGAGTTTGAAGCCATTCTGGGACACATGAGATCCTGTCTCAGAAAGTAAGTGAATAGATAAACACACAAGATTAAAATGGTCATGGTTTGAAGGTGTAGTTAAGTGACAGAACACTTGGCTGACATGAATGAGGTCCTTGGTTTGATTCTCAGCACCAGAAAAAATATTTTATTGTTCATGTAGCATATTTTTAAATGATTTATTTAGTTTTATTTGTACAAGTGTTCTGATTGCCTGCATGTATACTGGTAACGTGTGTAGTGCCCTCAAAGCCCAGAAGAGGGTGACAAAGCCACCATATGGGTGCTAGGAATCAAACCTGGGTCCTCTGGAAGAACAGCAAATGCTCTTAACCCCTGAACCACCTCTCCAGTCCCCATGCAGCATATTTTAATTGTAGAGAAGTAAGAAAACGCAGATGCAAGAGGAGAATGAAGAAATAAGGAAGAAAGAGCAGAAAAGACCATGCCAGTAACACTAGCACACTACTGGCCTATTGCTTTAGGCTTTTCTCCCTATGCATAAAAGTTTACAAAAATAGGACCATATATGATTACTAGAGGGAAGAAGGGATGGAGAGATGTAGGCTAAACACAGCTGTTACTTCCTCTCCCAAAACACAGGGCCCACCCACCAGCAGGAATGTGAGCACCCTGGACTTCCCTATGACATCTCATTAATCAGGAGGGTTCACATGCAGGAAAGAACACTGAAGTCAACCACATGAACTTTGCCCCAGACTACTGCCTGCTCTTGGGGCTCATTAATTTTCCCTAAATATCATTTACTCTTCCTCCAAAACTGCCTACAGCTTTGCATTTTTTCTCTCTATGAAAGTCTGAAGCTTCTAGACCTCACTGGAATACCAGTCCATCACCTTCAGCCCCTGTGCACTGAGCATGTTTGTGAGGCTTTTCTCTTGTGAATTCATCTACTGTCAGTTCTTTTCAGCAGACTCAATTATTTGGACCGTCAGACAACAGAGACGTTCCCTTGGTCACTCCATTATCTTCCAGACAGACAGACCTAATAAGCAGATAGCATCTGAACAGAGAACTGTCTTTCCAGCTGGGAGCACTTGCTGTAATATTGGCCTGCCAACTAGTATACTTCTGCCTTTTCAACCTGCTCTTTGTTTCAACTGCATCATGACCTTAGCATTAATGTCCATAACCAGTATGTGTGGGTTGACTGGCCTCCCTTGGGTCATTTTTGGCCTAATAAGCAATGGCAAAGAAAGGCAGACTCCTGTGACTTAGTGCCCATTCACTGTGGACAAAAGATCTTTATGAATGAGTTGGGCACTTAGGAAGAAATTAAGAACCTAGATTATATATTAGAGGGTATTGAAATGATTTGAGGAGGTTAGGGAGGTAGCACCTTTGGTAGAGTGCTTGCCTAGCATGTACAAAGCCCTGGTTTTGATTCTCAGCATCAAATAAACCAGGCATGGTGGCACATGCTGTAATCCCAGCAGTCAGGGGATGAAGCAGGAGGATCAGAAATCCAAGGTCAACCCTAGTTACATATCAAGGCCAGCCTAGGATACATGAGACATTGTCTCAAAGCTTCTTAAAAAAATAAAATTATTTGAAGGATATTATAAACTAAACTGAGACTTGGGAAAAGAAGTTACCAAGATCCATGTTAAGAGTGTCCCTGTGTTAGTGAAGAAAGTTAGGATGAACCGTGCTAAGAGCCTAGTTGAACAGGATCAAAGGAGTCCTCATGGCACTGGCTGAAGCTGGGTTTTAAACTTTGCAAGGATTTGTCACTGGTAATCCAGAAAGCAGTATTTGTTAGCAAGATTTCGGATTAAAGGAACCGATGCTTGAAGTTTTCATGGAGATTTAGAAGATTAAAATTATCCCAAAGGAATCAAGAAGAGGGAAGGAAGGAGAAGAGGGGTTGTGGTGAAGGTGATTGTGACTGTCTTGCTTCAGCTGCTGTCTCTAATGTCAAGTGTCATATTTTGGGGTAGTGTGCCCTACTCCATCTCACGGAATTGTTTTCCAAGTCAGGAGACCAAATACTAGTGTTCATTCTACTTCCAGAGAACTAGGGGAGTGTGGCCATGCCATTTGCCTCCTTGTGCCTCAGTTTCCTTGATTATTGGGATATGTCACAGATTCAGTCTACCTCAGTGGATTTCTGTGAGGATTAATATGGAACTTCGTATTTGAAAAGGCACCATATCATTCATTATAAAAAAAACAGTTATATGGGGGCTGGAGAGATGGATCAGTGGTTAAGAACACTGGCTATTCTTGCAGAGGACCCAGGTTCAGTTCCTAGCACCCACATGGGCTAACAATCATCCATAGCTCCAGTTCCAGGGGATCTTATGCCCTCTTTTAATCTCTGTGGGCACTGCATTACATGAGTGCATGTACATGTATGCAGGCAATAGACTCAAATGCATAAAAATAATAAAATGTTTTTAAAAAACAGTTATATATCTAGAGATTCTGTGATTTAAAAGCACACACACTGTGCTTGCAGAGGACCCAAGTTTCGTTTCTAACACCCATGTTCACAACCACTTGTAACTCTAGTTCCAGGGGATCCAGTGCCCTCTTCTGGTCTCTGTGGGCAACTGCACTCACATGCACGTACCTCCCCCCACCCCAGACACAAATGCATACACATGATTAAAAATAAAAATAAATCTTAAAAAAATACTCCTACTGTTTGGGAAGTGAAAAAACGTCTGTATAAAGTTGAGCAAAATATCATCCCTTAAAGTTACACTGGTCATACTGAAACTTGGATAGACACAAATGTGATATTAGTACATATCTTGACAGATTTCCTTCTGGTTATTAATAATAATAGAATAGTGTTTGTTGGCATCCCATTTATGTGTGGTTGAGAGGGCCCCTGTGCTCAGGGCTCCTGGAAAGTAACTTGCTCCTCAAATATAAATACAGATCCCAGCTTTATTTTTACTGTGTCAGGTGACATTTCTTTTTAACACATTAACTTTGCAAAACAATCTACTCAATTTCTGAAAAACTCATAACATCATTCCTGTCTTCTCAATGTGTCTCTCTGCTGTTGAGCTAAACAATTCTTTAGCTCCCAGGGTGCTTATTTAGTAAATGATGCTTTGAAGATCCCAAAGAAAGACTTCCAATTTCCTCCCAGGTGATGGCTGTGATCAAGCTCCCAACACCCTGTGGTCTGTTTCAATGAGGATGTGGCTGCAGCTCATTCATGGTGTGCTCTGTTTAATCGGTTGTGTTCTGAAAACTATAGGAGTACCTGAGCCTCTTCTCGTCTCTCTTTTTAAAAAATTTTAAAAAATATTTTATTTATTTGTTTTATGTGTATGAGTGTACTGGCTGTGTGTGTGTAAGTGCACCCGTGTCATGCCAAGGCCGGTGGAGATTAGAAGGCATTCCAGTCAGATCCCCTGTAACTGGAGATACGGACAGTTGTTAGCCACCACATGGGTGCTAGGAATCAAACCCAGGCCCTCTGCAAGAGCAGTCAGTGCTCTTAACTGCTGGGCCATCTCTTTAGCCCCATCTCTTCTCTTCTCTTGATAATCTTCCTCTCTATTTTCCCCCTACACTTGGGGAAAAAAGCTAGTAGTTAAATATTTAAGAGCTAATCTTATTTAACTTTTATCGACTGTTTTAAAGTGAGAAGCTTGGCAATATTTTAGAATGCCTGCACACAACACACACCTAACCTACCCAGGCTAAGAGTGGAGATGATAGCTGATGGGCTGAAACGGTGGAATCGTGGAATAGAATCATAGATAGAAAGAATTGAGATCCAGTCCAGCATCTCTTCACAGATGCAGACTCTGAGCCTCAGACCGGTTATATGAGGAAGCCAAGATCACACAGCAAAGGCAGTACTAACACTTAGACTCGCTGTGAGCAAATCCAACTCCACATCGCCTGTTGGAGGAAATGAAGTTTGCACTGCAGCTATGCCCAGTGGTTGCATTGTCAGTAGTTGCATTGGCCACGAAGCCTAAAATATTTATTCTCTTGCCTGTTAAATAAAAGTGTTTCCCACCCCTCTTTAGGCCTTCAGTGTCCTCTGCCTCCAGCTGGCTGCAGGGAGCAGGCGTGGGGAAGTATGTATGAAAGCAGGGACTGGGGAAGGTGGAGAAGAAACTAGGCCAGGTGTGGTGCATTTCATTTCTGCCCATATTCCAGTGGTGAGCACTGGTCACAGGGCCACTCAGTCACAGGGAGAGCTAGGATATGTAGTCCTTTGAACTGTAGACCTGTGCAGTTGATTTCTAAGGCAATTCTATCCTGTGGAGAGGGAGCAGAATGCTGCATGGATAGCCAGGTCTCTACCCCAGGCAGTCAGTACCATTTGTGCCTGCAATGTAGGAGACACATTGGACTGGGATCTTCTCAACAACTGGCCCCCACCTTTGAGACTGCAACATCTCCAATGGTGAGCCTTGCTTTATGTCTTTATTGACTAACTCCATCCCTTAACATTAGTCATGAGTGATTTAAGACTTGACGTGTATCATGAATATTATTTACCCAGCTTAAGAACCATTGAGGATGTGAGGCCTGATGGTGCATGCCTTTTATTCCAGCCCTGAGAGATCGAGGTCAACCTGGTCTATATAGTGAGTTATAGGCAGGCTGGAACTAGGGACACCCTGTCAAAACCAAAACCAAACCAAACCAAACCAAACCAAACAAAACACCAAGAATCACTGAGGGCTGGGGAATGTGGCTCAGTGATAGAGGACTTGGCTAACACGCAAGCGCTGGGTTCTATCCCCAGTACCACAAACAAACAAACATTGATACTGTTAGTGGCTAAATTTTTCATAGTTTAAGAATATGGGAAGACAAATTGGTTAGTCACTCTCTGTCTTCTGGATATTTATTTTCCATATTATAGAGGTGAAGATGCAGGGCATATCCACAGTTACCACAAGAAAACATCAGGTATTTAGTAAACATAAAACTAACCTGTTTGTACTTTGATGTTTCCCATAAACAAGCTTCAAGTTAGGAAATGACTTGGTGTAAGAAAAGAAGCAGTTGGTCCTTGTGGAACAAAACAGGAATCCCAGTTGGGAGGTGAAGGCAGCAGGATCATAATTTCCACGCTAGCCTGGGTGACATAGTGAGATCCTGCCAGAGAGAGAGAGAGAGAGAGAGAGAGAGAGAGAGAGAGAGAGAGAGCACCAGGCATGGTGGTGCACACCTTTAATCCCAGCACTTGGGAGGCAGAGGCAGGCGGATATCTGTGAGTTCAAGGCCAGCCTGGTCTACACAGTGAGTTCCAGGACAGCTGGGACTACAGGGAGACCCTATCTCAAAA
>NW_008357637.1:1448582-1483156 GCF_000622305.1 Nannospalax galili | reverse complement strand
CCAGGGGGAAGCTGGTTGCGTAGTAATGTCTTTACCATGAGTGTGGGGTGGCTGCCCACCCTCCCTGGCTGGTGGGTGGTTAGTGGAGAGAGGAGGGAACACGCCCTCCACACCCAGAAAAGACTTCAGCCTTGTCTGTGGACCACCAGAGAGCCTCTGAATCCGTTCTTTACTCCTGAGAGGATCTGCCTGTTCCTGTTGCAGAGAGAGAGAGAGAGAGAGAGAGAGAGAGACAGAGACAGAGAGAAAAAAAAAAAAAAAAAAAAAAAAAAAAAAAAAAAAAGAGAGACAGAGAGAGAGGAGAAGGAAGGGGAGGAAGAGGAAAGGAGAGGAGGAGGAGGAGGAGGAGGAGGGGAAAAATATCCAACCAAAACACAGATCTGAGCTGGAGAAATGGCTCAACGGTTAAGAACACTTCTTGCAGAAGAACTGGGTTCGAATCCCAGCACCCACATGGCAGCTAACAACTGTCCGTAACTCCAGTCCCAGGGGATCTGACAGCCTCTTCTCTGTGGGCATTGCATGACACGGGTGCACTTACCTACACGCAGGCAATACACGCATACACATAAAATAAAAATAATAAATAAAATATTTTAAAAACACCAACCTGAAGAAAAAAAATGAGTATCCATGGTTCCCCTGCAGCACAGGGTGGTCCCCCAACAAACAAGCCCTGATAGGATTTCCAGTAGTGATTTAAGTGGTAGTTTATCTTCTCTGAAAACGTTGGTGATAAGCCAGTACATGTGGCTATGCATTCTCTACACAAGCACGATCTGCACTGGAGGAATGCTCAGGCAGTTGGCTGTGCATAGAAGTATCAGGAGAGATGTTTGTCAAAACACAAACAACAATCTCTGGGTGGTCAAATTTAAGATGTTTTAAAACTTTTATAATTTTCTGATATTTTTCAATAGGCAGGCATTCTATACAAAATGAAAAAAATAGCCTGTCATTTAAAAATAATTGTTGGGCTGAGGACATGGCTCAGCAGGTAAAAGTGCTTGTTGCTGGGCCTTACAGGCCAGTTTAATCCCTGGAACCCAGATAGTAGAGAGAACCAACTTCTACAAGTTGTCCTCCGATTTCCACTCGTGCACAACACCCCCACTCCCAAATAAATAAATAAATGCAAAAAATGTTTAAAATAATTGTGCAAGCTAGTCATGATGGTACATGCCTGCACTTTCAGCAGTTAGGAGGCTTAAGTGTGAGGCTGGGGAGTTCAAGGCCAGCCCAGACTACTTCCAAGGACCCTGTCTCAAAAATTTAACAGTAGGCCAGATGCTTGTAATACTAGCTTCATGCTTATAATACTAGCATTCAAGCAACTGAAACAGGAGGATGCTCCAGGTCTGAGACTAGCCTGAGCTACCCAGTACATGTGAATACTTTAATGTGAATGAAAGATAGTGAAAAAATAAATCACAGCAAATGGTCATGTTGGTCCAATTAGACTTTTTCATCGTTTGTGGCTAGTGGGCGTTTGTACCCCAAAGTTAGGAACAAAGGACAAAAAGACAGAGGCCTAAAGCTCTCTAGCAAAAGGCCCTCTACAAAGGAAAAGAGGCAGTGAAGCAATTCCTCAATAGGCACTATCTTAGCTATAAGTAGTACTTTTCAGAACATTTCTAGCCAACAGATGCAGACTTTAAAACACAAAAGCTTACAAAATTAAAACTGATATTTTACTTCCTCACGGTAAACATGGCTTTATAATCTAGACCACAGAACAACATATACTCATAATCCGTACTTCCAATCCACATGATCTGTGGCAATGGTAGGACCAGGTATGACTGGAGATTTCCCCCAAAGTTCCTGTAAACACAAAGCCCCTTTGGACTTTAGAGTGCATGTGGAATGAAGAGTGCTGGCAAGGACAACAGGAAAGAGAAGATTTTATCCAGAGACTTATATAAAGAATCAAGCTGGTAAAATGTTGGGGTGTGGGCAGAACTTTGGAGAAGATCATGGAGGCCAGAGGCACAGGAGAGCCACTTCAGAGATCCACAGAGGCTCTAATGAGAAGGTAAGGAAGCTTAGCCAGCAGAGGGCTGTGTCATTCCAGTATGTGGCACTCAGATTGGGATTTACACTTAGAACCATTGGCAGAGCTCATCTCTCAAGTGTTCAGGAAAAAAAGTGTTCCTGAAAAAAAATCAGGAAGTTGCAGGAAAAGAAAAAAAAATCTATTCTCTCCACTTTGCTTGTTCCTATAGAGGGTGTGTACCTCACCATAGAGCGGTTATTACTTACCTTTAAACTGTTAGCTAAGCATGATACTGCTGTTGACCACTGACTGCTGTTTGCTGAGAAATGCATGTAATGGGAGATCATATTAAGTGAAACATGCCAGACCCAAAAAGACAATGTATACATACACAGCTATGGAAAAACACGTATATAGGAATTAAGTGGAAGCAGAAGGGAAACTGGGGGAAGAAAGGGGGCTAGGGGGAGCAGGAGGAGAGGCAGGGAGAAAGGAGAGGGTGGGGTGAATATAGTCAAAGTATAGGATAGAAAAAAGCTATCTTTATGAAACAACACTATGCACAGTGAATATATGCCAATTAAAAAAGACTAAACCAATTCAGAGACGAAATATAAGCTAACGGTCATACCTGGAGGAAACAGGAGTGAAGAGTGATGGTCGATGCATACAGAGATTCCTTTAGGATGGTGAAATGTTCTGGAATTAGATAATGATGGTGGTGCAGGACTTTGTGTATATGCTGAAAACCTTGACTTGCACACTTTAAAAAGGTGAATTCATGTGGCACATGCTTTTAATACCAACCCTCAGGAGGCAGAGGCAGGTAGATCTCTGGGAATTCAAGGTCAGCATGGTTTACAGAAAGAGTTCCAGGCCAGCCAAGGTTACAAAGTGAAATCCTGTCTCAAGAAAAGGGGGCGAGGGGCTGGAGGGATGGCTCAGAGGAATGAACACTAGCTGCTCTTGTAGAGGACCTGGGTTCAGTTCCCAGCACCCACATGGTAGCTCACAACTGCCTGTAATTCTAGCTCCAGGAGGTCCAATGCCCTCTTCTGGCCTCTGTGGGTACCTCTCTGCACAATGTGTTGTACATCCATACACTTGGGCACATATACACATACACATAAAATAAAAATAAACTTTATCCTCAGCTCAGAAAAAAAATAATAAACTTTAAAAAGAGGTGTATTAATGACCTGTGAAAATTCTCAGTAAAGATCCATTATAAATGGTACAGTGGATGTCAGAGCACACCAGTGTCTAGAGCCCTCTGGACTCCACTCCCTGTAGCTGCAGATTTGCCAGACACATTTTCATGACTGTCACCCATCAAGCTCCATTGCAAGTATAGTTTTGGTGTTGTTAGTTCCTTAAAAGCATTCCATTCAGACCTGAGCAAGGTAGGGAACTAAATTATCTCTCCCAAAGATTTCTTTTTCTAGGATTTCTAAGTGTGTGGTCCCAAATCTCCCAGGGAGGACAGTGAAACTTTCCATGCTGCTATTTCTCTGCTGGGATCATGTTAATGCTTAGAGAGCAACACATATCTCCGCAGAGAATGTGAAACGGCCTCATCTAGGTTTCATGACCCTAGCAAATATAACAAGTAGAATGAAACAATTTGGTATTTCATCTGCTGCCCAACCCACACTTATGCAAAGCTGTTCCTGCCACCATCTGCCATTATCTTCATTTGGGCAAATCAAAGGAAGGATGGGGGAAGAGAGCCCTGGGAGAAGGTGAGCATGCTGGCTCAGGCTACTTTGCAATTTTTTTAAAGTTCCAAATTTACCAATTTACATAAAAGGTAAACCAAAACCAAACAGAAGCTTCATCCTTATTAGAGAACTTTTATAATGTTGGAAGGTTCCATGCTACCAGAGAAGAAAATAATCAACAATAATTACTGACCTAGCAAGGTATGCCCACTGTTACAATAGTAGCACAAGTGTTATGGGAGTAACCAATCACTTTCTGCTTGGATTTAAAACCCATTCCATAAGACTGGACTCAAGCCTGTTATTGTCAACTGGGTCAAAACCTTGTGGCTCACTAGGTCCTAGGGGAAAGCCTAATACTATTATTTGGCAAAATGGACATAGTAATAAACTGCCTCCTAAGTTCTTATCTTTATACACATAGATTGATGCATCTATCAACTCTCATCAGAGAAACTTCTTTTTGTAGTAGGTGGCAGTTAATTCAGGCAAACTGCATAAAGTAAGAGAATGTGGAGGACTCAGCTCTAAGTGAGACATCTATATCACATCCTCCATCCCAAGGCTCAGGGATCATCACAGAAGAGCAGACAGAAAGATTGTAAGAGCCAGAGGCAATGGACATCTACAATGAAGTCTTATTTGCCAGGCACAACAATACTGATACACACATGAACTCACAGCACCTGTGACTGCATGCATAAGACCTGTACAAGATCAAGTCAGCCAAAATCCCAGGATGATGGGGAGGGGCTCATAAACTCCTCTAAAGCCCATGTGACCCCTGAGGAACAGATCTTCAAACAACCTTAAGAGTAAATATAAATTGGTTTATCTGGGCCAACTGTTCTGAACTCCACAAACGCACACACACATGCACAAATACACATATACATATATAATGCGATTTTTAAGAAGAAATTTAAAAGGCAGAGAAGGGAAACACACTTCAATAATCTATAATACTGTGTTGATAAAAGGTTGCTGCTAGATGAGGAACAGCTGACCCTCCTAAAACAAAGACCTCTAGATAGGCTGAGTAGATCCACCAAAAGGGCAAGTGGTGGGGAATGGCTGGGGGTGCCGACAACACAGCAGACAGTAGCAGGTATATCAGAGTATAAGGGCTCTAGTGGGGGAAGGGAGGTTATGGGAGGGTGCCATCTGGGAAATGGGTGTATAGTCGAATAAGATGGTTTGGTTGGGATGTTCTGTGTGATATACACACATACAAAAAAAATCAACAAATTTTAAAAATGTATTGTATTTGAGGAAGAAGCATGGAAATTTACGTCATGCTAATTGGTAGAGGTGATAAACATTACCACTGAAATCTACCCGATGACTTTACAGACATACACAGGTGCCAAGGATCCAAGTGCAACCGATTATGACTAGTAATAATCAGATACATACAGATTAGAGATGCATGCACCAACATCTCATTGTTAGTAGCAAAAACAATGAGTCTTTCTACAAGGAATGATATATTCTAAAATGAAATGAAGATCTTTTTTAAAGGTTAAAAACTCATCCAATTTTATGTCTTACAGGGCTTATACTGTGTCCAATATTGTATAACTGTATTAACTCAACTGTGAACCTA
Organism: Nannospalax galili; assembly: GCF_000622305.1. Lineage (NCBI taxonomy): Eukaryota > Metazoa > Chordata > Mammalia > Rodentia > Spalacidae > Nannospalax > Nannospalax galili. Next base: position 1,477,833 of record NW_008357637.1, on the reverse strand, counting down.
GAAACTTGCAGCCACTTGTGAAAGAGATGTACTCTTGCTCTGGAGTGTGTTACTGAATATGTTAAAGCTGTAATGAAATGCTTCTTCTAATCATGTAGTTATTAAACATTTTTAAAATTTACTTCATGTTAAATAGTTGAGGTGATAAACATTACCAGTGAAATTTAATGACTTTATATCCATACTCAGGTACTAAGGATCTGAGTGTAACTGACTGTGACTAATAATAATCAGATACATAGAGATTAAAGACACATGGCAAACGTGTTAGTAGCATTAAAAATGTAGGAAACAGTATCTCTTAGAATGAAATGGAGATCTTCTTTAAATGGCAAAAACATTCAATTTTATGTCTTACAAGTTTTATACTGAGTTCAATATTGTATGACTGTATTAATTCAACTGTGAACCTAAAAATTTACAGCCACCTTTGAAAGAGATGTATCCTTGCTCTGGAATGTGTTACTGAATATGTTAAAGCTGTAATGAAATGCTTCTTCTAATCATGTAGTTATTAAATTAAAAACATTTTTTTAAAGTTATTTAGACAATTATTTCTCATTGATGATTTTGTTACTCAGAAAGTGCTGTTCAGATGTAAGTCTTCAAATCTTGGTCTGCAATGCTGTAGCGCCCACCTGTAGCTAAGGGAGGTGTTCTAATTGTTTATTGTTCTAAAATGATGGATAAATTTGTTTTCTCCCCCTATCTAGAAGCCTTTGAGAGGGAACTGATACTGATTCTAACCACTCCAACAGCTATCAAAGTGCCTGAAAGCAAATCCTGAATCCATCATTCTCAAGGCCAGCCTTGGCAGACAAAAGAAAAATGAGGAGGAACCCACTAGAAGGATGCTTTTGGAAGTTCTCATCAAGAAATCCCAATTTCAAGAAGAAATTCGAAATTTGCCCTGTTCTGACTTTTTTCTGGTTCTCCGTCTAGAACTTGTAATGCCTTTACTTCTCCTTCACATCTCCTATTCACCAGTCAAGGACTTTCTTTTCTCCCTATAGAGAAGAGTTATGCAATTTTGGAGTCTTTTAGATAGACCTACTGAAGGGATACCTCAATTGCCTTACCCTGCATCCCTGTTCAGTATGGAAGAAGCCAGAGCGGTCTGCATCCAGATTCCCTATCTGCAAATTGGGTAACCTCTTCAGAGGATGTGATAAGAATACAAGGTAGGAATTGGCTAGGCAGTTAGGGTAAAAAGACCCCAAAGAAAGGTAGCCAGTTTCTTGGCTAAAAGTCAAAATGTCTTTGGGCCTCTTAGCAACATACTCCCTTCCAAAGCCCAAAAATGTCAAAAGTATTTGGGAGCTCTTATCTAATCCTTAAAAGATTTTAGGGTTACCTCCTCAGAGGGGGGAATGTTAGAGTAGCAAAAAGCCCTATTTTACAAAAAAAGAAGAAAGAGTACATGAAGTTATTGGAAATAAAAGTGATGGGGAGATATGGGAGGAGTTGGAGGGGAGGGAGTGGGCATGGATTTCATCAAAACACCTTATATACATGTATGAAATTCTTTTTTTGTTGTTATTTTTTTGAAACAGGGTCTCCCTGTAGTCCCAGCTGTCCTGGAACTCACTATGTAGACCAGGCTGGCCTCGAACTCACAAAGATCCACCTGCCTCTGCCTCCCAAGTGCTGGGATTAAAGGCGTGTGCCACCACACCTGGCACATGTATGAAATTCTTAATAAATTATTTTTTTTAAAGAGTACATAATGTTGTGAGGGAAAAGTGGTGGTGGGGATCAGAGAGGGATTAGAAGGGAAGGAATGGGAGTGGACTTAATAAAAACACATCATATGTATATATAAAGTTCTTAATAAAAAACTTTCCAGAGAGGTGAAAGTCACACAAGGAGGGGGCGGTGGTGACAGAAGCCAGATGTTCCTCAAATTACCTTGTTGAGAGATATTACTTTGGATTCATGAAAATGTTTTTATATAACAAAAGTAACTATGAAAGTTAAAAGGAATTTGGTGAACCAGCTATGGATTGTGTGGACAGGTTAACCACACAAAAAAGGGGCATTCAAGTTATTTTAAAACATCGTAATTTGACTGGGATATAGCTTAAGACAAAAAAAGAGAGAAAGAAGTGTGTGTGTGTGTGTGTGTGTGTGTGTGTGTGTGTGGTCTTGAACTTGTAAAGTAAGCTCTTTTTCAACTTACCTAACATACCCAGCCTTTCAAAACTTTATTCTCAGACAGTTTTACTAAGTTGCCCAGGCTGGTCTCCAACTTTCTGTCCTCGTACCTTCACTTCCTGACCCACCACCATGCCTGGCTTAAACTGACATATTTTCTTTTTCTTTTTTATCCTTATGTTTTTAATTCAAAATAAATTTATTTTTCAGGATATTGTGGGACAAGCCTGTAATCCAGGAAAACTGACATATTTTCTAGGAGTCATATTGTAAGTAATACCAGTGTAATTATTCTAAACTACTATATATGTCATCAGATAAAGGAAATAGTTAGGAGTTCATTAGAAACAAAGATTTTCAACATAAAAATTACAGATATATAATCAGAAAAGTAAAATCCATGCAGCCCTAAATTTGAATTAGAAAATATAAATGCCTGGTTCACTTTAAATGCGAAAACATTCTTTAGTCCTATCTACTGAAAAAGTCCAGGAACAGTGAGTTTGGTATCAGCAATCTATCTGGGCACCCAACCTGTGCTGTTTAAACAGTTTCCCACCAAAAAACAAAACACACACACACACACACACACACACACACACACAAAACCCCAGCACTTCCCATGAAAATGGGTAATTTGGGCAGGAAATGATCATCCTGAGCCCAGACATGTTGTCATGTTAGATGACAAGGAGGGTACAAAAACCACTGAGGTCATCCAAGGGTGTTCACTCAAAGAGGCTCACAAGGACCAAGTATGGGGCAATTCAGGCATCAAGATGAGTAATAGCTTCAGTGACTGAAACACATTCAACTCATGAGTTATAGTGATGCCAAACACAAGAATTATTAGTCTTTGGAAAATGCTAGGGAATCAACTCATTTTTCTCTTGAAAAAGAAAAGAAACATTTTCTCTGTCTTTTTTGTAGAGATTATACCTCAGAACAATAATATTATTGATAAGAAGAAATTCCTCTTGATAGATTTAAGCTCATAAATGAAGAAGGAATAGTCAAAATAGAATAGGATTATTTTGAAACTCTGGAATGAGTGGATACAAATGGCCGTCATCTTGGGCTGCCCACTCCAAGACAACCAGGCATTGTGCACCCCCTAGTGGAAGTTTGTCATCTACAGAGTCTTAACTGAAATATAATCAAATCCGAATCCAATATAGTAGACCTTAGCCACATGTATTGTTTCAATTTCTTTTATTCTGTATGTGTTGTCCAATAGGTAATCACTAGCCACTTATGTGAATCTAAATTTAAATGAATTTGAGGAAAACAAAAATAATTCAATTCCTCAATCTCATCTGCGTCAGCCACATGTGTCCATCACCACAGACAGCTTTGTTGTCTGGGACTGAAAAAACCAGCTTGTAGTTTACAGGAGTACAGTTGTATGAAGAGTGTAACCCACATGGTGTGGGAACTGAATCACCAAATTCAGGATATGGGGGAAGAAGAAGAAGAAATGGGGGAGGAGGAGGAAGGAGGAGAAGAAGAAGGAAGGGGAAGAGGAAAAGGAAGAGGAATAAGAGGAAGAGGGAAAGAAGGGAAAGGAGGAGGAAGAAGAGGAAGAGGGGAGGAGGAACCACGGTGACTCAGGTGTGCAGGAGGAGGAGAAGAAACTACTTCAACAAAATGCAAAATGTGGATATCATTTAGATCTGGATTTAAAATGGTGGAAAAAACATTAATAATCTTTTGGAGAAATGTGAATGCTGATAAATATCTGATTATACTAATGGCATAATTATTTTAGTGATATTATAGCTATGCATAGTAAAAGGATTATTCAAGGCTGGAGAGATGGCTTAGCAGTTAAGAGTGCATAATGCTCTTGCAGAGGACCCAAGTTCAGTTCCCAGTAGCCACGTTATGCAGCTCACAAATGCCTCTAATTCCAGGTCCAAGGAATCTGATACTTTATTCTGGCCTCTGTGGACACTGCAGTCATGTGCACAAACCCACACTCTCATACACATATACATAAAATTTAAAATAATAAAAATTAGTCTTTACAAAATATTTTGTTATTTTTTATTTTATGTGTGTGAGTGTATTGCCTGCATGTATGTAAGTGGCATGGCATGCAATGCCCATGGAGGTCAGAAGAGGGTATTGGGTCCCCTGGAACTGATGTTAGGACAGCTGTTAGCCACCATGTGGGTGCTGGGGATCAAACCCAGGTCTTTGGCAAGAACAGCCAGTGCTCCTAATCACTGAGTCATCTCTCCAGTCCCCCCACAATTAATCTTAAAAAAGGATTATTAGGGTTTAGATGTGAAGTGCCCCCCGCCTCCACTGAAATCTCTTGTGTTGAAGGTCCCCAGGTGGTGAATTCAAATGTTAGGATGCTGTTGGATCATGAGGGCCCAGGCTTAATCAATAGATTAATTATCAGTGGATTCATAATTTGATGCTATATTTGGGAAATGGCAGGACTAAAAGCACCTTATTGGAGAAAGCAGGTCACTAAGGTGTGCCATTGAAGTGTGTATCTTGCCCCATGACACTGTTCTGTCTTTCTGCTTTCTGATCACCCTGAGGTATACAGCATCCTCCACCAAAGGCTCCTGCCTCCATGATGCTCAGCTTGTCTCAGGACCAAAGCAGTGTAGCCATTGACCTTGGACAGAAACCTCTGGAATCAGGGGCCAAACAAATCTTTCTCCTTTAAGTTGTTTCTCTCAGTGTTTCTCCTTTGTCACAGTGACAGAAAAGCTAACACAAGATATATCTGGAAATGTTCAGAAAAGGAATGGTCTGATATTAGGGAAAGTAAATGGGTTGGATATCAGTGGTATATAATCTGTCATGATGCTTATAGCTCTTAAAGTCAGAGTTTCCTCTATTTGCTCTGTCTTTTACCTAAGTTTGTAATTTTCCATAAAAGATTTTTAAATGTTTTACTTTTAGAGTCATAAAGTAGGTGTAAGACCTACTCATCTTTTAACATTTTCTTCTGTTATATCTTTGCTATTCTTCTTCAGAATGTTTGAAGTGTAGAAACAGCGAGGCCAGCAAGCTGGAGAGACAACTAGTGTGGCTTCTGAAGGTATTCACAGGTCAAAGGCCTATGTGCAGGGTTACCTTATCTGGTGTGACTGGTTTTTGCACACATGCTTGGCCAAATATGAGGCTAAGAGGCGATAGGACAAGACTGACCTAAAGGAGTACCATGAGTTAATTATGGTGAAACTTGAGGTGAAAAGATGATCTGGACCCAGGTGACCCCTTCTTTAGGAATACTGGCCTGGAAACAGAAAGAATTTTCCAGTTAGAAGAGAGAAAGGAGCAGCTAGAAGAGCAAGAAGCTGAATCACAGAAATGGACACACACCAATGAGAAGTTCCAATGGCCCTGTCCAGTGCCCACCTTGGTTCCCCCCATAGGAGAGGAAGTGCCAGGCCTAAGCACAGGCTGCACTAGAGAACACAGCTTCTGCCTTGAGAGCGCAGCCCATGCTTCCGCAAAAGAGCCAACCTAATCTGCCCCCAGACCTAGAGACTGATGACGAGAGCAGTCTGGATGAGGAGATGTATCAGGGAGCGACACACCAGCTTATGGGACACGGGGGGCAGGGGGAGAGATATATAAGGCCTGCCCTTTCCAGCAATAAATGAGTCCACAGCACCTCGCCTAGTGCCTGCTTCCACCTGACTTCTGGTGTCTGTTTGTTGACTCCGTGCCACTCATCCCCCACCTCAGCCAGAACCCTTGTTCCCTGCAGTCCCTCATGGGCTGGACCTGTGAGGAAACCTGCAACAGCTGGCACCCGAACAAGGTTCCTGGGCCCCCCGGCATTGGTGACGCCCCCAACTGCAGTTTGTTCAGTGAGTAGGCCCCGGGTTTTGTCTGTCCCTTTGGTTGCTCAAGGGTGAGCAAGTGGTCCCCTCCTCTGTCCCTTCTACCCTGTTTGTCATATTTGTTGTTAGATCAGGAAGGCACACTCCGCTGCGTGGTCCTGAAGCCCACGTTGACACCTTTTACTCCTTGGCTCGTCCTGGTGAGTTCACATTAAGTGCTGATCCACCCCAAACTCAGAGCCCAGGCTTCAGGTCATCCTGTTGCCTGACCTGGAGACACCGTGTGAGCATACGGCCGAAGGTGTCACGGCCTTCAAAAGTCCCTCACTAAACACAAGACATTCGGATCCAATACACCTTTTCATGTCGGGGCGGTTTACATTCGAGTAGCTCATGGTCCTTGCTTGCTTCATTTGTGCTCTCTTGATAGTCACCCTTGCCTTTTACTTTTGTGGTGAGTTTCCCTTCATGGGACCTTCCCACAATGGACAACTTACCACCACAGTGCAAGGAGCCACAAACGGCAGCACTCAAATCTCTCCTTAGAACTCGGGGACTGAAAGTTAAACCAAAAGATATTGAAAATTTCTAGGATGAAGCCACTAACTTGGCCCCTTGGGTCTCTCCCAAGAATATGTGGGATCCTGACCTCTGGATCTTGGCCCAAAAAAGGGAAGTAGGATCAGGAGTCATTCCCCTTGCCTTGTTTGTCCCGATCCTTTTAGCCATTATTGCCAGCCTTAAGTCCTCCTCCCCTGAAGAAGTCATTTCAGCCCACAATAAGCATTGTCAGGATCAGGACAGTGTAGACCTTGCCATTAGTTCAACTCCCGCTGACCTTGATATGGGAACCAGCCCTGAGGTCGATCCAGATGAGGAAGGGGCCCCCTTGCCTCTACCTCAGACCCTGCTTTCAAAGCCACAACAATCAGAGACACCACCGCCCTGGTATCCCTGGAAGGAACTACGTTCTGCCTGCTTCGACACACCTCCCATTCATTATACCCCCCAATGGCCCATCCACCTCTTGCTGCCCCTTGCCGGCCATTGTCTGCCTTTCCATTAATGTTGGCCCAAATGCTGTGCAACAGCCATGGGTGCCCACCACTCTCACAGATCTGGCACTCATCTGCAAAGCCGCCAACTAATCAGGCCCCGATTCCCCATATTTTGAGCAAGTTCTCTGCAAATGGGCCATACAGTTACAGACCCATTATGATTGGTATAACTTATTAAAGGTGGTTTTGGAGCCTTCAGTCTTTCTGAGCTGGTGTTTGGCTTACGGTGATCAGGCTGAAAATCAGGCACGTCTCAACCTTCAATATGGCCTTAATATTACTCTGGATATGCTCACAGGACATGGACAATATATTGACCCCATTTTCCAGTCCACTATTGGCCTTCATGATTACTACCAACAAGTTAGTGACCTGGCCTTCAAGGCCCTGAAGTGCTGCTCCCCCCGTGACCCACAGACATTCTTCCGTAATTTGATTCAGCAGCCAGGGGAGTCCTTCACGGACTTCCTCACCCTTGTAACTGGAACAGTGGAACAGAGGGTGGAGTCTGGGCACACCCACGATATGCTTATCAAACAACTGACATGGGAGGGCCTAAATACCCCTACCTACAATGCTATTGTGCCTATTGTGCCTGTCTGCAATGATGATATTCATAAATGGGTACTTGCCACTAGAGACCTAGACCCCAGGACAGGGCCCATCAAGGCCCTGACCACCTCCTTAGAGGTGCTCTTATTACAAGGAAGGCCCACCCCCTCCGATTCAAAAGATGGCTGCTGGAACTGTGGGAGGACAGGACACCACTGCCCAAACAATGGAGCTCGTCCCAAGACCTGCTGCCCCAAATGCAAAAAGGGATTTCATTAGGCAAAAGATTGTAGGTCACAGCCCCAATTGGACTCGGCTCCTTTAAACTCCACCTGGGGCGCCCCTCAGCCCCGCAAGTAAGAGGGGGAATGAGACAGGTTTTATAGACCTTTCTGATTCTTAATCACTCCCACCTAATGACCTTATTTCTGGATAGGATCACTGTGAAGGGCCTAGTGGACACGGGAGCCAATGTTACCATCATCACCAAGAGTGAGTCCCTTCGGTTCCCCCATTGGAAATATCGGCCTGGCCTGCCCATTAAGGGAGTGGGTGGCAGCCAGGACACAAAGTTGATCATCTGCCCAGTACACTGGAAGGACTTAGATGGGAGTAAGGGCACATTCACTCCCATAGTGGCCAACATCCCCCGCAACTTGTGGGGTCAAGATGTCCTGGAAGACATGGGTGTGGTCCTTACCACAGATGATCAGGCCTTTTATGATGATGTCATAGCCCATGATAAACTTGGCCTCTCTAGGAGAAATCAGAGCCCTGACCAGCACCCCTAATTCTAAGGTCCACTGCCCTCCCTGGGACATTCCCTAAGGAGTCGCCCACACTGATTGCACTTACCTGGCTCTCAACAGATGTGATCTGGGTGGAGCAGTGGCCTATTATAGAACCTAAATTGTCTAACCCCAAAAATTTGGTCCAGGGACAGCTGGACCTTGGACATTTGGAACCATCCACTAGTAAATATAATACTCCAATATTTGTTATAAAAAAGAAAAGTGGCCATTTTAGATTGCTTCAGGACTTATGCACCATTAATGACCAAATGGAAAAAATGGGCTCGACACAGACCAGCTTGCCCAACCCTGGCGCTATTCCTCCTTCTTATTATATCATAACATTTGATATTAAAGATTGCTTCTTCTCAATCCCACTGGCCCCCCCAAGGTCGTGATCACTTTGCCTTTATGGTTTGGGAACTGAACTTCCACAAGCCGGCCCTCAGATATCAATGGAAAGTCCTTCCCCAGGGAATGAAAAACAGTCCTACTATTTGTCAGCTTTTTGTCTCACTAGCCACTTCAACCATCTCTCATAGTGTACAATTTATTCACTATATGGATGACATTCTGTTGTCCCACCCTAACCCACAATTTCTCCGCAAGGTAACCAGAGACTTATTCTCCCTCCTATTGTCCCTTGGCTTGTCTATCACCTTAGATAAGCTACAGGAAGTGCCTCCTTTTGCCTTTTGGGGGCATACCATTTCGGCCGGCATACGCCCTATGGCCCCTGCCTTTAATTCAAAGCTGGTCTATACACTAGCCGATTTTCAACAACTCTGTGGCACCATAAATTGGCTTAAACCATTCTTGCCCATTCCCTCGGAGGAATTGAGGGTGCTGTTTTCTCTCTTGGCAGGCCCCACCTGCCCTTCAGCAAAGATTAACTTAACTCCCCCGGCCATTGCCTTGTTACAAAAGATCATTGGGTTACTCTCATCAACAACCCTCGACAGGTATGAGCCCTTACAATCTCTACAGGCTTTAGTGCTATTGACTTCTTCTGGATTCCTTGGTGCCCTTTGGCAGACTGGGTCACTTATCTGGGTCCATCTCTCATACTTGGAGTTCCAGCAGTTTTCCTCCAAGTTTGATCTGGCCTTTAACCTGGTAGTCAAACTGCGCATTCAAGCTCAAAGAACCTTCAAAAGAGAACCCAACACTATTGTGCTCCCCTTTCCCCTCCGTAGCCTACAGGCACTCTAGGTTGATTCCATAAGTTTTCAAACCATGATGTCAGGCTTCCCTGGCACGATTGACAATCACCTGCCCCAAGATAAAAGAATTCAGGCTCTTCTCACATTGCTGCTTGAAGTTAAGCCCCACAGCACTCTTTCTTCTTCCCCAATTCCCCAAGCAACCATTGCCTTTCAGATGCTAATAAGAACTTTGGGGTCCTGATACATCATCCTGGAAAAAAGGATATCACCCACATTGTCCCTAATCCTGGCTCTGTCCAGTTGGGAGAACTTCTTGCTATACTTAAAGCTTTAGCAGAGTGCCAGGACAAGCCCCGAAATCTCTTTTCTGATAGTGCCTATGCTGTTCAGGTCACTAAGGCCATCACTTTTTCTCATGTTAAAAACTCCTCCACCCCACTCCACCTCACTATGGTCAAGCTACAGGAATGCCTAGAAAATAGAAGTCACCCATGGTACATCTCACATATCCACTCACATACTGCCCTTCCCGGAATCCTAACTTGGGGGAATGCCACCACAGATGCTCTGATCATGACAGTCCAGTCTAGCCTGTTAGAACAAGCAAGAGCTTTACATCAACAATTCCACCTGTCCCCTCAGAGTATTCATAAACTCCTCCCAGAAATCCCCATGTCCCAATTCAAGTACCTTGTCCACTCATGTGCTACCTGTGTCCCGCTCATGCCTCCTGGGCCCCTTAACAGAGGAGGAGTGAATCCCTGTGGTTTGATACCCAATGCCATTTGGCAGATGGACGTGATTCATTACCCCCCTTTTGGGAAATTGAGAATCATTCATGTTATAGTTGACACATACTCCTCCCTTACTTATGCTTTAGCTCTCTCAGGGGAAAAGACTATACATGTCATTAAAGCTATAAGGGTTGCCATGTTAATCAGGGGCGTACCCTGGGCACTTAAGACTGATAATGGGCCCGCTTATTCCTCTCAAGGATTCAATAAATTTGTTTCCTCCTGGGGACTCAAACATACCTTTTGTATTCCCTATAACCCACAAGGACAAGCCATTGTCGAAAGGACCAACAGGACACTTACGTCCCTCATGGTTAAAAGCCCCTCGGCTGAGGCCAAATGCAACCCTCACCTGACTCTTACTGAGGCTTTGTTCCACCTTAATTTTTTCATGTTTGACAATGAAGATCTCAGTCCAGCATACAAACATTGGTCCTTCTTACCTCAGGCTACGCCTCTGCCACTAGTTAGATGGAGGGATCATATTTCATCCCTGTGGCAGAAACCAGCCCCTGTCCTGACACGAGGATGAGGATATGCTTGTATTTTTCCACAGGATGCTACAACCCCCATCTGGATTCCATCAAGAGACATCCAACCAGCTACGGAAACCCATCTGGAGACGGGGCCTGACTGCGAGTTTGATAAGCCATGACATCCTTTTCCGGCTTCGTTATCTTTGGCACCCTTTTGTCCTTTGGCTGTGCTTCTCCCCAGGCTTCAGCTATCTGGGCACTGGTCCCCTTATCACCTCTGATCCTCCCTGCAGATGAACAGTCACCTGCTTTACTGGTTCTCTTTACTACTAATGAATCCCTCGGTCTCCCCACCATGGAATTGATTCATGCATCCGTTCCCATAAATGGCACATGGTCCCTTGCAGGATCGCTCTGCTTCAGCCCAGTCCTTAACCCCTCCTCCCCTAATGTCTCTCACTGTCACTCCCTCTTTAACATCACAACAAGCAACTTTCATGGGAACCAGAGCCAGGGCTCCTTAAGGGGCCTCAAAATCTGGCCTCCCTTAGCAAAAGACACTTCTGAGACTATAGTGTCCTTTGTGCCCTCTGGGGCCACCCCCCTCCCCCCCCAAGGGTCAGGCATCCTCCATGGACCCAGTGCCTGCCCACCCATAAACTTCCCACCACATTGCGCTTTCCTATTCCATGGGAACACTGCCTCCCACTCACTCCTGGAGGTACGTTCCTCTTTATGGATTATGATGGATGCCCACAGAGTTCCTCCCTGGCAGCCTGGAGACACCTTGTCTCTACAAAACCTTACTCCTATGTCTACCCTGACCACTGGCATAAAGACACTGTCAGGGGGCCCCCCGGAAGCTCTGCGGGCCAGCGGCTTGCCTGGATTTACATCCTCTCTTCTTTGTATTAGGTGGAGCCATCTTTAGTGGTACATATATGGGTGATAACTCAGAGACAGGTTCCTCAGGTATCGCAGACTGAACTTGGACACCTAATGAAGTCTCTGTTAACATCTCTTTTTCATTCTCCTCACCCATTTGTGTTCGTCCTCTGTTTGCTCTGCTTCTTGCTAATGTCCTGAGTGACCTGGAGGATACACTTAACTGCTCCCTCACTAACTGCACTCTCATGGCATGCTGGATTTTCCCCGCTGTGCAAACCCACAGCAATCTGGGTTCCTGTTCCTAATACCACTCATTTCCATGTTGTCACCCTTATGGAACAGATGGCTCTCTATCCCTTCCCCTGTCAGGAGAGATTTTGGAATCACCACAGCAATTGTCACAGCCAATTATCCTTTCCTTAGGGCTGCCGCCAGCTGCTGTTGCTATCACTCAATCTTCCACTACTTCCATTGAGTGGAAACACTCAATGAGGTCATATCCAAAACCTCTGCAGCCTTACACACTCAATCTCTTATTAATCAACACCTCTTCCAGGCCATTTCTGTCATCCAACAACAGGTAGACCTCCTCAGGGAAGAGATGGCGATTGTCAAACAGATAATGCTAATGGCCTGTGACCCACAGTTCAAAGCCCTGTGTCTCGCTAGGGCCAGGATGGAACTTTTACAGTACATCCATGGCCACCGGAGCCAAAAGTTTCTCAACTACTACACCTTGCTCACTGACCAGATTATCTCCCTAAATTATACACGGGCTCAGACATTAGATATAAGCTCTAATATCTAATTAGAGTTCCTTGACAAACTTTGGTTGAACTTAAAAGCTTTGTTTGACCCTTCATGGATCGTTACTTATTTACTCTTGGGTATCACAGTCTTAATTCCTTTCTTGCTCATAAAATGCCTTGTTCTATGCTTCTGCAGACAAAACCAAGTAAATTACTCTGTGTATCAGGTTCTCAAGACCTTCTAGGATCCAGACTTCGACCCCCTCCCCCAGGTCCAGCAGGTCTGGCTTGCTGACATCTGAGAAGCAGCTGTGTAACTTCTTGCCCTCCTCCTCTCTCACATGGTCATGCCAGAGGTCATACTCTTCAAAGGCTGGTAGTCAATGACGGGTAAGATCCTGATGGTCAGGATGACCTAAGACAGGCATAGTCCATCAAGCTGGGTGCCCTCTGAGGTGGGGTCAACTATGTCAAGGCAAAGAACCTCGGCTCCCACTGACCTTTCTATAATAAAAAGGGAAGGATATGTAGGAGAGGAAGTGCCAGGCCTAAGCACAGGTTGCACTAGAGAATGCAGATTCTGCCTTGAGAGTGCAGCCCGTGCTTCCACAAAAGAGCCAACCTAATCTGCCCCTGGATCTAGAGACTAATGACGCAAGCAGCCTGGATGAGGGGATCTATCAGGGAGTGACACACCAGCTTATGGGACACTGGGGGCAGGAGGAGAGATATATAAGGCCTGCCCTTTCCAGCAATAAACAAGTCTGCAGCACCTCACCTAGTGCCTGCTTCCACCCAACTCCCAGTGTCTGTGTGTTGACTCTGCACCACTCACCCCCACCTCAGCCAGAACCCTTGCTCCCTGCAGTCCCTTGTGGGCTGGACCTGCAAGGAAACCTGCAATACCCCCACCCGGATCGGGGTAATTGGATTTTCTGCTGCTCTTCCACATTTATTCCCATATATAAGTTTGAATTATAGAGACTTGACACAGACATAAAGAGATTTTTTTCCAATTCAATTGTAGCCTTTGGTTTCAACTTTTAGATTCTATTGGGTAAATAAACACCCCATAGGAAATTCTCCCTTCCTTTGTCTTCCCTTCCCCTAGTGGAATGTGAGTTTGTGGTGGAGAGGTGTGGGAGGAGTACTGGCATGGAGTGGAAGCATTGGTCTGTAGTCCTTCAGGGCCCCTTTCCTTCAATTGCATGGGTGGCTGGTGTCTCTCCTCCCAACAGATCAGAAGCTGGTCCTATGCTGTAGCTCTTTCTCTTTTGAGTCCCAAGAAGTCGCTTCCATGTTCTCTTTTCTTGGTCACGTTCCCTGAACCATGCTGGTATTCTCTGGACTGAGAAGATGCTCTGATCTGGTGTAAGGCATCTTGACTCTGCCTGGACCGGCTCTCCAGCCATTGACATCCCATCTGTTCTGGCAGTGTTGGATGCAGCACTTTGCTCAGGCTTGTTTTTCCTCAATTAACACCCTGTGGGTCAGATACAACCCTTCTATCCAGCCCACCACCAAGATGTTAGCTTTCATTTAGCAATCAGCACTCTGCCATACCATACCCTTGGAGGTTGAACCCATGTCCTGAGTGAGTTCTGGAATGTCCCCTGCTCAGAATTCACTTAAAAATTTTTATTGCATTCATTTATTTTTTGTGTGTATATGTTTGTGTGTGGGCACACTCATGCTATTGGCAAGTGTGTGGTGGTCAGGGGATAGCTATTAGGAGATGATTCTCCTTCCATCTTGTGGGTCGTGGAAATCAAACTCAGGTTGTCAGGTTTGGTGGTGTCAGGTGTCAGGTGTCAGGTTTACCTGCTGAGCCATCTTGCTGGCCCTGTTTCTGTAAGGTGTTTTACCAGGGACAACCACTCAAACAAAGTTGTGTCAAATGAAAGTCTTTTATTAGCTTGCCATTGACTACACAAGGGTGTCAGAATCCAAGTGCAGTGCCCTGTTAGTGTTACGGTAGGCTTTTATACAGAAAAACTATATCCGGGGTGAGAAGTTTAAGTTTCCAAGTGTTTTCATAGCTTAGGGGTAGAGAGACCCTAACAATTCCTATTTTGTAAAATCAAGCCAAGCATACAGCACAGAAGCCATAAGTCTTCGGGTAGCAGGAACAACCAGGGCCATGCTGACCTGTTCTCATGGCAACTTGTGGCCTGTTGACATGCTTGTAGCTGAGCCATACCTCTCTGTTCCCACACCCTGGGCCAACTGTCTTTTAGTTTCAGAGGCTAGATCCAGCCTAGACTTCAATATGGCATAACTATTGGTCAAGAAGGTGTCTTATCATAGCCCCAGAAATTACTTTTTGAGAGCAGACAAACTGTCCATACATGCTCATAGCAGTGCACAGGGGTATGCATAGATGTGCTTATGGTGTCTCTCTCTTACAAAGCCACCATGATCCAATCATGGGGACTTTGCCCTAACAATTTGTTTTAAAATCACTCAGTTCCTAAATGCCCCACCTCTAACCACCACAGTTGGATTAAGTTTCTAACCACTTCCATTAGCATTTTCCTGCTGCATGAATTCAGGGGGGCAGACTGTATTGAAGTTACAGCACCAACACCCTAATTGTACAAGGATTCTCAACATACCCCCCAATATAATCTTGCTATGGTTTAAATGCCACCTCACTTCGTCCCTGATTTCCTATTGCTATAGTCTGTGATCCACAAATGCCTCAAACAGACACACAGACAGGTGAGTCTAAAGAGAGACAAAAAGGAAGATTTATTACAGCTGAGCTACACTCTTTCCTAGAGGGTCCGAGTGCAGCACCGAGCCTAAGCACTCTGGTTCTTTTATATTAAACTTGTTGCTGGGCAAACAAGCAGAATACAGAAGCCAATCATTGAGCGTTTAACTTGAGCAAACATTGTCAAGGAAATACATACGAAAATACAATTTTCCATCCAAATCCCCTACCTGCAGGGAACTAATTTCCTACTCTGACATTATCAATCTTACTGCTAGTCTACATTGTCTTTACCAGTCACAAAGTTCCCTCTAGGGGGGTTTTGTTGTATAGCAATTGTATCTTAGGAACCTCTAAATGTGGGATACTTTTTGTACAGAGAAACTATAACCAGGAATGAAAAGTTTACATCCCCAAGCATACAGGTGGAGTGTCCCCTTAATAATTTCTATTAATCAACAATTACTCTTTTGCAGAAGCAAGCCAAGCATAACCTACAGAAGCCGTAAATCAGCAGTTAGCAGAAGCACTCTAGGATGCTCTGACCTGTTCCCAAGACAACCAGCGTCCAGCTTGCATGTGTTCCATATCCTGAGCTAACTGCCTGATAATTTCAGAAACTCAAATCAGCCTAAACTTTAACATAGCGTAGCTATGGTCAAAAAGGTGCCCTATTACACTATGTTGAAGCTTAATTGCCAGTGTGACAGTATTAAGTCTTGAGGCCTTTAGGAGGTTATTAAGTCATGAGGGTGGAACCCTCAAGAATGGGATGAGTGGCCTTATAAAGCAAGGTGAAGGAGCTGTTTGCCACTTTTGCTCTCCTGTCTCTTCTGACTGGACAATTCTCTTTGTGTTTGCCAGTCAATGTCCCTAGAGTGTCCCACCTTGGCCCAGCTCTTGTGCTCACCCCCGACTCTCCATAGTTATTCTGTGGCTTTTCTTTGGTTCATTCTTACCCCCATTACACCCTTCCTTCCCACTCCTCCCCACTGACCCGCTACAATTGGTTGAGGCAAACCTAGGAAATGGCACTCTGTTTCTCTAGTAAAAATATGGAAGAAAAAATATCCATGACACCTCTATTAGGCATAGAGCCTTGCCAAGCACCTGACCTGCTAGTGCCATGATATTATATTTCCCACTTCCCAAAGCTGTGAGCAATGTCTGTTTATAAATTACCCAGACTCAAGTATTTTGTTATAACAGCACAAGCAGACTAGACATGAACAATTATATATCTAGTAAGACTTGAAACACTAGTTTGGAATGTTTTCCTTCATTATCTGTGATAAAAAAATGTTTTTAATCCCTGGAAATTGTTACATAGACCAGGCTGGCCTCAAACTCCCAGAGATATACCTGCCTCTGCCTCCTGAGTGCTGAGATTAAAGGCATGTGCCACCAAAGCTGGCTTGTGATTAATGAAGAGAGAAATGGAAGAAAGACAAGGCATGATAAAAACGTTTGGGATTTTTTTAAACCCAACATATGCTAGTATTAAAACTCTATAAAATGAATGTGTGCAAATTCGGGACAGAAAGAGAACCTGATACATGAAGCCCAGTCGATTTTTTAATAGAGTGGGAGTGTAATTTTTAAACTCTTTAATTTAAAAAATATTTTATTATGTTAAAAATAAAGAAAGGGCTGGTGATATAGCACAGTGGTAGAGTGCTGGCCTAGCTTGCAGAACATCCTGGGTTCAATCCCCAGCACTGCAAAAAAAGCATAACAGGATTTTTAAGCATACAGTAAGCTAGCCATGGTGGGGTATGCCTGTGATCCCAGCGCTTGGGAGGTAGAGTTCAAAGTCATCCTTGGTTATACAGCAAGTTTGATCTTGGGCTACCTGAGACCCTGGTTCAAACAAAGCACACAATAATCTGGACTTGGAACAACTGGTTTTTGAAAAAATTTATTGTTTTTGAGACAGGGCCTCCAACTTGTGATCCTACTGTTTTGGTCTCTTCCAGGGATGTGCCACCACAATTCACAGAAAGATTGATTTTAAAGACTGAAGAAATAGGAGGGCTTAAGTATCTTTAACTTTTTGTCACACTAAGTAATTAATTCTCCTTTGCTTGAGAACAGATGATAAGAAACCTGATATTAGAAATCACATTAAAACCAAGTCATACAGTCTTTCACACTCTGCCTTTGGGTAATTCATTTTGTTAAATGGGTGTACAGAGAGGAGACAGTTTCCCTCAAAGAGAACCACTTGGATGTCTAATTGGAGGGCAGATCCCTCTTTGCCCAGTACCTCCCCCCGCCCCCGCCACTGAATACAGTCAATGCCCAGACTTTCCTGGATTATTTGCTTACTCCAGGAAATGAAAGATGGCATGGTTTGTGAACCACAAGCCCTTATTCTTTGCCTGTATACCATGTTGGGGTGCTCTTTTTTCTTGTGAGAAAAATCACAAGAATATATAAAAGTTTTCAATGAATAGAACCCTGCATTTTTAGGAGAAAATGGCTGGAGCAGTTTGGGGCTTGGGCTGCCTGTTGCTCTCCTGTGAAAGCTTCCCACAGCCTTGGTTTTTATTCTGCCTCATGCTTAGTGCCAGGATTTACATGACCACCATGGGGGGGACAGCTGGATTTAGCATAAGTAAGAATAACTGCTTTTCTCCTGGGGAGAGACAAAAAGGAAAAATGCATATGGTGCAGAGACAATATTATTGGGAATT
The DNA here is from genome assembly GCF_000622305.1 of Nannospalax galili. Taxonomy (NCBI): domain Eukaryota; kingdom Metazoa; phylum Chordata; class Mammalia; order Rodentia; family Spalacidae; genus Nannospalax; species Nannospalax galili. The sequence continues at coordinate 1,459,978 of NW_008357637.1, read as the reverse complement.
ATATTTCTCTTCAGCTCTTTTATTCACTCTGAATCCTGGATTCTGTTGCAAATAATAAAACCAAGAAGCTAGTTGGCCTAAAGCCAAGGTCTGGGATTAGTGAAGAGACTACAGCTGGCCTTCTTTAGCCACAGGGTCTACGGATCAATCAATCATAGGCTGAAATATTTTAAAATGTATCTGTACTGAACCTGCAGACTTTTTTGTTGTGTACTTCTCTAAACAATGCCATACATAAGTATTTATGTAACATTTATACCATACTGGGTATCATAAGTAATCTAGAGGTACCTTAAAGGATATAAGAGGGTATGCATACCATTTATTAGGGATTGGGCATCTTCAGAGTCCAGTGTCTGTGGGGGGATCTGGAACCAACCTTCCATGGATACCAAGGGAAGGCTGTATTCATTATGGGAAAAAGTGTGTTTATAAGTGATGGGTCTATCTCATTTGAGTTTATTTTTTGTTTTTTTATATTTTCAAGAAAGCACAAATTAATAACAATTTGAATTAGGCAGGGAAAGAAGAGTTTCTGTTACAATTCTTCCTTGGAACACAGATGAGACTTTGTTGTTGTTGTTGTTGTTGTTGATGTTTGATTTGGATTTTAGCCAGCGCCTTGATATGTAGCCCTGGCTAGTCTGGGACTCTCTGTGTATGTCAGGCTGGCCTTTCACTTGTAACCATCCTTCCTCTGCATTCTGAATACTCCACTGGGATTACAGGCACGTATCACCAGGTCTGACTTGAGTATCCTCTTTTGCTTTTTTCATGAAATATGTATTGAATTGCTTGTAAGTCCTGTGTAGAGCTGATAGCCCAGCTGTGTAGAGCAATGGAATAGGCTTCTGAGAGACTGAAGAAAATACCCAGGGCCAGTGTGCAAGGAGTTAAGGTCTATTGAATGTTGCGAAGGAGGGAGATGAACTTTCTAATAAGTAGCATCCTGGAGAGTGCATAAATATCCCATGGTACAGATTGGAAGGTGGAAGGCCCATGGCCCAGCTGAACTAGTAGTGCTGATGCCCCCACAGTGCACTACTCTGTTTACCATGGGGAGATGGGTCCTAAGTTAGAGTGCACAGCAATGACATCATTAGTCCCTTCTTTGGCCAGTATTCTAAGGAACAGCTATAGCATATCACAGGAACTCAATTTCTCTTTATAGATCACACTAGTGTGCTGAATTCCAGGGCACATGTCAGGAGTAAGATCCTTTTGGACAGCACCTATGAAGAATCCCCATTTCCACCAACTATCCTCATCCTTTTTACTTGCTGGGAACCTTGGAAATAGAAAGGAGCATTTAAGGACATGCCATTTGCTCTCCTGCTTTTCAGTTGACACATAATGGTTTACATATTTACAGCACAGTGAAATGATTCAATGGGTGCTCACATTGAAGGAAAGAGTAAAAGAGAGGTTATTAGGAGTCATCATGTATCAACTGAAAAATAATAAACACAGAGTTTAAAGAAACTGGGGAAGGGACCAGAGATTGGTCAATGTGCCAAGTTATATATAGACGTCCATAAAAAAGGTGAGTATGCAAAAACAAAAGTGCAAATCCAGGACCAGCAAGATGGCTCAGTGAGCAAAAGTGCTTGCTGACAAGCCTAACAATCTGAGTTCAATCTCCAGATTCCACATGGTGAAAGGAGAGAACCAACTCTGTTCTCCATATGGATGCAGTGTATGCACACACTCAACACATACACAGTAAACATTGTGAAATAATAATAAAAGAAATGCCAATCTATACCTGAGCAACAATTATTGAGAAAGCATAATTAAAGAAATATGCAAATTATCACCTTAACAAACATCACTTTAGCATAGACCTACCAAAAGGTGTGAAGTCTCTTATGGAGAAATCATAAAACTTCAGGATAAGACAATAAAGATGATGCAACAATATTTCTTTTTCTTTTGGGGGGAGGGTCTTTTTAAGACAGGATCTCTCTGCAGCCCCAGCTGGCCTAGAACTCACTGTGGAGAACAGGCTGGCCTTGAACTCACAGAGATCTGCCTGCCTCTGACTCCTAAGTCTGGGATCAAAGGTGTGTACCACTGTGCCCGGCTATAACAATATCTCTTTAAAATTAGAGGTAGACAAAATTGACATTCCATTTTTGGAACTGAGCAAAACTGGCCCTAAAACTTGCATGGGAAATCAATGGTCCTGAAGCAGAGCAAGAGGAAAGAATTTTAGGACTATAATAGCACATATTAGATGTATAAAGTGATTAGTAATTGAGCCTATTATAGATTCTGAGATAGATCATAAGTATTGGTCCACAATATGAGGGAAGAGTTAAACTGACTTCCAACTTGGACCATGTGCAGAAGACCTAAATTGATAAAGGAATTAAAAGAAAACCTTTAACATTTTAAAAAATAACAGAATTTCTTTTTTTTTTTTTTAATCTTTTTGAGACAGGGTCTCCCTGTAGCCCCAGCTGTCCTGGAACTCACTATGTAGACCAGGCTGGCCTTGAACTCACAAAGAGCTGTCTGTCTCTGCCTCCCAAGTGCTGGGATTAAAGGTATGTGCCACCACGCCCAGCCAGAATATTTTTCTAAGGTAAGAAAGAATTACTTACAAAACTGGAACAATCCCTGGAACTCATGAACTAGTCAGCCTAGCCAAATCAACAAGCTCCAGGTTCAGTGAGAGACCCTGTCTCAAAAAATAAGGTGGAGAGGGATTGAGGAAGACATACAGAGACACACAGACACAGACACAGACACAGACACACACACACACACACACACACACACACACACATACACATACACACACACATACACACTGTGCCTTGGAAAAAGCCTGACTATAGTTTCTTCAGCTACAAGACAAGATTAAAACCACCTGTTCCATAAATTCATTATGAAGATCAAACGAGTAAACAGGGTCACTAGAACAGCATGTGGTATACAGCAAGTGCTCAGTAGATGACCCGTTGTCCTTGTTTATATCTCCTCTGTCTTCAGGAAGAAGGTAGACTCCCCTCTTGCAGGTTTACTCTCACGCCTTAGCTCATCAGCAGTGGTTCTTGACTTTTTCTGGGTCTTAGATTCATTTTCGGTTCTGAATAAAGCTTGCATTAATCCTACAGACTGAACATTTGTGCCTTCTCAAAATTCATTTAATCTGTGTATGTGTTCATGTGTGTCCACATGTAGGCACATGTGTATAGAAGCCCAGATTGATGTCGTCTTCCTTAATACCCCTCTGCTTTATTTTTTGAGACAGAGTCTCTGACTGAAGCTGGAGCTCACCAGTTTGGCTAGACTGGCTGGCAGTGGGCCTCAGGGATCTCCTGGTTCTACCTTCACAGCACTAAGATTTCAGATTCCTGCTGCTGTGTCCAGCTTTTTAACATGGTTTCTGGGGATTGAACTTAGGTCCTCATTCTTGTGTGGCAAGTACTTTACTGTCTGAGGTATCTCCTCAGCCCCTCAGAATTCATGTACTGAAGTTGTACTTTTAGCTGTAGGTTGAAATCTCAACTTCTAAGGTGATGATACTATGAGGCTTGATCGCTGGGGAATTACCAGGTCATAAGAGCAAATCCCTCCTGCATGGAGTGAATACTTTCATAAAGAGACACTGAAGAGATTTCTCCCACTTCTCCCATGTATGGGCTCTGTACCATTTATGAACTGGGAAATGAGACCTCACCAGACACAAGGTCTGCCATGATCTTTGTCTTAGAATTAGCATCTAGGACTGCAAGAAACAAATTTCCAATGTTTATAAACCACCAAGTTCATCCGGGTGCAGAGGCACACATTTGTTATCCCAAAATTTGAGAGGTGGAGGCAGAAGGATCAGGAGTTCAAGGCTAGCCTCAGCTACAGCGTGAGTTGGAGGCCAGCCTGGGCTACATGAGACCATGTTTCAAAAATATCCATTAATTAATAAATTTATTAAAACTCACCCAGTCTATGGTATTTTGTTATAGCAACCCAAAATGATTAAGATAGCTAGCAAAATGCAAAAATACATAGCTTTGCATATAATTTTAGGATAATTCACTTACATCCTCTTACATCTGTTATCTGTGCATAGATCTTCCCAAGATTCCAAAAGGCACACACACACACACACACACACACACACACAAAAAAAAAAAAAAAACCCACTAAGAATCCCTCTTTAGAATAATCCTCTTTGTTTTCAATGGGGTTTGTGTTGTTCCTGGCATACCTTGGGAATTTGAGATTAATTCACTCTTGCTCAGGTCTGGCTATGACCTTGTATGCTGGTTCTAATGCATGGACTACAGCCCTGATCCTCTGTCCTGCAGCCCATCTAAACATCAGGTTTACAGCTTGTTTTTCTGTAGTTTTAATTTTTGTTTTTTTAGTTGGTGTGTTTTGTTGGTTGGACTTTGTTATTGTTATTGAGATAGGATATTGCTGTGTTGCTCAAGCTAGCCTGAACTTGGAGCAATCCTCCTGCCTCTTGAGTATTGGAGTTACAGGTATGTGCTACCACACTCAATTGCTTTCCTGTTCTTGACCCTGTGCCTTAGCAGAATGCTCAGCACCTGTAACATTTGTGGGATAGGGGCTCACCCTGTTACTATTAGTCACTCTAGAACAGGACTCTTCAGCATTAGCACCTTTAACATTTTTGCACTTGGCAATTTTGTGCATAGCAGCTGTCCCATGCATTGTAAGATGCTCCTCATCATCTCAGTCCCTCTGCTCATTAGATGCCAATAGCATCTCCCTTTATGACAATATACATCCCCTGGAGAGATGAAAATCACCTCGGGTGATATTCAGTAAAAGAGCAGGAATTTTGTTCTTAAACTTCTGCCTGACACCTGAGACCAACCAACTTCCCAGATGCTTCCACATGCACTGTTCTCCAAACAAAGCTTGCTCTAGGCGTTTCCATTGCCACATGCTACCCTCCTGGGAAGCTCAGCTGGGATCCTCACAGTATCTTTCTGATGTCAACAGCTGGCTTGGCTTTCTGAGTATTCTGTTGAAAGGCACCATTTTCTCTAACTTCAGGAACCAGCTCATAGACCGCAGAGCTAGCTCTCTTGAAGGGAGGGGGTGGTGCTGGTGTCAGTCTTTGGATTTGTTCTGTTCAGATCCAGCTAGTTCTTCTAAGAGTAGCTGTGCTGTGAGTATGTTTGTTTTCTCTGGAGTCTCCCCATACAGTTTTATGTGAGAGAACCTGTACTTTTCCTGAGTGGAGACAGTTTCCTGCGAGGGATAAATTGCCCTCCCTAATCTACTGTGCAACAAGTCAGTTGGAGGAGGCAGAGCTACAGAATTGCAGCCAGCAGCACAAAGATGGTGAGCATAATTACAGAGTTTTGGGACAGGGAGAGTGATGGCTGATTGACTGAAAGCTTAGTGCACAGAACCGAGTACAGGAAAGAACATTGCACAGTGCTTTCATGGAGAACGCATCTAAGAACCACAGCAAGGTCTCAGAGAGTGGATCAAAAGTGCAGAGCAGACTGTCCCTTGAACCTGAACCCGGCCTAATTAATCACGGTGGGGGAGGGGCAGAGCCTGAAAGGACATCCAGGGAGCTGACACAGACAGTGACTGCTGGGAGGAAAACTACCCCAGCAAGTAGGACATGGAATCCAGTGGTTTTAAAATCAGTTAGACTATGTTTCATGATGGCTTACTTTAGCAGTGTGGCCATGAACTCGGGTTTCTGCTCTTGTGCTGACCATGCTGCTCTCATCTCTATCACTCAGATGGCTCACACCCACCCCTATTCTCTTGCTTGCAGAAGAGAAGGGACTCACATCTCTTAAAGTCACAACCCAGAAATTGCCCATACTATTTTGGTTTTTATTCCAATGGCAAAACTTACTCATAGGACCACACCTTGTGGCATCTCTTAGAAATGGCTCAGACCTCCAAAGGGCTGAGGGCTTCTTGTTCTCAGTTTCCCTCCTTTCCTCCAAACTCAGTTTTCCCAAAGCTCCCCCAAAACAGCCTGGAAGACTCAGCCTTGGAAGACAGAAGACAGAAAAAGGACAAGTGAGCAAGGATGGATCCTCTTTATCCCCAAAGGGTTGCCTTAACTTTCATAACCTCTAAAAGAAAAGGAGCTTTTAAAAAAATTTTATTTTTAAAAAATATTTTATTATTTTTATTTTATGTGTATGAGTGTATTGCCTGCATGTAGATAAGTGCATCCGTGTCATGCAATGCCCTTGAGGATAGAAGAGGCCATCGGATCCCCTGGAACTGGAGTTACAGACAGTTGTTAGCTGCCATGTGGGTGCTGGGATTTGAACCCAGGTCTTCTGCAAGAACACCCAGTGTTCTTAACCTCTGGGCCACCTCTCCAGCCCTATTATTTTTATTTTATGTGTATGAGTGTGTTGCCTGCATGTATATGAGTGCACCCATGTTGTGCGATGCTTCGGAGGTCAGAAAAGGGCTTTGGATTCCCCTGGAACTAGAGTTAAGGATGGTTTGTAGTCGCCGTGTGGGTGCTGGGAATCGAACCCGGGTCCTCTGCAAGGGCAGTCAGTGCTCTTAACTGCTGAGTCATCTCTCCAGCCCCAAGAAAAGGGACTTTTAAGGTTTAAGGCAGGCAAAGTGACTTGCTCTTGTCCCGAGAGCAAGAGCAGAGCAGCCAGTTAGTTACTGCCGTGAAACCCCAAGGAATATTCTGAGGCAATGCTGTGACTCGTAGCAGAGGGATATGCTTGGAGTGCCCTGAAGAACCCCCAGTATCCCTGTCATCCCCAGATGGGCTCATCTCCTAGGAGCGGGACTTCATCTGCAGGTGCCAGCACTTTTCTGGACTGAAAGATTTAGAAACTTGGCAGGAAATGAGTCTTTGGCCAGGGAAGATCATTACACTGATAGTCTGCATGATTTAAAACGTGGTCCTATGGCTGGAAGACCTCACCTGTTAATCTTTAAACTCAAGTGGGCTCAGAATCTATCAGATGTCACAGGATTTTAAAAGCAGTGATGACAGAAATGGAATGTAGAACAAAATCTGTTTTGTTTTATTTGTGCCTTTATGTGTATGTTGTAGGCATGTATATGCATTCCTATGTGTTATGTTTATACAGGTGCATGTGGAGACCAAAAGCTGACATCAGGTGTCTTTGTTTATCATTGTCCATCTTATTTTTTTATTTATCTTTTTGTGTATTTATTTTTGCCTGCATGTGTGTAAGTGCACCCATGTTGTGCAATGCCTTTGTAGGCTAGAGGAGGGTGTCAGATCCCCAGGAACTGGAGTTATGAATGGTTGTGAACTGCCATGTGGGTGCTGGGAACTGAATCCAGGTCCTCTACAAGAGCACCCAGGACTCTTAACTGCTGAGCCATCTCTCCAGAGCCACAGACCCCCTTTATTTTTTGAGACAAGGTTTCTCACTGAACTTGGAGCTCATCAGTTGGGCAACACCTGCTAGCCAATGAACTCTAGGAATCCATCTGTCTCTGCTTCCCTGGCACCAGAATTAGGTACATATCTCCATGCCTAGCTTTTTTTGTGGGTGCTGGAGAGCCATACTCAGGTCCTCATGCTTGCATGGTAAGGACTTCATTGATGGAGTCATTTCCCTGCCCTCCCCTATAAAAGATATTTTACCACAGTGAATACATATAATTTTGTAAGATTGTGTCCTTTTGTACTTTTAAATAAATTTTTATTTCTTTAATACTTTTAGATTTATAGAATAATTGAAGAGGTAGTTCAGAGTTCTTATATGTATCCTTTTTTAATATATAGTGTTTGTGTGTGTGTGTGTGTTTGTCTTTTTGAAACAGAGTCTCCCTGAGGCCCCAAATGGCCTAGAACTCACTATGTGGACCAGGCTGGCCTCAAACTCACAAAGATCCACCAGCCTCCTGAGTGCTGGGACTAAAGATGTATGCTACCATGCCCGGCTTTCTAATTCTGACCATTTTAATAGGAAATTAGAAATAAAAATTAGTCCATCCTAGGAATTTTTAAAAATGAACCATTTTCTCTGTTCTACCACTCTGAGTACATGAGATTTTAGTGAATCACCTCACAACTTTGAATCTCAGTTTTCTCACTTATAAAACAGATGAAACTGATGTTTCATAGTTGCTATGGTGACAACATAATGAAGTATATTAAAAATTTCTGTATGGACACAGTGTTCTCTCTGGCACTCTATAGTATTGTAGCTGACTGAACATAGCGTGAGCTGATGCGAAGGAGTTAATGTATTAATTATCATGTCATAGTGTGGGTTATAGACTCAATAATGAAGAGTTGCTGACGGTGGAGAAAACCAGAAATCATTAAACAAATTTCCATTGTTTGAATGATTCCCCTAAGAAAATAAATACAAATTTTAGCAGATCTAATCATTTCCTCCAAGTACAATACTTAATTTGACTGACAAAGGATATGAACAGAGTTCTTAACAGATTCTCCAATTTATGCCTCTTGTGATAGTTAATCTTGGATGTCAACTTCACTGGCTCTGGAATAACCAAGAGATAAACTTCTGGGCACACCTGTGAGGGATTTTCCTGATTATATTAACTAAACCCTAACTGCGGGCAGCCCAGATAAAAGGAGGTCCCAGAGAAAGATATTTTGCTTTTTGACCCATTTCTTTCTCTCTCACTGGTGAGTTCATCTACTCTGCTGTGGCCACCACCGCCACTGCCACCACCACTACTGCTAATGCTTTGAGTTCCTTCACCGATAGCAGGACCCAGTTTCTTCTGGCTTCAATGTAGACTGAAGACCAGAGGCTTTCCAGGAATCCTTCAGAGTCAGATTTGGACTGCTGTTTTCAGCCTCTCCAGTGTGAAGACAACCATTGTTGGATTATCTAACCCATATTGTGTAAGTCAATCTAATAAATCTTTTAATACAGATTCATTCTACCAGCTCAGTTCCTCTAGGGAACCCTGACTAATGTACCTCGTTTCTTGGATAAGGAGCAGAATAATTGGACAAGATTTGGACAGAAGTTGGAAATGAGGTACAGGATTTTATTCAAGTGAAAGGCAATAACAGATTATAGGGTGGTACCTGAGTAGGTTTGCAATAGATTTTTTTTTTTTTTTTTTTTTTTTTTTGTTTTTTGGTCTTTTTGAGACAGGGTCTCCCTGTAGCCTCAGCTGTCCTAGAACTCACTATGTGGACCAGGCTGGCCTCGAACTCACAGAGATCCTCCCAAGTGCTGGGATTAAAGGTGTGTGCCACCACACCCGGCTGCAATAGATTTTTAACAGTGGTAATCTCTGGGATTTCAGAGGAGATTTTGGAATACTTTTTCAACACGTCTATATTTCCTACAAGGAATGTGCACTGAATCTATCACAAATGAAATTCTGTTGTCTGTGACAATATAAATGGGCTTGGAGGACATTATCTTAAGTGAAATAAACCAAGCACAAAAAAACCCCACATAATCTCACAAAAGTGGAATCTTCAAAAGTTCCAGGGGTCACTGGAGTCGGTAGTGCGATGAGAGGGACTGGGGAGATGCTGGCTAAAATGTACAGAATGTGGGTCAGGAAATGGCTCATGGAATGAAAGTACTTGCTGCTTGTAAAAAGCTGGATGCAACAGTGCAGAACTGGAATCCCAGCACTCCTATGGAGAGATGGGAGGTGGAGACAGGAGAATTGTCCTGAAGCTCAGAGGCCAGCTAGCCTGGAGTGCAAAGCACAGCAGCAGTAACAAGAGAAACCTGCCTTAACCCGGTGGAAGGCCAAACCAACAGTCCATACTTGTACCATGGTATGCATGCCCACACCTCATAAGCACACACACACACACACACACACACACACACACACATGCACACACACATGTACATAAATGTCAGTTATGCACGAGGAATAAACTCAAGAAATCTACTGTACAATACCAGGTTGCATTCTTGAGACTAGATTTACTTAAGAGGTCTCACCCAGTACGGTGGTGAGTACCTCTAATCCCAACCACCTGGAAGGCTAAGACAAGAGGATCACAAATTTGAGGCCAGCTTGGACTACATAGTAAGAGCCGAGAGAGAGAGAGAGAGAGAGAGAGAGAGAGAGAGAGAGAGAGAGAGCCCTTTACACCTCCCCAAAGTTAGTGAAGTGATGTGTTAATTTGCTTAAGTTAGAAAATCTACAGTGGGGGCTGGAGAGATGGCTCTGTGGGTAAGAGCACGTGCTGCTGTTGCAGAAGACTCAGGTTCAGTTCCCAGCACCTACATGGTGGTTAACAATTGTCTGTAACTCCAGTTCCAGGAAACCTGATGCCGTTTTCTGGCCTCTTTGGGCAGTGCACACAGATGATGGGTGTACCTACATGTATGCAGGCAAAACACTCACACACATAAAAGAAAAACAAAATTTACAATGTATGCATATTTCAAAAATATGTTGTTTAAAATAAATACAATTTTAATGTTAATTTTAAAATATAAATTTAACAATTATTTAGCTTATCTGGCCAAATTCTTTTAAAGTCATGCTTCTCAGGAAATAACACAATTATGCTTCAGATTTCCAAAATAAGTCACCCAGGAAAGTAAAACAATTCCAGTAATAAATGAATGAAAGGGAATTTCCACTTTGTTTACTTTGCGGATCTGTGATGTAGCACCAGTTTCAAACATAAAACTACAGCTAGGAGCCATGGTACTCACATGTCAACTCAGCATTCAGGAGGCTGAGGCAGGAGGATCAAATGAGCTTAGAAATTTAAGATTAGTTTGTGCCATATAATGAGACAGTGTCTCAAAAAAAAAACAAAAGCCACACCACCCCTGGATTTTTTCATTTACATAATTGCTGATACAGAGGGGAAAGCTGTCTATGGTCACCTAGAAACTAGACAGTGTGCTAAAAATTAACAGCAAAAGTTTTTCTTTTAAAAAGCAAGTCTACTCTCTCTGGGGTAGGTCGATCTTGCCCTCCGTGCCTTGATTCCCCCCAGCCGCATTCACCCTCCCATCCCTCCGCTGGTCTCTCCTCCTAGCCGGGCCCTGTCCCATTCCTTGTCTTGGTGCCCCAGACACCGGGGGAACCACCACTGCTTCTCCGTGATCCTGTGCATCCAGAGCAACTCAGTTCTTTCTCAGGAGCACTGCTTCTGGGCCTGGACCGCCCTCACCTCCGTTTCCTGGGCCTGCAGGAACCAGAGGCCTCTCTCCTACCCACAGGCTTCTCTCCCTGGGGACCTGAGGCCTCTTTCCAACCCACAGGCTTCTCTCTCCTGGGTCACCAGGAGTACTCTGGGCCTGGCCCTGCCCTCACCTCCCTCTGCTTCCCTGGGCCTACCAGACCTGCAAGCCTCTCTTCAACCTGCAGGCTTCTCTCTGGGACCAACCCAACTCCTCAGTGCAGTCCCCAGGGGCCCTTGGAGCCGGCTCTAGCGCCCATCTTCCTTTGCA
>NW_008357637.1:1447422-1448096 GCF_000622305.1 Nannospalax galili | reverse complement strand
ATAGTCCTCTAGAGGAGTACAATGAGAACCCCCTAGAGATAATGCAGGACATGGAACTCAAAAGAACAATTATAAACATGATAAAAGAATTCAGTGAATTTAAAGAACACACAAACAAAAAAATCAAAGAACTGAAGGGAGAGAGGGATAAACTTCTGAATGAATTCAGAAGTTAGAAATATTGAAGACTACTCAAGCTGAAATGAAGAAGGACGTGAAACACTCATTAAGCCAATTAGACAAAAACGACAGGAGAAAGCCTCACCAATAGGATGAATGAAATGGAAAACAGAGTATCAAGACTGGAAGATAAAGTGGACGAACTGGACCACTCAAGCAAAGATTATGAAAAATTTAAGAACTCACAAGAATGGAATATGCAGGAATTGAGTGATACCATAAAAAGACCAAACTTGTGAATCATATGCATACAGGAAGGAGAAGAATCCCAATACAATGGCATGGACCAGATCTTCAACAGAATTGTGGAAGAAAATTTCCCAAACTTAAAGAAAGACATGCCCATACAAATACAAGAAGCATACAGAACACCAAACAGACAGGACCAGAAAAGAAACTCTCCAAGGCACATCGTAGTAAAAACACTAAACATACAAAACAAAGAAAAAATTCTGAAAGCTGCAAAAGAGAAACAACAAGTCACATATAAAGGA
>NW_008357637.1:1446327-1446737 GCF_000622305.1 Nannospalax galili | reverse complement strand
TAACAGAGAGACATCTGAATTAAACAATACCATATATCAAATGGACTTAATCTACCAAGTAGTCAACCCAAGCACCAAAGGACATACTTTCGACTCAGAACCCCATGGAATCTTCTCCAAAATTGACCATATACTGGGGCACAAAACAAACCTCAACAAATACAAAGATTGAAAAAATTCCATGCATTCTATGAGACACAGCAGACAGTAGCAGGGATATCAGAGTGTAAGGGCTCTAGTGGGGGGAGGGAGGCTATGGGAGGGTGCCAACTGAGAAGTGGGTGTATAGTTGAATAAGATGGTTTGGGATGTTCTGTGTGATATACACACATACAAAAAAAATCAACAAATTTTTTTTAAATGTATTATATTTGAGGAGGAAGCATGGAAATTTACGTCATGCTAATTAG
>NW_008357637.1:1423415-1446215 GCF_000622305.1 Nannospalax galili | reverse complement strand
TATAGACATGCAAAGGCGCCAAGAATCCAAGTGCAACCGATTATGACTAGTAATAATCAGATATATACAGATTAGAGATGCATGTACCAACATCTCCGTGTTAGTAGCAAAAACAATGAGTCTTTCTGCAAGGAACAATATATTCTAAAATAAAATGGAATCTTTTTTAGAGGTTAAAAAACTCATTCAATTTTACATCTTACAGGGCTTATCCCGAGTTCAATATTGTGTAACTGTATTAACTCAACTGTGAACCTAGAAACTTGCAGCCACTTGTGAAAGAGATATTCTTGCTCCGGAGTATGTTGCTGAATATGTTAAATCTGTAGTGAAATGCTTCCTCTAATCATGTGGTTACTAAAATTTTTTAAAGTGATTAAAAAAATAATAATCAGTATATGTGAAGAACTTTACCATTGAAATCTACCTGATGACTATATCCATGCTCAGATGCCAAGGAGCTCAGAAAGTAACCAACTGTCACTAGTATTAATCAGATATATAGAGATTAGAAATACATAATGCATATGCAAACATCTAAGTGTTGGTAGCATTAAAAATGATATTGTTTTCTGTATGAAACAATATATTTTAAAATGAAATGCAGATGTTTCTTAAAGGTTAAAACCTCATTCAATTTTATGTCTTATGGGCTTTATACAGAGTTCAATATTGTATAACTGTATTAATTCAACTGTGAACCTAAAAATTTACAGTCAATTTTGAAAGAGATATATCTTAGCTCTGGAAATTGTTATTGAATATGTCAATGCTGTTGTAATGAAATGCTTCTTCTAAGTATGTGGTTATTACATAAATAATTAATGGGGGAAAAAAGCAAGTCTAAGAAATTCATTTGAATGAGCATTGTTGAAAGTACAAGTCCATTTCTTCCGTGTCTTTTTATTTATGGGAATCATTGTGTTTGATACAATAGGGAAGGCTAAGATGAGGCACGTCCAGTAGGAATAGAGCTCTGGCCCTTGCTGTGGTGTGGTCTACAATACTGTCTTAGCACCTGGGAACTTGTTAAACATGCAGCCCGCACCTCCCCGCACCCTGCGTCTGCTGAACCTGAATCTAGATAGAGACAAAGCTCTGGGTGGCTTGAATGTAAACTTTGTAATTTAGCAAATATTTGGTTAATTTTAATCTGTCGGGTTGGACATGGAGATGCAGCTTTCCTGGGAGCCATCTGAAATGAGGAGGAAGGAACTATGTGTCCTGCTCAGTGACTCATCTAAGAGCCTGCCCAACCTGAGGAGGAAAAGCGGAAAATGCATGGTGAGTTTAAAATAAATGATCTGGGTTGTGTGTAAAACTTTATTAAAGGAACTTGTAACATTTGTATAACAGACTAGAGTATCTGAAAACAGCCTACAGTAAAGAGTTAAAGAAAATGGCATTACAGAGATGGCTCAGTGGCTAAGAGAAGGTACTGCTTTTACAAAAGAGCCGAGTTTAGTTCCTAGTACCCTTGTCAGGCAGCTCACAACTGCCTGTAACTCCAGCTCCAGGAGATCTGATGCCCTCTTTTGGTCTCTTCAGGTACTGTACTCATATGCACAACTCCCCTCCATATACACACATTGTTTTTTTAAAGAATGAAAGAAATCATGATGAATCTAAGTACATCAAAGTAGCTGTTAAAGGCCATATCAGCATGGGGAAATGTCCATGTTGTTTTCCTGAGTGAACAAAGCTGTCAATAATACATGGCCAGATACCATTTTCATTTTATAGAGGCACATAAGAGGAAAAAAGGCTTGCAAGCATGAGCTCCACTATGTAGCAGCAGGTACAGATTTAGAGGGTTTGCTATGATTGCACCTTTCTCATTTTCCACATTAAGCATGCATTTCTTTTATGCAAGTAGAAAAGGATGTCATAACCAAGTCCTGTATTTCTAGTCATATATGATGTTTTTTAAAACTAAAAGCTAATTTCTACTCATTCTGATTCAGCTATAGCCAATATTCAACTATGGCACTCACTTTCGCAGTATACGGACTGTGTGTTATTGTTACTTGAGAGCTTCACCAACCAGTCAAATGCCACACAAACAATAGACTGGGGGCTAGAGAGATGGCTCATCAGTTAAGAGCACTGGCTACACTTGCAGAGGACCCAGGTTCAGTTCTAAGCACCTACATGGTAGCTAACAACTGTCCATAACTCCAGTTCCAGGGGATTTGACACCCTCTTCTGACCTCTATGAACATTGTATGCCATGAGTGCACTTACATACATGCAGGTAAAACACTCATACACATAAGATAAAAATAATAAATTTTAAAAATAGATTGGCTTGGTGTGCATGCACTTTTAATGCCAGCACTGGAGAGGCAAAGGCTAGTGGCTCTCTACATAGTGAGTTCCAGGCCTGCCAGGGCTGCATAGTGAGACCTTGTCTCAAAGCAAGCAAACAACAGTATAGTATCCCACAATGCTACCTGAATTCTGGAATGTTGAAAAATCTTCCTAGAGTTGAATCCTACTGCTCAGTATGAATGGAAAGATATTCACAGTTCAGAGTTAAAAGTCATTTCTGTAGGATCTGTTTAGTCACTAAAGGAAACATGTGTTTCTCTACTCGTAAGTGCTGCTTATACCAAATGGGACGGGGTTTCCTCCCACCAGCAAATTTCTCAACTACTAGACACCAACTGAGCATCCTATTACTTAAATTCTAACAATAACTGCAGAGTTAGCATAGATTCCCACAGAATAAGGGTGCAATCCAAATCTACCCCCAACATCAGATTTTAGTTACAAGTAGTAGATCTCTAGGGCATCCACACCTCTGTCTGACTTAACTGTGTTGCAGCCCAGAACACCACACCCCAAATATGCCTTGACATGTAGAATACTTTGAACTGAAGCAAAAGGCTCAAAGGCAGACCTTTCTGTACCTTGTCCTTTCTCCTGAACCTGTTTCTTCCCCAAGGCATTTCATAGACACTAGAAATTCTTTTCTCCAAAGTCAGCAGTAAACCCCAGTGACATTACTCTAACACCCCCCTGCCTTTCTGTGTAAGAGCTGACCATGATGGAAACCCTCTGCCCTACCTTATCGGATAATAAATCATGGGATTCTCATTCCAGGAGTCCTGTCTCCATCCAGGAAGAAGGAATGGTACACAGAGAGGAGGTGAAGAGCAGAAGCCAGCCTTGCTGGGCTTCCCTCTTGATCTGTGATTATCAGGTCATACTCTATGTTCTGTCATTTCTACATACCTGACTGTGCTTCCTCAAATCCAAGTATAAAAACAGCCCTCCCTCTGTGTCACATAAAACTGTAAGTAAATAAGTCTGCTATACTTGTCTCACGTTAACCAGTCTTTGTTGTAGTGGTGTTGAGAGGGCCCAGCTCCTTATGGAGCACCCCACCTCTCCTCCCTCACAGTTACAGATCAGGCTCCTGTGATCTGCTCCTCAGGCTCAGTAACTAGCTCTGGCAGCAGATAGAACTCAGAAATGCCTCAGTCACTGGCTTATAATAAAGGATGGTGTATTCGTTACTTTTCTGTTGCTGTACTAAAATCACTGACCAAAGCAACTTATAGAAGAAAGTGTTTGTTTGAATTTGCGGTTCCAGGTTCTGGAGCAGGAGCAGAAGTCTAAGTGCTCACATTTTCAAGCAGGCACAGAAAGCAGAGAAAAACTGAAAATCCAGCAAGGCTTAAGAACTCTCAAAATCTACCCCAGTGACTCATTGCCTCCAGCAAGGCTACACCTCCTGAAGCCTCCCAAAACAGTGCCACCAACTGGGGACAAAATGTCCAAATACTTGGAGCTTGTGGGAGATATTATCATTCAAACCACCACAGATGGAGTCATAAGAAATGCAAATGGACAGTTTGAGGGAGAGGTTTACAGCGGAGGTATGGAGAGGCCTATACAGAGGGCTTTGTCTTTGTAGAGGTTGGGGTACACTCCTTCGTGGAACATTGATGTAGCCACCAACCCAGAACTTCCTCTAACATCATCTTCTTAGGTTTGGGGGCATGGTTGATTAAATCATTGGTTCTTGGTAACTGACCTCAGTTGTCTCCCTGGAGATCTAGAGTGAGTGGAGATGCAAGTTCTAACTATATGGTTGGTTTGGGGACAACTGGCCCCCAGACTCTAAGTCCCCTTATCAAGGTAGCTAAGGTGTAACTGGAGCCTAATGTGAATAGCAAAAGCTATGTCTCTCACCTAAGAAACTAAGGAAAGTCCCAGGATATTAGGAGCATTATGCCAGGAACTAGGGACAATGTTCTTAGGACACAGTGTTTGTTCCAAAACACTTTCGTTGTTTATTTTTGATTATTAAGGCACAATTTTAAAGTCCCTTCACTTTCACTGATCCAATGATATTTTACAAACATACATTGAGTTTTTAATTAGATTATCCCATGTGAATCTCTGTGCTGGATAGCTTCAGTCAACAACACACCAGGAAGAGGAAACCTCAACTGGGAATTCCTTTATGGGATTGGCCTTTGAGCATATAGTGGAGACATTTCCTTGACTGTTGAACGATGGGGAGGGCCCCAGGCCATTGTGGGTGGTGTCACCAGTGGGCAGTGACCTGGGTTGATAAGAAAGCAGGTTGAGCTCAGGCTAGAGGAGCAAGTCAGTAAACAGCATTCTTTCATGGTCTGTGCTTCAGTTGCTTCCTCCAGGCTTCTGCCTTGAGTTCTGACCCTGGCTTCCCTTAATGATAAACTGTGATTGGGATGTGTAAGCCAGATAAACCTCCCCAAGTTGGTTTTGGTCAGAGTGTTTTAATCAAAACAATAGAAAGCTAACTAGGAAAGTCTCAGTGTCCTGGAGTTCAGTGGAAGAGGTATTAAGGTCCATCATAGGAACAAGGCAGCCTGGACTCTAAGTCCTCTAGAGAAAAGCTCCAGTCTGTCTTTAGGATCCAAAGCCAGGCCTTTGTGGTTTGGCAGCCGTGGAGTTGCTGCCACCTGGTGGCTATTACAGTTAGTGCAGCCAGCCGTAGTGAGCAGACACAGAAGCAAGCTGCTCTAGTCAGTCACTTTGGTAATGCTTTAGCTGAGCTCCCTTGTTACCTGGGAAGACCAATAACTTGCACAGTTTATTATGGGTTTGTGGTGTTTATTAATCCACAACAGTATTGTTTTTGATAGACAACCTAAGATTAAGGCTAATAAAGGACTCTGGGAATGTGGACTCGATAATTTTGTTGGCTTGAGAACAAAGAAGAAAGTCAGTAAATAGTACCTGGATCCTCCAGTAATTACTCCATCTTATAAATTACTGTTTTCTCTTACTTCAGCCCACAGTCTGTCATTCTTTAAAGTATGATATATTAATTTTGAGCTAAGCAATATCCACAGGGAGTAATCAGTGTTGGCCCTGTACAGGTGTTTCCCAGTGAAAAAGGTTACTATTGGAATTATTTATAAACGGCATCAGAACCCTGAATGTTAACCAGGTGATTTTTCATCTGCTTATTAAATACGGGAGATGTACATGCACCAAATTACCCCTCTGTGACTGACATGTTAAAGGTCATCCATCTTTCAGGGGGTTGCTGACTTCTTGGCTTTTTAATTTTTACATTTTGGTTATTTTAATATGATTATTAAAAATAGATAAATCCTACATATAGATATAAAGCTATGATAGCCACTATGCCCATCCCTAGCCCTCAGTATCAGAACTGAAATATGATCCAAGCAGATCAAGCCCTGAGCCCCTTCCTGCCACTGTACAGTTTCTACTCTCCTAAAATAGGTGCTTCTCATTAATTTCTTTGTGCTTTTATTGATACATAGATTCATACATCATATAAAACACTGGTTTCATTTTTTAAAATTAATTTGTTCTTTCACAATCTCACATGTGGTATATGTTGCATTCTGGTCACACACATCCCCTCTCTCTCATCCCCTTCCTGTCTCCACCAAGCCCCCATACTACTTTCATGTCTTTTTGTACTTTATTGCCGGTGCCAGCCGGCCAAGACGGACAGTACCTGAAAGGGGGAGTGAGGATTGAAAGAAAAAACAAGAGACAGAGAAAAGATACTTGGGAGGACTGTCAGTAGAGACTGCAGCCACGGTTTATTTTAACTCCGCCTTTTTATACAGAAGAACATCAGAGATCTTAATAATTTCAACAGCTGTTTTTCCCACCTGTAACTGAGGGTCAAGGAGCAGTCAAATACTTGTTGTGAACTCCACCATATAAACACATTCCTCCTGACTTGGCAGATTAGGTACTGGTGTGCAAAACACAAACTCAGTAAACAAGCTGCCACAGCTCAATGTACATAATGGATTAATAGCTCCCAACACTTTATGATCCACTGGGTTTAAGTAGGGCCACCGTGGTGGGCATGGGTGTGGAGCTACATGTTAATACTTTTATTAATATGTATATCTATAGACAGCATAAAACACTGGTTTTCTGTTTAAGTTTTTGATAAAATGGTGCCTCTCTCTGTTTCTGTTTTTAGACAAAGTCCCATGTAGCCCTGGCTGGCCTTGAATTCACTATGTAGCCAAAGATGGCCTTGAGCTTCTGAGTGCTGGGATTATAGGCATGTACCACCACACCATTTTGTGCAGTGCTGGGAATCAAACTCAGGGCTTCATACATGGTAGGCAAGCACTCTGCCAACTGACCTACATCTCCAGCTCCAGTGTCTGTCACTTGAAAAAAATAAGGCAAAAGCTGTGCCCTCTTTTTGTTTAAAAAATTTTTTTTATATTTATCTCTTGTATGGGGGGGTGGGTAGTTCTTTCCTTCCCTGTGTGGGTCCTGTTAGTAATCGAACTCAGGTTATCAGTCTTGGCAGCAAGTGCTTTTACCCACTGGCTCCGTGCCCCCTTTTGTGAGCATGTGTGAGAAGTCATACAGATCACTTCTGCCATGTTCTCTGTGTTGAAGTAAATGGTGGAGGTCACACTGTTCAAGGGAAGGAAACTGGGCTCTACCTTCTCCTGGGAAGACTCACCAAAGAATCTGTGGGCATATTTTAAAGCCATCACAATTCTCCCGCAGAATACCTCCCCTCACTGCCCACCGTAGGCCCCTTAAACAGTGCATCTCCTATGGACAAAGAAACAAGCTATCTGTCTGCTGTGTCCAACATCAAGAGACAAACACAGGACACTTGATCTCTGCACATTGTCTTAAGGAGGAAAAATAAGAGCTACACCTCAGACATGGTCATAGAAATCCCAAAATCCAGCTGAGGGGATGTGGCCAACTCCTGGGTTGGCTGCAAGAGGTCACCCAGCAAAGCTTTGGTATCCAATGTCTGGGTTCTCAGTCCACCCTCAGAGGAATTCAGTTCTTCCTTTTCTGTTAAAAGTAGCTTGTTTACTACTGAAAAGGAGAGGAACGTGATCACTTTATTCATTTCTCTTCTCTCCATATTAGCCAACGAAATAAATGGACAAGAACAGATGCTGTGAAAAGCACATGAATTCCATTCCACATCTAAGGCTTGGGGTAATTAGACTCCAAGAGGGGCCAAATAATTGAGCCTTATAGCTAAACAAAGGAATTGGGGCTTCTGGGAGGAAGTGAAGTGGCACAGGCTATGGGAGGTTGGGGAGGGACAAGGGCTGTCCTGGAATGTTAGGTGGAGTCTCTCAGGTGACAGACAGCTGTGGTGTTGTACCCAAATATCTCTTTTCTAAAGTTGTGGGGTGGGGGATCAGAGAAGAAAAGCCTTGTCTGTGTCCGCTATTTATGATCATAAATAGATGCAGATTTCCATTCACGAAAGGCCAGCTCCTCAGAGCTATTCTGTGTCTGCAATTTTTTTGAATAAGCAACTTAAAAGATACAAAAGGAGCACATTTAGGGTGGGGTCTTTTATTCTCTCATGAAAGTTTACTTAGCTTCCTGCTCTTAAATACTTAAGAGTCAAAGGCCTGAATATTCATTTCAGTCCAAGCTGATTATAATTCATCAGGAAAAAGAATCATAGGCTTCTTATGAATCAATTTCTAACCAACCCTGGAAGGCAAAATCCATACCCTTCTTTTTCTTTTAGAAAACCCAAAGCTGCTATCTGTAGCACTGTTAAGATTTACAGACCTCTTGGGGGTTGGAGAGATGGCCCTGTTGTTAAAAGCACTAGCTGCTCTTGCAGAAGACCTAGGTTTGGTTCCCAATATCCACATAGTGTCAACCGCCTGTAGCTCCAGCTCTGGGTGATCTGATGCCCTCTTCTGGCATCCACACCATTACACACACAGAGTGCACATACACACATGCAGACTGACACTCATACACATAATATAAAAATAAATATCTTTTAAAAGATTTGTATGTCTTTTGTTTGCTTGGAAGGTCTGTCAAGCCACCTCTCTTTTTAAAATTTTTATTTTATGTGTATGACTGTATTGTCTGCATGTGTTTAAGTGCACCCATGTTGTGCAATGCCCATGGAGGTCAGAGAAGGGTATCGTATCCCCGGAACTGGAGTTATGGACAGTTGTTAGCTGCCATGTAGGTCCTGGGAATCAAACCCAGGTCCTCTGCAAGAGC
The DNA here is from genome assembly GCF_000622305.1 of Nannospalax galili. Lineage (NCBI taxonomy): Eukaryota > Metazoa > Chordata > Mammalia > Rodentia > Spalacidae > Nannospalax > Nannospalax galili. Next base: position 1,437,692 of record NW_008357637.1, on the reverse strand, counting down.
AGTCAGTGCCCTTAAGCACTGAGCCATCTCTCCAGCCCCATGAAGCCACCTCTTAAATAATTCTGAGGAATCAGCAAAGAGTTTCATGATCACAACCTTCACTTTGCCTATAGACTGACCCGGTAATACTGAATTTGGTTCACTGGAAGATGGAAGCCATCTTAGTTGCTACAGTTAACGGTTCTTTTCATCTTTCTCCTATTCCATTTTACTAAAGGCACTGAAGAAAATCAGGCAGAACCTTCAATACTGTTCCTGAAAAAGCTCCTTAGATAGGTCATCCAGTTAATTATCCCTATGACCATAGGTGCCAGTATTGCTAAACTTTTGCTCCTCTATGCAGTCCCTGGTAACATTTTCCTTACCCTGAAGTAATCTCTAATAACTTCAAGAACCATAAGTCTTTCACTAACATTTATGTGGAAAATGTCTAAGTTTTGTCTCCCTCCCAATAGTCCTGAAGTCATTCCCACCTATTTTCAGTTTTTATTGTGATAAAGTAACTCAAAAAAGCCATATCTATTTGTTCATAAATCTATAGCTTGGGAAGGATTTGGAGGGGACAGTTTCTGTTCTGTACTCAGTGTTAGCTGGGGTATTTGAAGATCATGAACTAGGATAATCTTCTAAAAATACACACACATAAGTGGCAATGCTGGCTGTGAGCCAGGAGCTCATCTGGAACCACTGCCCAGACATCAGCTTGTTCCATGTGGCTGCTGTTTTAGTTTTGCCAAATGGGGAAGTGGTTGGGTTTTCAGAGCTACCACCAGAAGTCATATAGTATTGCTGTGGTATAATCCTTGCTTGGGAGGCTGACACAGATGATTGCCTTTTGAGGCCAGCCTCAGTACATAGTAAATTCAAGGCCAGCCTGGGCTACATAGAGCAAGCCTGTCTCAAAACATCAAAACAACAGAACAACCACAGAAAGAAGTCACCCAATGCCTTAGTTTCTTCTCCTGTTGGTGTGATTAAAAAAAAAAATACCCTGACCGAAGCAACTTAGGGGAGAAAGAGTCTTATTTTGGCTCACAGATCCAGGTTCCAGTCAATTATGGCAAGGAAGCCACAGCAGCAGGAGCTTGAGGGGGTTGGTCATGTCACATCCATGATCAGGAACAGAGAGGAATGAATTAACACAGGCTAGTGCTCAGCTCACTTCCCCTTTTCCTTCAGTCCAGGGTCCAACCCATGAAATGGTGTCGCCCACATTCAGGATAGGCCTTCCCACCTCGATTCACCCAATTAAAAAAATTCCTCACATGCATGTCCACAGGTCAACTTAGACAATTCATTGCAACTCCCTTGCTAGATAATTGTAGATTGTTAGACTGATACTTAAAACTTACCATCATGCACAGTATTTTATTATCTGTGCCTTCCATTCTTTTTAAAAAATATTTTATGTGTATGAGTGTATTGCCTGCATGTAGGTAGGTACACCTGTGTCGTGCAGTGCCCATAGAGGTCAGAAGAGGGCATCAGATTCCCCTAGAACTAGAGTTAGAGATGGTTGTTAGCTGCCATGTGGGTGCTGGGATTCAAACCCAGGTCCCCCACAAGAGCAGCCAGTGCTCTTAACTGCTGATCCATCTCTCCAGTCCCTGTGCCTTCCATTCTTTACAAGTCACTTACTAAGCTTGGCCCACCTGTAAGGGGAGGGGAGTTAAACCCCACTTTTTGATGGTAGAAATGTGAAAGGATTTGAGGGTCCATTTTGAAAACATCAAAAATAAGGTACTCTTGTTATTTATTTATTTTAGAAATCACACTTTATGTATCACAATACAGTTTACATATTAAATAACACCATATGAGAGTAATATGATATAGTTTTGGCAATTATTAATTTGTTTATTTAATTTTCTTTTTTGTAGTTGTTTTTTGTTTTTGTTTGTTTGTTTGTTTGTTTGAGACAGGGCCTTCCTGTAGCCCTAGCTGATCTGGAACACTATGTAGATCAGGCTGGCCTTGAACTCAGAGATTTTCCTGCTTTTGCCCCCCAAGTGCTAGGATTAAAGGCATGTGCCACCACAACAGAAACTTGATATAGTCTTAAATAGAAGAAAAAAGGGGAACAATTTCAGTTTACAAACCCCACTTTTCCTAAGTGAGTCAATGTGACAAATGTATTCAGTGACGAGTAATATCTAATTCCAACTGCACTAATGGTCAATGGAATTGAACAGAAAGCCAAACTATTACAATAATTGCCTCAAAGGATTAACGTATATTGGATTCTTGTAGAATGCAAAAAATACACTTGCTACCTCAATACCCAAAAGTTGAATTTACATATCCACCGCAAAACGAAAAATGAGAGTTGAAACTACAAAAATAAAAAACAACTTTCTAACCCCTTCCATAACTCACATGCCATGCCCATTTGTTTATATGCCATCCTTTCTCATCATGTCGTACTTACCACTCTTGGTGTCTGTGCTGGATAGCTTTGGTGTCAACTTGACTCACCTGGGTTGAGGGAGCCTCAACTGGGGAATTTCCTCAATAGGACTAGCCTGTGGCCATGTCCATGGGACTCCTTGATGAGTGATGTGGGAGGGCCCAGCCCACTGTGGGTGGTGTCACCCCTGGGCAGGTGGGCCTGTGTTACATAAGAAAGCAGGCTGAGTAGAAGCAGCATTCCTCCATGGCCTGTGTTCCTGCTCCTGCTTCCAGGTTCCTGCCCTGAGTTCCTACCTTGGGCTCCCTGATGAACTGTGACCAGGGAGATGTAAGATAAATAAACCCTTTCCTCCCCAAGTTAGTAGTGGTCAGAGTATTCTGTTACAGCAATGAAGAAACAAACTAGGACAGAAATTGGTACCAGAGAGTGGGGTATTGCTGTGACAGACCTGTTTTGGGGAGGACTGCGGAAGTGTTTGGAACTTTGGTCTGGAAAAGCCATTGGGTGCTCAGAGTTTGTTGCTGTGGAGCTTGGAACAGTTATGTTGAAAGAGTTGTGGAAGATGGAGGCCTGGCTTGTGAAGCTTCAGAGGGAAGTGGAGACTATCAAGGAAGTTCATGTGAGATTTTTGAATTGAGAATTTGTGGGTTCTGGTCAGCTGGGGCTGAAGAATCAGCTGTGATTAAGAAGAGACCAGAACCTGAAGTAAAACCTTTGCTTTACTGGGACAATTGATGCTGGTTAGCTTGGACTGAAAAATCAGCTGTTAGGAACAAGATACCAGCATCATTGTGGTAAAGTCTTCTGGGAGGTATTTCCTCAGGGTCAATCTGGAAGCAGGACTTGGTAATGTGTAAGGGTATCCTGCATGGTTCTGGTGTTGAAAATGTGAAGGGGTCACAGAGAGCAGCTGAGGCTTGGCATTCTGAGAGGCCAGGAAAGGCCATCGGTGAAAGTGCAGGTTCTGTTGCAGTGAAGACCCCAGGACTGAAGGGAGCCATGGAGAGAATATGAGGCTTTGCACCCCAATAGGTGAAGGTGTAGCCTCAGTTTCACTGGAGTCCCCAGCTTTTTGGAGATGCCGGGACCATGGGACGACCACAAAGGACAGAAGTAGGTATGGAATGGAACTGGCCTAGGTCTGAGAGACGAGCTGTGTGCGCTGTGAATGGCAGAGTTGGAGAAGTGGAGCTGCCAGAACTCTTTGGAGCCCAGAAGATAGTGAGTGAATCCCAGATGTCCAGCCTTGAGCTACTTTTTTTGTCTTTGGTTTTTCTTAGGTGTGCCTGATTCTTCCCTTTGAAATAAAACAGTACTCATTTGGGGTTTTACAGAAGCCTACCCACAGTTAAGAGACTTTTAAAAGAAGCTACTTTTAAGTGTTTGGATTCTTTAAGGACTGTGGGGTTTTTAAGGTTGTACTGTCTTATGTTGTGATATTAATGTTAACATCATCTCTTGGGGACAAGAATTGGAAAGGTTATGGTTTAATAGTGATATGTTTGTGTGTCAAGTTGACAAGGGGTCAATTGTGCTAGATAGCTTTAGTGTCAACTTGACACACTGGGGTTGAGAGAACCTCATTTGGGGAATTTCCTTCATTGGATTGGCCTGTGGCCATGTCCATGGGACTTCTTGATTGTTGAGTAATGTGGGAGGGCCCAGCCCACTGTGGGTGGTGCCACCCCTGGGCAGGTGGGCCTATGTTGCATAAGAAAGCAGGCTGAGCATGGGCAAGGAGAGCAAGCCAGTAAGCAACATTCCTCCATGGCCTGTGCTCCAGCTCCTACCTCCAGGTTCCTGCCCTGAGTTCCTACCTTGGGCTCCCTGATGAACTGTGACCAAGGTGATGTAAGATAAATAAACCCTTTCCTCCTCAAGTTGGTAGTGGTCAGAGTGTTTTGTTACAGCAGTTAAGAAACAAATTAGGACAGTCTTCTTTCTAGATGTTATACTATATCCCCACTTATGCCTGATTATGTATGCACATGTATACATTTTAGGATAAGATCTGCATATTAAGGATGACATGATGATTTTTCTTTCTGAGTTTGTGTCATTTTTGCTTAATGATGTATTTTCCAAATCCATGCATTTTCTTGGAAATTTCATGATTCCATTTTCCTTTACAGATGAATAATACTTCATTTTACATATGTACCACATTTTCATTTTCCATTCATCTGTTAATGGACATCTAGCTGGTTCCATTTCATAAATTAATCTTCAGACCTTTGGAGATTGTTTGAGAGCACCTGACTCAGGCCACCACATGCTAAGAAATGAAAGCAATCTAAGTGTCCCTCAACTGACAAGTGGATAATGAAAATGTGGAACATTTACACAATGGAGTTCTGCTCAGCGATAAAAAAAGACAAAATCATGACATTTGCAGGTAAATGGATGGAACTAGAAACCATTATACTAAATGAAGTAACACAGACTCAAAGGGAAACAAACTAACAATATATGCTCTCCTAGCACCAAATCCTTCTATGTGAGTACATATCCTGATATAACTGCAGGAGCAGGGAAATGGAAAGGACCCAGGGAAGTAAAGGGAAAGAAGGAGTCTGAGCGAGAACAGTAGGAGACAGGTGTTACCAAGGGGGAAACAGGTAAAATAGGAGTATTTAAATTGGATGGGGAAAGGGAGGGTTATACAAGAAACTGTGGGGATAGAGGAGAAGGAACTCAAGATGGGGGGCAAAGGAGGCTGGTATTACAAGGATGAAATGGGGAAAACAAGGGTACTTTAACTGGGGAGGGAGTAGGGAGGGTTAGACAGGGAGAGTGAGAGAGAGAAGAGATAAATAATGCTTAGCTGGTGCAAAAAAACAGAGGGAAACATATTAGCTCAAAAACCTACTGAAAAGTTACAAATACAATATCTCTACATGAGTCCATGTGTATAGTTGAAGGCTGTGTAACAAGAAACAATGCCAGACAGGAGAAACTTCCCTTCAAGTTGTTGGCCAGGGTAGTCTAAAAGACTCCCAAAATTACATAGGCTATTGCCACAGTCCTTGATTGCCTTCCAAGAACTTGAAGATAAGACCTAATTGCTGAAGACAGGACATACTTTGGACACAGGACTTGGAGCAATGGAGCTGGAACTGACCTTGTAGCCTCCTCCCTGAAGGATAGCTCTCATAGTTTTGGAGGACACTATTCAAGCTGCTAAGGGAGAACATCAATCAGTGGTCCAACCCCAGCATTAAGGCCTAATAACCACATCAGTAATCAGCACAGCAAACTATATGGGGACAGTAGTGGCACTTTTATCTACATAATTGGACCTAAAGTCCACTCATTGGGAGGGAACTCATGTGTATACTATAAACATAGCCAAATGCAGATGACTGGAGAGGTCATAAATCTTAGAGAAAACCATAAGGCTGACATAAGCCTAGACAAATATAATTTCTTACTATTTGCTAAATATGAATCCTTGTATTTACAGAGAAGTATGCCAGTTATCACACATCAAAGAAAGTTCTTTTGCAACAGATGGAGACTATTACAGAGCTCCACAACTGATCACATACAGAGAATAAGTGTCTGTGAGATGCCTAACCCTAAGTTATACATCTACAATGGAACCTCTACATCTAAGCCTCACAGAACCTAGTGCAACAAGGGGTAGAGAGAATACCAATGCATCTCTCAACTCTTATCAAGGAAGTTCCCTCAAGCAACAGAGGGCAATGAACACAAAGGGCCACAAATGACCAAAGCAAAGTGAATAAGAATCTGCAGAGTGTGGGTCCTTGGACAGGACTCCTATTAAACTTAACCCACCCAGGGCTCAGGAACCACTGCCAAAGAGAGGGCAGGAAGATTGTAAGAACCAGAGGAGGCAGTGCATGATCACAGGGAAGTAGAGGTTTTTTTGTTTTTTGTTTTTTGGGTTTTTTTTTTTTTTGAAATAGAGTCTAATAGGCTCCTGGGATCTTGCTCATATGAACTTACAGCAATGGTGACAGTATGCACAAGACCCATGCAAACTCAAGTAGACAAAAACACAGCCTAGAATTGGGGAAATGAGCAACAGGCCCTAATCTTAGCAAAAGAACCATTGGGCAGCTGATTACTACTGGGTGAGGACATGCTGATCATCTTTAAGGGAGTGACTTAGATAGGCTGACTAGACCCCAGTGGATAACCTTGTACTGAAGGACATCTGCGGACACTAAATTGACTCAATAGACCTTAACATAAATAACAGAGTGCATGAAATCCAGTGGGTGGGGGGTATGGGAGGGTGTCAGTGGTGAAGGGGGTATAAAGATAATTAAGATGTTGTGTATGATATACACAAAAATTCAATAAAAATATACAAAAATTTAGTCTTGTAATGGGACCCTTAGGATTATAATTTTTTCATGAAATTCCATGCTGTGTGTGAGAATAGGCTACTCACTGGGAACCTGAAGCCAGAAGGGAGGCTTACCTCCTCACCTCCCCACCCCCAACAAATCAAGGAAGACTCATATTCATCCTGATAACATGGCTCTCAGCTAACTACATCTGTGTATTAGTCAGGGTTCTCCAAAGAAACAGAACCGGTAGAATGAATATATATATATATATCCGCAATCTGTATTAGTCAGGGTTCTCCAAAGAAACAGAACGAGAGAGAGAGAGAGAGTGAGAGAGAGAGATTTATCAGCTTAGCTCACAAGATAGAGTCCGAATAGTCCAACAATGGCTGCATCACACTGGAGAGGCTGAGAATCCATAGTCACTCAGTCCATGATGCTGGAGGTCTCAGTAGTCCCAATCTGGCCCTGAAGGCCTGATGAATTCTAAAAGATCAGCTAGTCTTCAGTCTACAGCAGCAAGACGAACTCGCCAGCGAGAAAGGATAGCAGCAAAAAGCAAAAGCGTTCTCCTCTGCCATGACCTTTTATATGGGCTGCCATCAGAAGGTAACACCCACATTTAGGGTGTGTCTTCCAGCTTCAGATGATCCGATTAAGAAGATCTCTTTCATTTCCGTTAATCCCAGATCCAGTCAAGTTGACACCCAGGATTAGCCATCACAAGTCCACCCCTTGTCAACTTGATACCCAATAGCATCTATGTCATGCTTAATTTTCAAATGAAAACAATGTTGAGGTCATAATTTCACCTAACATGGTATGACTATCCCATCATACAATGACCAATGCATTATATATCTTAGAGTAGGTGATAAGGTCTTCAAGGAATACTTAGTTCTTTAGTATCTCATAACCCAATATGATCATATAAGTTCACAGCACTTAAACACTTAACACTTATCTCAATTACACATTCACAAAAAGAATAACACAAGTATCTGCTTAACATATGTATATACATGCACAAGCCTATTCTTAACCAAATAGGACAAAAATACTCATGTCAATTACAAACCATGTTTCTACAACTGGTCATGTGGCCTAAGTTGGTATTTGTAACTACCTTCCTCTACTACCCATTCTGTATTTCCTTCACCATCAGCAAGCACCTCTGCAGGTCTTGGCTCTTTCCCTGGAGGACTGACCCATACTTTCATCCCTGAAGGGTCTGGGCCATTTTATTGTCCTGTCTGGATTGGGTTGTTGCAGTTTCTCATTGATCTTAATCACAGGACATGGTAACACCAAAAGCCACCCTAAGGAATCTCCTGCCTTCCAGATATAATCTTCATTACCTCCATCGTGGACAACCGTTCCAGTTTCCCCCTGGTAGTCTGGGTCAATCACCCCTCCTAATAATGTTATTCCTTTCTTAGCCTGCTGACTTAAGGAGATCAGAAAGTGGCCAGTGGGAAGTCTTAGCTTCCAATTCAACAAAACATTTATTGTGTCTCCTGGCAGAAGCACTCCTCTAAAACCAAAACTTCTAAGCCAGCAGAGTGCAAAGTAGAGGGTACAGGAAGCAAAAATTTTCCTAGTGGGTCATTAGGGGTGATAGTGAGTGGAATCATTCCCACTTCCACCCCTTGATTCCTGGACCCATGAATCGTGGCTATAGAAGAAACTGTACTATATATTAGACACTGATTCAAAGCATAGACTTCCTTCTGGAGGACCCTGCCACAGCCCTCCAGGCTATTGCCACCTAGTTGGCTCTGTAACTGTGTCTTTAAGAGGCCATTCCATCCTTCTATCAAGCCAGCTGCTTCAGGATGGTGGGAAATATGGTAAGACCAGTGGATTCCATGACCATGGGCCCACTGTAGTATTTCTTCAGCTGTGAAGTGAATTCCCTGGTCAGAAGCAATGCTGTGCAGAATACCATGATGGTGGATTAAGCATTCTGTAAGTCCCTGGATAGTAGTTTTGGCAGAAGCATTATGTGCAGGAAAGGCAAATCCATAACCAGAATAAGTGTCTATTCCTGTAAGGACAAAATGCTGTCCCCTCCAAGATAGAAGTAATCCAATATAGTCAACCTGCCACCAGGTTGCAGGCTGGTCACCATGGGGAACAGTGCCTTATTGGGGGCTCAGTGTTGGTCTCTGCTGTTGGCAGATCTGGCACTCAGCAGCAGCTGTAGCCAGGTCAGCTTTCGTGAGTGGGAGTCCATGCTGTCGAGCCCATGCATAACCTCCATCTCTGCCACCATGGCCACTTTGTTCATGGGCCCATTGAGCAATGACAGGGATAGCTAAAGAAAGAAGTTTACTATCCACAGAGTGGGTCATCCGATGTACTTGATTATTGAACTCATCTTCTGCTGAAGCCACTTTTTGATGAGCATTTACATGAGACACAAGTATGTTCACATCCTTTGCCCATTTGGAGAGATCTACCCACACACTTCTTCCCCAAATGTCTTTCTCACTAATTTTCCAACTATGCTCCTTCCATGTCCCTGACCATCCAGCCAAACGATTGGCTACAGCCCATGAATCAGCATATAATCGCACTTCTGGCCATTTCTCCTTCCAGGCAAAATGCACGACCATGTGCACTGCCCGCAGTTCTGCCCACTGTGAAGACTTTCCTTCCCCAGTGTCCTTCAGGGTTGTTCCAGAAATTGGCTGTAATGCTGCAGCTGTCCACGTCTGAGTAGTGTCTGCATAGCGTGCAGGTGTGCAGAACCATCTGTAAACCAAGCCCTAGTCTTCTCTTCCTCAGTCAACACAATCGTAGGGCACACCCCATGAAGCCATAGGTGCATGCTTGAGAACGGGAAGCATTGTAACAGGAGTAGGAACCATAAGCATTTGGGCAACTTCTTCAAGTAGCTTGCTTGTGCCCTCCGGGCCTGCTCCGGACCGATCACATATATACCACTTCCATTTGATAATGAATTGCTGCTGTGCATGTCCTACCTATGGTTTGGGGGGTCAGATAACACCCAGCTCATTATGGGCAGCTCCTGTTGCATGGTAACTTGGTGGCCCATTGTCAAACATTCAGTTTCCACTAAGTCCCAATAGCAGGCTAAGAGCTGTCTCTCAAAGGGAGAATAGTTGTCTGCAGATGAAGGCAAAGCCTTACTCCAAAATCCCAATGGCCTCTGCTGTGATTCTCCTGTGGGGGCCTGTCAGAGACTCCAAACAGCATCTCTATCTGCCACTGATACCTCAAGCACCATCAGGTCTACTGGATCATATGGCCCAAGGGGCAGAGCAGCTTGTACAGCAGCCTGAACCTGTTGAAGGGCCCTTCCCTGTTCCAGGCCCCACTCAAAGGTAGATGCCTTCCGAGTCACTTGGTATATGGGTCATAATAACACACCCAGATGAGGAATGTGCTGCCTCCAGAATCCAAACAGGCCTACTAAGCAATGTGCTTCTTTCTTGGTGGAGGGAGGGGCCAAGTGCCACAACTTATTCTTCACCTTAGAAAGAACATCTCTGCATGTTCCAGACCACTGAACTCCTAGAAATTTCACTGAGGTAGAAGGCCCTTGAATTTTGGTTGGATTTATTTCCCATCCTCTCATGCACATATGCTTTACAAACAAGTCCAGACTGTCTGCTACCTCCTGATCATTGGATCCAATCAGTATAACATCATCAATATAGTGGACCAGTGTGATATTTTGTGGAAGAGTCAGGAAATCAAGATCCCTTCAGACTAAGTTATGGCACAGTGCTGGAGAGTTAATATATCCTTGAGGCAGGATGGTAAAGGTATATTGTTGGCCTTGCCAGCTGAAAGCAAACTGCTTCTGGTGGTCCTTATGAACCAGGATCAAGAAGAAAGCATTTGCCAAATCAATAACTGCATACCAGGTACCAGGAGATGTATTCATCTGCTCAAGTAAGGAAACCACATCTGGTACAGCAGCTGCAATTGGAGTCACTACTTGATTAAGTTTTTGATAGTCAATTGTCATTTTCTGTGACCCATCTGTCTTCTGCACAGGCCAAACAGGAGAGTTAAAGGGAGATGTTGTGGGAATCACGACCCCTGCATCTTTCAAATCCTTGATGGTAGCACTAATTTCTGCAATCCCTCCAGGGATGTGATACTGTTTTTGGTTCATTATTTTCCCTGGCAGAGGCAATTCCAGTGATTTCCATTTGGCCTTTCCAACCATAATAGCCAAATAGCCCTCACTCCACAGGTCAGGGAACCAATGTGGGGATTCTGCCAATTTTGAAGTATATCTATCCCAATTATACATTCTGGTACTGGGGAAATAACTACAGGATGAGTTCGGGGACCCACTGGACCCAGTGTCAGTCGGACTTCAGCCAAAACTCCATTTATTGCCTGACCTCCATAAGGCATAAGCCCCTACTTTAACTGGAGGGACCACATCCCAGAATCAGTGTCAACTCAGAACCAGTATCCAATAGGCCTCGGAATGTCTAATTATTTCCTTTCCCCCAATGTACAGTTACTCTAGTAAAAGGCCACAGGTTCCTCTGGGGATGGATGGGTGAGAGGCGAACAGCATAACTCTTTGGTACTGTAACAAGGTCCTTCCTCAAGGGCACCCGGCCTTCCCTTCATTCAAGGGGTTCTGGGTCTGGAAACTGTCTCAAGTCTGGAAATTGGTTGACTGAGCGGGATTCTCTATTGCTACGATCCAATAGTGACTTCCAGTCATTTGTCCTAGAGTTTTTCTGCTTATACAGATCAAATAAAAACTTAGTAGGCCTCTTATGTATTTGATCCCTGGAAACACCATGATTGATTAGCCAGTACCACAGGCCCATTCGAGTACAAATCTGTGTCCCGTTGAGAATTCCATCTGAGCCTCTGTGTCTCATCCATCCGCTCCTGCCTCCTCCATCTGCCCGCTCGCTCCCGCCCATCCATACCTATTCAACATTTAACTTATGCAGTTGAGCAGCAGCATCTCCAACTGTAAGATTCGGCATAAGGAAAAGAGCAAAAAAAAAGCTCTTCAAACGTTCTGGTGTCTCTCTCAGTACTTTCCATCTTATAAAATCAGTAATAGGAATGTCCTCTGGGCCCTCCCATTGTGGAGGATTTGATGTCGCACTACGAATCCACTCGAGCATACCATTTTGCCTGAGTCTTACAATCCCTTCATCAACACTAAGCCAAGGGATATCAGGTATTTCTAGCTCTCTGTCAGTAGGCCATCTTTTAATAAATACCTCAGCCAACCAATCAAATAAAATTTTAACTTTTTTAACAGCACAAGCTTCCATATTAAACCTAGAATCTCCAGTCAGGGGTCACATATCAATAAACTCAGCCTGATGCAATTTTATGTTCCTTCCACCATTATCCCATAGCCTTAAAATCCATTCCTAGACATATTCATTAGACTTCTGCTTGAATGAATTAGCAAATTCACTAAGTTCTTTAGTGGTGTAGTGTACCTCCTCATGGACCACACTTTCTATCTCTCCTCTAGGGGCCTGCTTAGCTTTGAGTCTGGTTATTGGTCTAGTGGCAACAATTGGGCCCTGAGGGACATCAGCTTTGTCTCCTGAATGGGATTAGTTTCCTCAATGGAATTAGTTTCCTCAGGCAAGGGTGGGGAGTGTGGGTCTACTGAGGGTGGGGAGATTAATTCACGAGGTGAAGTAAACTCCTCAGAGTCTGAGGATTCAAAATCCTCAGCCTCCTCAGGGGTCTCCCACACATCTCCATCCCACATGTCAGGATTCCAATCTTTCCCTTCCAATGCCCTCACCTTTACTGCTGACACTCTTTGAGGCTGGTAATTAAATTTGTGTTGTAGATCAGCCAAATGTATAATAAGGGCTCCAGTTTGATTTTCTACAGCTTCAGCTCTCTAGCTGCTGGAGAGAAGATTCTCTTCCAGAGCACACTTGGAAACTTTCAAATTGTTGATTTGAATCTGTAGCTTGTCAATTTTATCATTAAGCTCATTGTTTGTCTTCATCACTTTATCCAGAGATGCTAGAAGTAACCAGCCAGCATCACTATTTTTCTTATTTTTCCACAAATTGTCAAATGCTTTATGTATAGAGTGGCTAAATTCCTAGCTCTTCACAAGGGTGAGTTAGGAGATTCAAATGCATTTATCTCCATAATTGTTTCAAATGGTCTACACCATGGTTTTCAGTGCTCTCCATGCTACCTGAAGACACTGAGTTGGAGATACCAACAAGCCCATTAAAGAAATTCATCCTTTCAATTCTGTTTATCTAGAACCACTCCTGGTACCACAATCTGTATTAGTCAGGGTTCTCCAAAGAAACAGAACCTGTAGAATGAATATTTATGTATATGGATTTATAAGCTTAGCTCACAAGATAGAATCAAGTAGTCAAATGATGGCTGCACCACACTGGAGAGGCTGAGAATCGTAGTCGCTCAGTCCACGAGGCTGGATATCTCAGTAGTGCCAATCTGGCGCTGAAGGTCTGACGAATTCCAAAAGATCAGCTAGTCTTCAGTCTATAGCAGCAAGACGAAATCACCAGAGAAAGCAAGCAGCAAAAAGCAAAGCATTCTCCTCTGCCATGGCCTTTTATATGGGTTGCCATCAGAAGGTAACACCCACATTTAGGGTGTATCTTCCAGCTTCAGATAATCTAATCAAGAAGCTCTCTCTCATTTCAGTTAATCCCAGATCCAGTCAAGTTGACACCCAGGATTAGCCATCACAATCTGTATATCTCCTGGCTTTTATTTCCTCCTTTCTACTAATAGTGGCAGTGCTATGGGAAAGGCAGAGAGAGGCAGAATGACCCTTTCTCCAGTTCTGAGCAAAAATGTAAATAAATCCATTTCCTTCACTAATTCTTGTTGTGTGGTTTTTGGTAGAGCAACAAGTAACAAGCCTGAGACTTTTTTTAAAAAATAAATAATTTATTGAGAATTTCATACATGCATATAAGGTGGTTTGATGAAATCCATGCCCACTCCCTCCCCTCCAACTCCTCCATATCTCTCCATCACTTTTTTTCTGATAACTTCATGTACTCTTTCTTCTTCTTTGATTGATTGATTTACTTTTATGGGGCTTCTGGCTACTCTAACATTCCCCCCTCTGAAGAGGAAACCCTAAAATCTTTTAAGGATTAGATAAAAGCTCCCAAATACTTTTGACATTTTTGGCCTTTGGAACAGAGTATGTTGCTAAGAGGCCCAAGGATATTTTGACTTTTAGCCAAGAAACTGGCTACTTTTCTCTGGGGTCTTTTTACACTAACTGCCTAGCCAATTCCTACCTCTTATTATCATACCATCCTTTGAAAAAGTTATTCAAATTGCCAATAGGGAATCGGGACACAGACTTCTCTGGCTTCTTCTGTGCTGAACAGGGACACAGGGTGAGGCAATTGAAGTACCCCTTTAGTGGGTCTATCTAAAATACCCCCAAAATTGCATAACTCTTATCTCTAAGGGGAAAAAGAAAGTCCTTGAATCGTGAATAGATGTGAAGGAGAAATAAAGGCAAGAGTAATTAGCATTACAAGTTCTAGA
>NW_008357637.1:1404183-1423308 GCF_000622305.1 Nannospalax galili | reverse complement strand
CCGCCTCAGTTTTCCGTTGTCTTCCAAGGCTGGACTCTAGACTGATGGATTCAGGATTTGCTTTCAGGTATTTTGAAAGCTGTTGGAGTGGTTAGAATCAGTGTCAGTTCCCTCTCAAAGGCTTCTAGATAGGCAGAGAAAACAAATTTATCCATTATTTTAGAACAATAGCTGATTGTCTCCCTTAGCTATAGGGGGACACTACAGTATTGGAGACCAAGATTTGAAATCTTACATCTGGGCAACACTTTCTGGTTAGGAACAAAATCATCAATGAGAAATAATCGTCTAAATAACTTTTTGTATAGACTAAAGCCTAATGTCTGGGAAGTGTAATCCCTTGAACTCAAAGAAATAAACTGATGACTTTACTCTTTGGTTATACTTTCCTTTTGGGTGTTTAAGACCATACAGTTGGCCCAAATAAATCAATTTATTTTTACACTTAAGGTCATTTGTGGATCTGTTCCTCAGGGTCACATGGGCTTGGGAGGAGCTCCTGATTTTTTTCTTTTACTGGTTCTATCTATGTGAAGATAAGTCAAAGGTCCTGCCCGACCATGTCTGGCTTTACTTGGAACCTGAATGAGAGGACAGGTGACTCACCACAGTTACAGGACATTTTGAGAGATGTTCCATAGTCCCCTGGAACTTAGTCGACCTTGGAGGGCAAGGGGCTAAAACTGTCCTTTAAGCTCCTCTGACCACATTAGTATAGGCCTCAAACTATGACAAGTCTGAGACTCTTTAGTTCTATCCTATACATGTGGGCACTGCACCTCAGAGGGACAGATCCACTGAAGTCATCAGTAAGAGATATCAGGTTTGGGACCATAAAGTAATTACACTGCAGATACATATTATATAATATGTGATTTACAATCCTTACAGCATTATATTGCTGCAACATATTTCTCATGATCTGAACTGAGCATTCCCTTTTCCGTACAAGGAAGAAGACACATCAGGCATTTGACTTATGAATCAAGGAGCTTATTCTTTTCTTATATACTGAAACATAAATTTATTTTGCTGTAAGTGTTGGTGTAACAAATCAAACTGTAATAATGGCCAGGAATATCTTCAGTCCTGACTTCAGAGTGCCTCACTAACCTGTTTCTTCCTATTCACCCCCTTAACTCAACATACAATGCACCTTCACCCAACTAACTCAGTTTGGCTAAGACAACTTCAGAGGAACTCTTTGATGTAAGATGACAGTGAATTCTTTGGTCTCTCACAAAGAAGGAATGTGTTCACCAAGTCTGTGCAAAGGTATTCTCAGGTTATCGACTATGTCCTATTTCTATTTATTGGATGTCCCTCATCCATGCCCACATGCATGTGTGTTCACATGTGAGTGATGAGTGCATGACCATATATGACTCTGTGTTCAATTGGTTTATTTCCTAGTTGAGTGTGACTAACAGCCTCCTGAATTATCCTGGAGAGCACTTTGTTGTACAAGGAGGAACAGCAGTCGATTTCACAAAATTGTTGTTGTGCAACGAGGAAGAGCAATCAAATGAGGATATTCCAGGAACAAAACAGAGCAAGCCATTGTGTTTAGCTAAGTATACATATCTTCTGAGAAGCTTTTCCAACACAATTGTATCCTTTATGTCCGTGTTTAGCCTGTGTCATAGTTCCCATGGAACCTAACACAGCCTCCTTTGATTCTAGCTCATATTCCCCACCATTGTCAAAGCCTATGACTTTGTCAAAGCCATTGTGCACGGTGTCAGATCTTCAAGGATAAAGATGCTCAGCTTGCTCTAGCCCTCTGTTGCAGTGATAGCAAATGCATAAATATTGTTTGGTTCAAACTGAAGAATAATGTATTGTACATTTCAGAAAAGAGAGTCATTAGACTGTCATATTGGGAATTTTCTACCTTGAGTTGTAATTTTCCCCCATGTTGTCACTCAGAGTTTCTTCTTTCACCTACTTCCTCCAAGCTGTTCAGAGCCAAGTAGTTTCTGTTCAATCCATCTTTGACTCTACTTAGTTTGCCACTTATTCTTTTGGGGGCCAAGGGCATTGAGACAATGTCTCACTCTTGCCCAGGCTGGCCTCAAACTAGTGACAGTCCTCTTGCTACTGGGATCACAGGCATGCATCACCACATCTGGTTAAAGCTTATCCTTTATTCTGTTCTTGCCTCTCTTGTCGGCCTTTACAAAACCCACTGACCTTCTTTCCTTCCTGAAGACCCTCAGGACCACAATTACCACTCCACTCATAAGCTAAGAGAATTCTGTACCATTCTGTGTTGAGGAAGGAAATGGTGGATAAATTGGATGGCTAGCCTGTCAAATATGAGTTCCATATTCTAGGTGAAGCCTAGGTGAGTGAGAACCATCCTGTGTACACAGGAGATCCTTTAGGCTCACTGCTAAATGAATAATGAAGGGCTTAGTTTTGTAGAAGATGGAGAGGTTGAGTAGCTTGTCCAGAGTTACATGACCATGATAGCATCCTTACAAGAATCCAGATGGTTCTGCTTTGCCCATTCTCACAAAGCTATACTGTCTAGCTTCTAGTAACTGGCATCAGCCTTGGAAGATTATGAATGTTTATGCCTCTGGAGATCTGGCAATTAACTGTGAGGCAAAGCAGGCCATTCCCTGGCTAGGCTGCAGTCTGACTAAGTTGAGCCATTGGCAGGTGCTTTAGCTCCTCTTTCCTGATGTTAAGAAAGCACTTATTTGCTTTAGAAAAATTCCCTTCCATTTCTTGTAAAATTAGACTAAAGCAGATGGGTTTTTGACAATGCATACTTTACTTGTAATTTCTTTTTAAGTGTAGGAGTAATAAATGACCCAGACATGGTGGTGTGCACCTGTAATCCCAACATTTAGGAGTCCAAAGCAGGAGGATCATGAGTTTGAGGTCATCCTAGGATACATAGAAAGACTCCATCTCAAAAGAAAACAGTAATAAATGTTAATTATAGAAAATATAGAGAAAACACCACTGGAGAGACGGCTCAGTGGTTAAGAGCACTGGCTGCTCTTGTAGAAGACTCAGGTTTGATTCCCAGCACCCACGTGGTGGCTAACAACCATCTGTATTTCCAGTTTCAGAGAAATCTGATGCCTTCTTCTGTCCTCCACAGGGATTGCACAACATGGGTGCACTTACATACATGCAGGCAATACACTCATACACAAAAATAAAAATAATAAATAAAATATTTTTTACAAAAGAAAATATAGAGAAAACAAAGAGACATTCAAAGTATATGCTATCTTACCCTGCCCTAAAGATAGCCAGTATTCATTACTTATTTGTCATATTATGCTGCTACTTATGTGTATTTGTATGGGGGGATGAAAAAGAGAAAGAGAGAGAAGAGAGAGAGACAGAGAGAGAGAGAGAGATTAAAGTGTCCTCCCTAGCCCCCACCTTGTTATACATGTACCTTAAATGGAATGGCCATTACTGGGGGAAATAGTAAGGTTAGGACACTGAGAAACAGGAGAGGATCAGAGACTAAGGAAAGACACTGAGATGTGACTGAAAGATTCAGTTCAGCCTTAAGATCACTCCCACATTCTGCTGTTTCACTACAGACCAAGCTCTAGATGCCCAACTTTCTTTCTCTCTCTCTCTCTCTCTCTCTCTCTCTCTCTCTCTCTCTCTCTCTCTCCTTCTTGTTTCTCTTGCTACCATAGTTGCTAATCTTGTGATTAACCTTTCATAAATATTCAGCAGATATATAGCTGGCTTTGTCATAAGCCTGGAAGTACAGTCTCAATATTTGTAAACATCAATGGAAGAGAAACAACGAGCCAGGATGAACCTCCTGGGTAAGACCTGGTTCAAGATGCGACCACGCTCGGTGACACTAAGGAGCAATACTCTGCCCAGATAAAGGGTGTAATAGGAACGACACAAAGGAGAAGCAGGAGCCCTGAAAGCTTTTCCTGGCAGATGCCTGAGAATCCAAATATTAGAGAGGAGGTTGACTTTAGAAGGCAGAGAAAGAAAGGTGGAATATTTGAGTGTATTTTACCAGATTCTGACAGTCTTAAGAAGCAAGAGATTTCAAAATTTTAGTATTTCAAGGCAGAGCTTGGTCCTAAGCCTGGCAGGGACCACTACTTAAAACAATGTGCTATTCTGGCACTGGAGAGACAGCTTAGTGGGTAAGAGCACTTGCTGCTCATGCATAAGGACCTGAGTTTGGATTCAAGAACCTACTTAAAAACCCATGGTGGCCCGCGCCTTTAATCCTAGCACTCGGGAGGTAGAGGCAGGCAGATCTCTGTGAGTTTGAGGCCAACCTGGTCTACATAGGGAGTTCCAGGACAGCTGAGACTACAGAATGACCCTGTTTCAAAAAAATTTTTTAAAGTGAAAATAAAAACGCAGGTGTGGCCATGCATACACTGCAACTGCAGCATTGTGGGGGCCAGAGACAGGAAGTTACTGGAGCTAGTTGGCCATCAGCTTAGCTTCAGGTTCAGTATGAGACTCTGTCTCAAAGGAAGACAGCAGGGAGTAATAGAGCAGGACACCTGACATCCTCCTCTGACCTCTCTATACTATATGCATGTACCTGCACATGCACATGTGTATACACCATATGCATACATACATATATACACAAAAAGAATAACTTGCTATGCCAACACAGCCTAGTACTAAAACTGTGATATATACATTAGTACTTTAGGTACTATGTGTCCTTCATGATGCTAATAACCAATATTAGCTTCACAATATCATTTTCCTAATTTTTGCCTCCTCTTTTTCCTTGTATTTCACAAACTCTTTTGAAAGGGATATGATTTATGAACCAAAGTAAAAACAACTTATCTCAAAGACATCATCTGGGACAAGAGCTATGTTTTCCTCAAGTGGATATTAAATGATACCATGCAACATATTTCTTCCTAAGAGGTGCATGCTGAAGTCCTTGTGGATGAAGCCTCTCATCATAGCTGCACCTTGCCTTGAAAGCCATGGGGGAAGGGGGAGGGGAAAAAAGAGAGAAATAAAATACAGCAAATGCAAAATGTAAATAATTGTTGAATCTGGAGGACAGTATATGTGTTTGCTATACCATTTTTCCCACTTGTTGTGCAGTTTAAGTTTTTAAAGTAAAAAGTTGAGAAAATATAAATAGATCATTTACTTCAAAGTATCAAAAGGACCAGCAGTAGATGCCTTCTGAGAATCCACGTTAAAAATGCTTTTACCAGGGCTGGAGAGATGGCTCAGCGGTTAAGAGCACTGGCTGCTCTTGCAAAGGACCCAGGTTCAGTTCCCAGCATTCACAGGACAGCTCATAACCACCTGTAGCTCCAGTTCCAGGGGATCCAATGCCCTCTTCCAGCCTCTGAGTTCACTGCATGCACAGGTATACTTACATTTAGGCAAAACACTCATGCACATAAAATAAAAATAAATTAATCAAAAAATTTTAATGTTTTTACCTTTAAGCAATGCCCTTTGTTTTGTATATCTATTGGTATATGAATTGGCGTGGTCTTTGTTCCATGTGAAAGTGTCATGCTGATGGAATATAGTCTTATAGGCAGTATTAGTCTTTTGTCCAGTGATAGAAACCTAGATGTGAGGACATTTGTAAGTAGAGAGTACAATTGCTTAATATTCCTCTACCATTTCTACTTTACAATGAAGGTCAGACTCTCACCTTAAATTGCAAGACATTTAAAGCAGACATGTTTTCTACAGCATCTAATTGAATGAGGATTAAATTTAACAGCATAATAAGCCAGGTCTGCAGCTTGGCAAGAAGTTAGAAGGGCACCTTGAGGAAGGCTATCCTTGACCAGATCATGCCACCCCTACACACCCGCGCCAAGCAAAGTAGTCATTCTGCAGCTGTTTAAAAAAATAAAATGCTCTCTACACAGAGAGGTGGCTCGGTGGCTAAGAACACATATTGCTCTTGCAGAGGACCCAAGCGTGGTTCCTGGCATCCACGTTGGGTGGCCTATAACTCTAGCTCCAGGGGATCTTATGCCTCTGACCTCTGTAGGCACATGCACTCATGAGCACAAGCCCACACACAGACACACACACTCCCATATACACATAATTAAAAGTAATAAAAATAAATCTTTAGAAAACCTCTCTGGTCAAATAAATACAAATAAATACTGTATATTTTCCATCTTAGAAATTTCTGTTACATATTGACAATTGAAAATGCAGTACAGGGGTCTGGACAGATGGCTCACTGGTTAAGAGTGCTTACTGTTTTGGAGGACCTAGGTTCATTCCCCAGCACCTACATCAAGCAGCTCACAACGTTCTGTAACTTCAGCTCTAGAGGATCTGGTCTCTGTGGGTTCTTGCATGTACTTGGTAAAACTCACACAGGCATACACACACACACACACACACACACACACATACACATATACACAAATAAATCTTTAGTGCTAGAGAGATGACTCAATGGTTAAGAACACTGACTATTCTTGTAGAAGTTCTGGGTTCAAATCCCAGCACCCACATGGCAGCTAACAACTGTCTGTAACTCCAGTTCCAGGGAATCCAACAGCCTCTTCTGTTCTCCTCGGGCATTGCATGACATGGGTGTACTTACCTACATGCATGCAATACACGCATACACATAAAATAAAAATAATAAAATATTTTTTAAAAAATAAATAAAAACAATTTTTTTGGTCTTTTTGAGACAGGGTCTCCCTGTAGCTCCACCTGTCCTGGAACTCACTATGTAGACCAGGCTGGCCTCGAACTCATGGATATCCGCCTGCCTCTGCCTCCCAAGTGCTTAAAAAGTGCTTCATAGTTCTGGTTATTGGTAAGAGAGGCATGACTTTTTTGAACCAACTGTCCCATAGGTAACAACCAAAAAGTCTGATCAACATTTAAAAATAAATTTGTATTATATTTGTGTATGTATGTGAGGGTGATGGTTGTGTGCCACGGTTTGCACATAGAGGTCAGAGGACTGCAAGGGTCAGTTCTCTCTTTCCACCATGTGGGTGCTGGAGATCAAACTCAGGGCCTCAGGCTTAGTGGCAAGCACCTTTACCTGCTGAGTCATCTCTCTGGCCCCAAATATTTTTTTAACTTCCTGTTGAAATCCCAGCACTGAGGAGGTTGAGGTAGGAGGATTTTAAGTTGAAGGATCACCTGGGCTATATAAAAAGACCATTTCAAACAATAATAATGAAAACCAAACGAACTAAAACAAAAAACCTCCCTGAAGACTGGAAAGTGAAAAGCAGGCAGGGAAGTTAAAAACCATAGAAAACACTTCTATAAAAGCCAACGGATAAAATTCTACGTGACCACCGCAGCTTGGAAGTGAGCAGAGAATCTTGGAGGGACAATCTCTAAGGGAATGTGCTAGGAGTCACTGGCTACATATATAGTTATGTGGGCATTTTAAGAGTGGTTTACACAACCAGGCGCGGGATAGTCTCACCATGGGACTGGAGAGCTGGAGGAATCAATAATTGCTCAGTCCAAAAAAGAGGAATTCTTAGAACACAAGAGAGCAACAATGCAGCCACAGCCTGCAACTGGATGTTCTCTGGGGAACTGTTAGTGCTATTCTGCATTTGAAAGCTGGAGAATCTGAGTCTGATATTTCAGGGCCACGCTGCCAGAGATTGATGTACCCACTCAGGGACTGATACACCCACTCAGGGACTGATGTGCCCACTCAGGGAATGATGTACGCACTCAGGACAGTCACATGTGTGCTGCTAAGCAAATCACCCTGTTTCCACTTCCTGTACCAGCCAGGGTTGCTCCAGCCTATCAGAGGGTGCCAGTCACATTCAGAATGGGTCTTCCCCACACAGTTTGCTGACCCAAAGGCTAATCATTCTGGAAATGTCCTCACAGACACACCTAGAAATGTGTTTTGCCTTGGCATCTCTCAATCCATTCAAATTGACAAACAAGATGAAGACTATAGGAAGAGCTTTAAATTCTGCATATAAACCCATTATAGTTTCTCACCAGAAACTGTGGAGGCTCGGAAGGGGTGGCATAACATTTTTCAAGCACTGAAAGAAAAACATTGTTCATCTATAGCTAAATATTCATTGAAAGTGCCCTTCAGTGGGGTCTGGAGAGATGGCTCAGTGGTTAAGAGCACTGGTTGCTTTTACAGAGGACCCTGTTTCAGTTCCCAGCACCCACATGGCAGCTAACAGTCATCAGTAACTCCAGTTCCTTGGGGTTCCCTCACCCCCTTCTGACCTTTGCAGGCATGGCATAACATAGGTGCACTTACATACATGCAGGCAATACACTCATAAAATAAAAATAAAGTTTTAAAAAAAAAGAAAGTATCCTTCAGGAACGAAGAAGAAATCAAGATAATAACAGATAAAGGAAAAACAAGAGACTTAGTTGCCAGAGGACATCCAGTAGGAGTAGTCCGGTCTCTAAACAGAAAGGAAATGAAAAAAGAGGGACCTTGAAGATTAGGAGGGGAGAACAACAGCAAGAGTAAAAAGATTTTCTTTTAATCTCAGGCTTTCTAAATTTTGTTCTGTGAGAATTATAATACTGTCTCATCTAATCCCCAAAAGGTAGAGGAAATACTGTGTTAAAAAAATGAAGAGGGTAAGGGATGGATTGATGGGGGAAAGAAGGTGGGGATGAACACAAGGAGGTGACAGGAAGGAGAACTTGGAGGTGATGAAGTGGTTGTGTATCTTGGTCATGGGGGTAGTTTCATGAATCTACATGTGCTAAAGCTACATAGACCCCATACACATAGTAACAATGTAAACTCCCTGTTTTGATTTTGTAGGGCATTTCTATAAGATATAACCATTGTGGCAACCTGGGTAAAGTTACATGGGCTATCTCCTGGTATACTATCTTTGCAACCTACTTGAATCTGTAATTATTTGAGAATTAAAAAAAAATTAGGTGGAAGGATAGAAAACAAAATATTTATAGAAATGTAAAATGATTTGCTCATTAAAAAGTGAAAAGAGCTTCTTGACCTGTCACTATAATCAAAATACCTGATGGATACCACTTAAGGGGGGATTTATTTTAGATCTTAGTTTCAGAGAGTTGGGTTCATGATTGCTTGGCCTCATGCACTTGGGCTGAAGAGTTTGGCAGAGAAGGTTCTTTACCTCACAATGGACAGGAAACAGACAGGAAAACAAGATACCCTCAGTGGCCTGCCCCTAGCCACTTCCTCCAGCCAAGTCCCATCTCTCAGAGTTTCTTACAAAAGAACACCATCATAAAAGAGCACCATTATGTGCTTGCTTTGGAAGCACGTATACTAAAAAATTGGAACGATACAGAGTAGATTAGCATGGTCCCTGTGCAAGGATGACACGCAAATTCGTGAAAGGTTCCATATTTTTCTGTGAACCTAGAAACTTGTACCCACTTGTGAAAGAGATGTACTGTTTCTCTGGAGTGTGTTACTGAATATGTTAAAGCTGTAGTGAAAAGCTTCTAATAATGTAGTTATTAAAAGTTAAAAAATGATTAAAAAAATAATAATTCTTCAAAGCATAAAAATTTGCTCCCTAGTAATTAGTAGATGTGAAAAAAAAAGAGCACTATCAAATAATAATTCTTCAAAGAGCACCATCAGTCAAGGACCACGTATTCAAGACCTGAGTCTGTGGTACATGTTTCCTATTCAAAGCACAGGTGGGGGCATCATGGAGAGTGATCTAAATTGAAGAGTCAGAAGACCCAGGCGACTCTCCTGACAGCACTCATCAGCTGGGGGAATTGGGCAGGCACTTTTCTCAGTCTTCTTTGTAAAGCAAAGCTAATAGTAACCAACTCACTGAATTTTATTTAGCACTGAAAAGGAAATGGAGTCCCCCATGACTTCCAGAAGAGCAGTTCCTAGGGGCTGGAAGTGGCTCCAAAGCAGCCCAAGGAGCCTCCAGCAGGATTCTACAACCTTGGCTTTAGTGCCAGCCATAGTCATGCTGGGCTCCCACCCAAGACTGCCCTACTGAGACCACCCACTAGGTTTCCTGTAACAAGCCACCATTCTTCCTCTTTATCATCATATTTTTCTCCCTACTGTGTACATTTTTTATTTCTCTTTATTGTAACTTATCATGAACTACCATGGCCCTGCCTCATAATCTAGACCAAGGGTTGGCAAACCTCAGCCTGTGGACCCACCACCGGCTTTTGTCAATAAAGTTTAATTGGGACACAGACACGCTCACTCACTAATGTATGGGCTGTGGCTTATTGGGCCACAATGGCAGACGTAGGTGTTTCCAAAGACATGTGCAGTTCACAAAAGCTACTTTCCTCTTCAGACTCTTGGTCCTTGACATTCTCTCTAGAGTTTGCATCATGACTAGGGATTCTTTAGCTTCCATTTTCATTGATTCATTCATGAAGTATCTCCCAGGTTGAGTTCTTAAGAGAGAGAGGCAAAGTGGTCACTTGGTTTTCATGCTAGGCTACATTAGACTGTGTTGGCCAACTTTAAAGAAGCTCCACATGGAGGCAGAGGGACCATGTCTTCTCCTGCCCTGTTCTATTAGCTCAGGCTAAGGAGATGCAGATGACATATAGACAGTATAACAGGACTGCCTTGGAGGGGCTGGGGCACAATGGCATGACTGACATGTTTAGCACAACCCAAATTAAATGAGGTAATATATGTAAAATGATCAGGTAATATGTGCCAGGAAAATAAATGCACTTGTCAATTAAGGCAGGTGTAACTTCAGAGCCACCAACAAAGTGTATATGTCTTCACTACTGTGGAGATGCCAGAATGGGACTCTCCTTTGAGGAGGCCACACCTATACTCTCTTAAGACACCTACTCTCTCTTATGTATGTCTGTCTTAACTTTTTTTCCCAAACGTCTCTCTTTCTCATAAACTTTCATGTTTAAAATCTGTTAAAATCTCTTTCAATAACCTCTACCCCTACTTTATAAAAATAAGACAAGATTAAGATAAACTTGACATGAAATTCAGCACACCTGAACTTAATAATACAAATCCATGACAAAATATGATAGAACTTGAAAGCTCAGCCCACACATATTACAGATTTGTTGCACAATGGAACACAATATCATAGTGTTACATTAACTATATCACATAAAATACCATGAACATATCCAGTTGGATAAAAAAGCAGGTGAAGGGGCTGGAGAGATGGCATATTGGGTTAAGAGCTCTGGCTGTTCTCAAAGAGGACCTGGGTTTGGTTCCCAGCATCCACACAGCAGCTAACAACCATCTATAACTCCAGTTTCAGGGGATCAGACACCCTCTTCTGGCCTCCGTGGGCATTACACAACACAGGTGCACTTACATACATGCAGGAAAAACACTCATACAGATAAAATAATAATAAACGAAATATTTTTTAAAGCAGGTTAAAATAAATAAATGGTCATACTGAGATGCATTTGGGCACTGCTTGGATGCAAATTACCCTTCCTTTTTTTTTTTTATTTGGGAAAACAAAACAGTTCATCCATGAGTTATTACTTTCTCAACGAAAAGCTGCTATAAACAGAGTTCTGTAATGAGCAGTACTTTGAACAGAGTCTTCTGTGGTTTTACACTTTCTATTGTGTCTGTGTAATTGCCTGTGTCTTCATCAGCCTTTCACACCATGATGGGTTCCAAATCAGAACTTGTGTAGATGGAAACACCATGGATTTTGACAGTCCCTTTGATACATCTAGGACTTTAGAAAGCATGGTATTCTGAATGTACTTCATAGGAAATCTGACAGCATTTTCAGTAAAGGACTAAAAAAAGAAAAGAAGGAAGACAGGGAGGGAGAAAGAAAGAAAGAGAAAAAGGATCTCCATCAGAAAACAACTGAAAAAAGAACTCATGAGAAACTTTTGAAGAAATGCTTAGCCCAGGATACACAGATAACATCCATAAAGAGCTTGAAAGTATCATTTTATTACTGTATAAAAAGTCAAGAAAAATAGATGCATATTTTTCCTACAAAATTATAAAAGTCAAGATATTTAGTACTTTTTAATCAATGTGTTGAGATAAAAAGACAAATTTAAAGATAGAATTCTTTCCCACTTAAAGTGTTCAGGTACCTCGTAAATAATAATCTTTTTCTTCTATGCCTTCCTATGTGCAGCTATAAGACACGGCAGTTAAAAGTTCCCTGTTGGCGTTATTTGAAAAAAGACATTCCAAGATACACATTCCATCATGACACAACAAAACTGGGAGAAAGCACTTTCAATGTGGCCATAACGGTTAAAAAAAAAAAAAAAAAGTAGGCACTGGGACATCCAGCTTAGCAGGGAACAGAGCCTAATTAGAATGGAATATACATTTAATTTTGTCCTTTAGAAAACAGAAAACACTTGTCAGCATTCCTTAAAAAAGTGCAGTTGCCTTACTCTGTCATTTCATTGTAAGGTCCCAGATGCTGTTTCTATGCGCACAGCTTAAATGAGACCACACTTGTAAAAGGAGGACGGTGACTTGGAGGGTGGGCTATGTTTGACACAAGCATGGGAAACTGAACACTTCTGGTGGCATTAATTCAATAAAGTATATTCATTTAGCCTTCTCACTAAGTCCTTGGAAAGAAAAGGCCTTCGTGTTGATGTAGATCAGTGTTCAAATAAAGCTTTCTTTTCTGAAATTAGATTATGGGGTAAGCCATGCCAGATTATCTCTGTGGAAGATATAAGCTATAATTATTTGGGGAGATTTCAATCACTGCTTGGAATTGATACCCAAGCCTTTCTTCTCCCCTATTCTTTGCAGACTTTTTAATGCGATATTTTTGGGGGAGATGCTTTAGGTAGGAAATATCAGCATTTGAAAGATAAAGGTGTAATTATCATTAAAATAAAAAGCCCATTAAAAGAAGAGTCTCAAATAGATTTTCTAGATATATTGTACCATGCATCCTATCATAAAGGCTGAAGAAGAAAGAAAAGAAGTTCCTATACTATTACCCTCACATTAGTCCACCTGACAGAAAACCAAAGATTCAAATACTTTGCAATGGAGGTATTCTAGCGCCAAATAGTGAGCTTTGCACTGCTAGCGTCTCTCTTGGCCTGTATAAAAAGGAATGGGAGCCATGATTCTTGGGATTCAGTAGCCCCTCATTCTCCCTTCAAAATAACCCTAGATTTGACACACTTCTGTATAATAGCCCATCACTTACCAAGTGTTATGTCTTATTTATTGGATTTCTGAGACCCTGTTCAGGCTAGCCTTGAACTCTCTATGTAGCTGAGGATGACCTTGATTCCTGATCCATCTCCTGAGTGCTGGGATTGCAGGCATTTGCCACCACCACACCCAGTTTACATGGTGCTGGGGACTGAACCCAGAGCTTTGTGTATGCTACACACTTTACTGAGTTACACCCCCAGTATGCACATTGAATTTAATTGTGCTACTATGTGCCAGGCCTTGGATTGGTCACTCAGAATCCTGACACTATTGCCAATTTTGGAAATAGAACTAAGTAAAAAGAAGGCAATGTTGCATTGAAGGAATTCTGTATGGTTATGAAGTTTACAAGATTTGACAAGGCTATATAACCTGGTGTCTGGTCTTTGGAATCATGTTACCTAAAAGGAAGTTCACTAAGTACCGAATGTATTTAAGTGTACTTGGTGTAAACTGCAAAGTTTTATTCACACTAAAATGCTTGTGTTTTGGATTTAATTTTTTTTAAGAGACAGAATTTCACTGGGACACTGTGGCTGGTGACACATGCCTAGTCCTGAGACTTGGGAGGCAGAGGCAAGGAATATCACAAGTTCAAGGTCACCCTGAGTGAGGTCAGCCTGGGTTACCAGAAACTCAAAAAAACAAAAGAAATGAGGCTTCACTATGCTGCTCAGGCTGGCCCTAAACTCCTGAGCTCAAGTGCCAGCCTCTCAAGCAGCTAGAACTATAGGCTAACACTACAGCACCCAGCTCTAAAAAGCTTCAATTAGAAATTGCAAGAAAGGCAAAAATCAACCAAAATCCTAATGCAACTTTTCAGCATACACACTGTGTCAGGGTTCCATTTTAGTCTTAAAGTTAAGAGCCTAGATAGAAGTCTCCCTGCATGAAAAGCAATCACCTTTAAGTCTCAATTCTGTGCTAAGAACCCAAAGTTCCCTAAGATTCCAGGAAAATCAGGAAGGACCCTGCCTAGTTCCCTAGGGAAAGGCAGCTCATGATGCAGGTCTCTCCAGATAAGTTGTTCAGCAGCTAAGATCCTGAGGATCAAAGACCATAATGATTTAGTTAATCCTGAATGCTATGATATTCTTGCCCAAATCTGTCAGCAGGACAGATGGACTTTTAAGATTAAAAGGGCATCCAGGCAGGCTCTGGCTTGTTGGCAGTGGCAGAGGCTCCAAGATCTGTGTCCAAGTATGCATGACGCCTTTTTCCATGCCGTCTTGGGGCACTTGGAAAAGGACCAAAGGTAAAGCAGCTTTCTGAAACACTCCACCGGCCTCCACTCAGCAACTAAATTTATTCAGGAGCCAACCTGGATTTCTAGAGTAACCAGAGCAGTGAAAATTAGTATAGACAGGAAAAGCTGCCTAGGGAAAAGTAGGGTCAGAGACAGGGGAACCAGACGACCGGGGTTTGAATGTCAGTTCCATCGCTGAAGAACTGTGTGATGCTGGGCCAAGATACTAACCTTTCCAAGCTTCAGATCTTTCACTTAAAAACGGGGTTCGTAACAAGACCTGTCTCACAAAGTCTATCTTAGTAGAGTGTCTGGTGCAATAGTAAGGCCAGGTAAGTGCTTTGAAAACTAAAAACAGAAACTTAAGGAAAAGTGTTCTTCGCAGTGTGCAGTTTCTGCTGCTTGAACATTCAGGAATGTTTTCATTATAAGAGATTTAGAAGCTGAACAGCAATTCCTGGAAGTCTTGGCGTTGAGTTAAAAGTTACAAAAATTTTCTAGAGTTCTCTTCAGCTACCTATGACCCAGAAACTGCTCCAAAATGCCCTCATATAAACCTTCATGTCAGGGAGGGGGACAACTCAATGCAAACCATCTGGGCAAGGAGCAGAAGGAAGCAAGTTATTTTCCTAAAGCTTTTTCTTTCTTTTCTATATTCTAGCCACAATATCTGTGTGGCATCATGGTCTAATCGTTGTTCCAGATTTTCATGATCTCATTTTAAAACTTAGGGCTGGTTCCACCCAGTTCTGAAATCACTAGGCTTCCAGAATTAAAGGGGCATGACTGTGTGACAAGAGGCCAAAGGCGCTGCCAGCTTATTAAACAAGCGGCCAACAGGCACATCGAGCACTTTGGTCCTCAAGAAGAAAGAGGTGACAATCACAACTTATATTATGTCCTTTCATGTTCAGGTGAGTTCACAGGCCCAAACAATATAATCTCTCTCAAGAAATCCTCCTTGATGGTTCTGGTAAACAGGGCTATTATGTAGCTCAGTCTTCTTATGGCTAGGCAGGAGAAGCTAAACCGTAGAGCTGGTTTTCAAAGACAAGTTACATGGTTACTTCTACAACATTTCACATGGTGGATCTCTGGCCAGTCTCATCAAGGCCAAAGGTTCGTTTCCTGGCTGCTCCTTCACTGCTTAATTCCGCATCTGCTTTGTCTGTGTCATCACCAGAGCTTGCTGCTATGGCACCTTCCATTCCCTCTGTAGCACCTCCGTTTGGCTGAAGAAGGGTACAACCTGGCTCCTTAGGACGTTTCCATTGTGGCCTGGTGACAATCCAAAAAATGAGTGCCCCAAACACCAGAATCAGGAGGCCCAGGGTATTTGTGAAAACACCTTCTGGTGGGAGTGAATGGTATGGAGTAGGATCTTTCCTATGAAGAAAGAGAAAGTGGGCCCAGTTACAAACACACAGCACAATATTAAATTTATCTGCACAGGATGATGAATCTGATATAGCTTCAACACAAATTCCCTCTAAGCAGGGGCTGGAGTGATGGCTCAGTGGTTAAGAATACTGGTTGTTCTTGCAGAAGACCCAGGTTCAAATCCCAGCACCCACATGGCAGCTAACAACTGTCCGTAACTCCAGGTCCAGGGGATCTGATGGCCTCTTCTGTCCTCCACAGGCATTGCATGACACGGGTGCACTTACCTACATGCAGGCAATACACTCATATATATAAAATAAAAATTAAAAATAATAAATAAATAAATAAATAAATAAATAAATTCCCTCTAAGCATGGAAGTAAAGTGATATTTAGGTTCACGTTGTAAAACACTATAAAATCATTTAAAATCCTGCCAGGCATGATGGTGCACACCTTTAAGCCCAGCACTTGGGAGGCAGAAGCAGGCGGATCTTTGTGAGTTCAAGGCCAGCCCAGTCTACAAAGTGATTTCCAGGCCAGCTAGGGCTACAGGGATACCCTGTCTCAAAAAAGACAAAAAAAAAAAAAATGTTCAAAATCCTAAGAAAAGAATATGGTCTTGGGATACATCATATCACTTAAAAATTAAGAAAAGAGAAAACGAAAATGTATACACACTGTAGTAATAATTAGCATAAAAATATGCACATTAAGGTCTGGAGAGATGACTCAGTGGTTAAGAGCACTGGCTGCTCTTACAGAGGACCCAGGTTCAAATCCCAGCACCCACATGGTGGCTAACAACCGTCCTAAACTCCAGTTCCAGGGGATTCGACACCCTCTTCTGACCTCCGTGGGCACTGCATGACATGGGTGCATTTACATAGCAATTCACTCACACACATAAAAAATAAATAAATAAAACATTTAAAAAATGCACATCAAAAAGATGAATGCTTGACTCATAACTCCAAAAGTCATTTTTTGACAGTGGTCCTAATACTACACTGCATGTACAGAATGGTAAGTTATTTTTTAAATAAATAATTTAAGGTTAAAATTTTAATATTAAAAATGGCTATGCTTATATTACATATTCCCAGTGGACTAATATTTAACATTTTCTAGCTTAAGTATTTTGAGAAGAAAGGGCACACAACTTACAGGACGAAAAACAACTTCTCTGTCACTCCCATGAGGACTGTGGCAATCACTGTTCCAAAGAGGAGAAGTCCGGAATAGACATGTATGGGCATGACAACAGCTCGGAGAGAAAGCGGGGCCCATGGAAGCAGGAAGATGAAAAGGCCTAGCACAAGCTGAACACCAGAGTACAACCATTATCATTTCATTTCATATCATTTCATTTCAATTTTAAATTAGTATCATAGCTGGATGCAGTGAATACCTTGAATCCCAGCTCTTGGGAGGCTGAGACAGCGCCTTGTGAGTTACAGGCCAGCCAGAACTATATAGTGAATCAATCTCTCTCTCTCTCTCTCTCTCTCTCTCTCTCGCTCTCTCTCTCTGTGTGTGTGTGTGTGTGTGT
Organism: Nannospalax galili; assembly: GCF_000622305.1. Lineage (NCBI taxonomy): Eukaryota > Metazoa > Chordata > Mammalia > Rodentia > Spalacidae > Nannospalax > Nannospalax galili. Next base: position 1,405,960 of record NW_008357637.1, on the reverse strand, counting down.
GTGTGTGTGTGTGTGTGTGTGTGTTTGAGACAGGGTCTCCCTGTAGCCCCAGCTGGCCTGGAACTGCTTTGAAGACCAGGCTGGCCTTGAACTCACAAGAGATCTGCCTGCCTCTGCCTCCTGAGTGCTGGGATCAAAGGTGTGCTGCACCACGCCCGGCCTACTAATTTTTAAAGTATTATGTGAAAAAAATGGCAAACCTTTCATATAGAACCAAAGGGCATAAAATGAAAAGCATATTTCTCTATGCATAATTCCAGCACCCAAAGGTAATTTCTATAATAATCACTTTCTCAAATATTTTTCCAGAAAATTCCTAATGCCCACACAAGCATGAATAAATATATACACATATACATACACAGAGAGAGTGTGTGTCTTTGTTTTTGAGACAAGGTCTCATTGTGTCTCCCAGTGGCCTCAAATTTTCAGTCCTTCTGTCTCAGCCTCAACCACCCAAATGCTAGGATTATAGGTATGTACCACAATACCCAGTTCACAGGGTTTTTTTTCTTTTTTTGTCATATATATATATGTATATATACTGGGTTTATTTATATTTGTATATATTTTTTAATTATTTATGTAATAACCACATACTTAGAAGAAGCATTTCATTACAACAGCATTGACATATTCAATAACAATTTCCAGAGCTAAGATATATCTCTTTCAAAATTGACTGTAAATTTTTAGGTTCACAGTTGAATTAATACAGTTATACAATATTGAACTCTGTATAAAGCCCATAAGACATAAAATTGAATGAGGTTTTAACCTTTAAGAAACATCTGCATTTCATTTTAAAATATATTATACACAGTTTCATACAGAAAAATTCATTTTCAATGCAATTGACATTAAGATGTTTGCACATGTTCTAATCTCTTTATATCTTATTATTACTAGTGATAGTTGGTTACTTTCTGAGTTCCTTGGCATCTGAGCATGGATATACAGTCATCAGGTAGATTTCAATGGTAATGTTTTTTACATCTACTAATTATTCTTTTTTAATCATTATTTTTTTATTTTTTTTTTCATACAGAAGAATTCATTCCAAAGCTATTGACATTGAGACGTTTTCACATGCATTTCTAATCTCTATATACATGACTATCACTGGTCACAGTCGCCCACCTTCTGAGCTCCTCGGCATCTGAGCATGATTACAAACTCATAAGATAGACAGCCTTCCTCTCCCAATAGAGGCTCCATACTACCTTTAAAAAAAGATCTCCATTTCATTTTAGACTATATTGTTCCTTGCAGAAAGACTCATTGTTTTTGCTACTAACACTGAAATGTTGGCACATGCATCTCTAATCTGTATGCATCTGATTATTACTAGACATAATTGGTTACACTTGGATCCTTGGTGCCTGTGTATGTCTATGAAGTCATCAGATAGATTTCAATGGTAATGTTTATCACCTCTACTAATTAGCATGATATAAATTTCCATGCTTCCTCCTTAAATATAATATTTTTAAAATTTGTTGATTTTTTCTTGTGTGTGTATATCACACAGAACATCCCAAACCATCTTATTCGACTACACACCCACTTCCCAGTTCGCACCCTCCCATAGCCTCCCTCCCCCTAGAGCCCTTACACTCTGATATCCCTGTCTGCTGTGTTGTCGGCACCCCAGCCATTCCCCACTACTTGCCTTTCTAGTAGTGAATCTAGTCAGCCTATCTAGAGGTCTTAGTTTTAGGAGGGTCAGCTGTTCTTATTCTAGCAGCAATCAGTTGTCAATACTCCTTTAGATAAA
>NW_008357637.1:1403369-1403451 GCF_000622305.1 Nannospalax galili | reverse complement strand
ATGTCTGGATACATACTCACTTATCAGGATTTGGTTCTAGGATCCACATGTTGGGGAGAACAGATGTCGATTTTTTTCCTGA
>NW_008357637.1:1377542-1403018 GCF_000622305.1 Nannospalax galili | reverse complement strand
TGTCTAGTTTATTCACTTTATCTTCCAGTCTTGATACTCTGTTTTCCATTTTATTCATCCTATTGTTGAGTCTTTCTCCTGTCGTTTCTAATTGGCTTACTGAGTGTTTCACTTCTTTCTTTATTTCAGCCTGAGTAGTCTTCAGTATTTCTAGCTCTTTTCTGAATTCATTCAGCAGCTTATCCCTATCTTCTTTCAGTTCTTTGATTTCTTTGTGTGTTCTTTAAATTCACTGAATTCTTTTATCATGGTTGTATTGTTCTTTTGTGTTCCATGTCCTGCATGGACATGGGTTCTCACTGTACTCCTCTAGAGGACTCTTGGTATTTGGTGGGGATATGTTATTTTGGTTTTTCATGTTATTATTTTTTCTCTGTGATTTCGACGTGTGAATTTCTTTTGTAGTTTCTGATTCTTGTGTGAGACTCAAGCCTTCAAGTTCAGGTCTACTTCTTTTTGTGAACTTTATGTGTCCTTGTGGTTTACTTTTTGGGCGTGAAAGGCTGGTTGTCTAAGCTTCCAGTTCTCTCTTTTGATTTTATATTGGAGTGGCCAGATTGCTTTTGTCTTCAGGAGTTCCCACAGAGGCCCAAGTCAGCTGAGGATCAGATGCTCTCAGGCTTTCTCCTAAGGTCTGGATCCCTACAGGATAGATTTTGGCCTCAGGAATTTGGGGGTTGGACTGGCCTGGGAGCCAGGCCCAGGAAAGATGCTGGTCTAGCACAGCTGGTGGCTGGCCACACAGAGATGCAGAGGAAGCTAGGGGTGGGAGGCAGCCCCAAGGGCCCCTGGGGACTGCACTGAGGAGGTGGGTTGGTCTGGATGCAAAGGACCAGGAAGAGGAAAGGTCAACCCCAGCGTCTAGGAAAGAGGCTGGAGGGTTGTGCAGACCCAGGGAGGCTGAGGGAGGTGTGGGTGGGCCCAGGCCCAGAGCGCCCCTGGGGACCTGAGAAGGAACTGAGTTGGTCTGGATGCACAGGATCAGGAAGCAGTAGTGGTTCTCCAGGTGTCTGGGATGCCCAGACAAGGAATGGGACAGGACCCAGGCTAGGAGGAGAAACTGGTGGGGGAGATGGGAGGGTGCTTGAGGCTAGGGGAGTCAAGGCTCGGAGAGCTCAATTGACTTACCCGAAGAGAGAAGCCTGTGGGTGGGAGAGAGCACAGGGTTTTTTTCTTAAGGTATACATGGGACACCTTGCTTTTTTTCCTTAACAGTGTATCTTGGAGATGGGAAACCTATTTGTCTCAACGCATTTATCTAGCTTAATCTTTTTAATAATCAATATTCTATTTTAAGGCTATTACAATTTATTAAGAGTTCTCTGTACTTCCAGGGTTTTTTTGTTTTGTTTTGCTTTGTTTTTTGGTCTGTGTACCATTGACAAGGCTACACTGAACATTCTGGAACTTAGTTGTTTGTTTTTTTTATGTGTCTAAGGTTGCCACCTATGAAGGGAAATAAGAAGTATTTATAATCACTAAAACCAAACCCATCAAGACACATTATTCAGCGAAGTCAGCCTACTAAGCCGTGTGGAGAGAAACTGACAACGTGTTTCACCAGGAAGAAATGAATGCTGCGTAAGTTCTTCCATTTCCTTGATAGCTAAATCCGTAGCAGGGCACCGCTCTCCAGGGAGGACAGCCAGATTCCTGTCTGAGCTGAGGCCTGTGAGGCCTTCACAGTTCTGTTATTTTGTCCCATACCCCTGCTTGGTAAAGTGTTCTCTCTGCAAGCAAGTAAAGATGATGTGGTTGCTATCAGATTACTGAATTTAAAGAGCTTTCTTTTGTCCAAGTACTGATTTAGAATCTATAAGTCTAATAAAACAATTATTTTTTAAAAACAAAATAATGAGGGAAAAATTCATTAGCATAATTTTTCATCTTTCCTGGTTGAAATACAAGGACTGAGGGAGGGGGAAACAAGAACAAAGGCAGGAAAAACTTAGAATCTGCTGCATGCAGTATGTGTTGGTAATGAATTGAAAACAACCACAAAAGCCTTTGATGGGCTGCTGGGCCTATCTTACTGTTCACTTGACAAAGGGAGGTATGAATATGTTGGAAACTGTCCAGAGTGTTCCCTCTTGGTGTTTCAAAATATTCCTGCATCTCCTTCAGTGATTCTATTAGTATCAGGTGGCTAACTTCCTGATGCTCAGGGTGTGCTTTCCACATGGAAATGTGGTCAGCTAAATGAGTGCCGGGGATTTAGCACAGGTGGTTTTCTGTGAGGCACCGTTTCTTTCCTTAAAGAAACATGTGGTTGTCATATTCTTGTTTTCCTGGCCATTTGTTTGCTCCTACGATCCTTACTGTTTTCTCATTTCTTTCTTGATTTATCATGTGTGTCTGTTGTAATCCTGGAGGGCTCAATGATTTCAGTAGGTAGGAAGTCCTCAATTTACTTACAGAATACTCTAGCAATTTAAATCTAATTTTTACTTTTAAAGAAGTTCATCAACAAAGTAAAACTACTTTTAAAAGAAAAGAAAAAAAACATTACAGAATGTTGGACTCTGGTTGAAAATGTCTCAAAATGTAATGATGAAAACTTATAATTTGTGATAATTCATAATAGTCATTCTTTATTTCTTTTTTACCATCTTAGTCTTATCTTACTACCTTGCAAGTGAAGGTGGCAACTTACAACTTAGTAGACTAAAAATTACAGTCCCTCTGTCCCTAGACCAGCAGTTTCTAAGGTGTGATTTATAGAAGATTTGACCAGAAGCATTTAAGGAGAAATCTGAGCCCCATCCAGGCCTCTACATCAGAATTTCTGGATGATGGCCCAGGAACCTGCATTTTAATAGGATGTCCTGATGATTCTTTTTTTTTTTTAAGATTTATTTTTATGGGACTGGAGAGATGGCTCAGTAGTTAAGAGCACTGGCTGTTCTTGCAGAAGATGGAGGTCTGAATCCCAGCACCACATGGCAGCTAACAACTGCCTATAACTCCAGTTCCAGGGGATCTGACACCCTCTTCTGTCCTCCATGGGCACAGCATGACCCAGTTGTATTTACATACATGCAGGCATAACACTCATACACATAAAATAAAAATGGTGGCTCACAACTGTCTGTAACTCCAGTTCCAAGGACTCTAATAACCTCTTCTGGCCTCTGAGGGCACCAGGTGCTCACATGGTACACATACATACATGCAAGCAAACACTCATACACATAAAATAAAAATAAACCTTTTTAAAAAGGATTACTGTTGTGTCCAAACCTTGTGTTACAGCTTTTTCTTCTAGTCAACTGTTCTCAAACATGAGCATCCACCTGAATCACAAGTCTGGATGGAAGTTGAGAACCTGTGTTTTTAATTTTCTTTGAGATGCTAATGCTGCTGTTCTGGTGACTAGACTTTAAGAAATTCTAGCTTACATCATCCCCAAGGTATGTACTTCACATGCAAGAACAAGATGGCACCTTGCTTCTGAGGTTAAAAGGTTCTAAGTAGCATCAACAGACGATGCTCACCATTTTTTTTTAATGTGTATAAATGTATTGCCTGCATGTGTGTAAGTGCACCTGTGTCGTGCAATGCCCATGGAGGACAGAAGAAGGTGTCAGATCCCCTGGAACTGGAGTTATGGATAGTTGTTAGCCATCATGTGGGTGCTGAGAATCGAACCTGGGTCCTCTGCAAGAACAGTCAATGCTCTTAATCACTGAGCCAACTCTCCAGCACCTGCTCATCCTTTTTTTTTTTTTTTTTTTTTTTTTTTTTTTTTTTTTTATAAAGTAGGTAACAGTCACTTAAATGGGTGGCTAAGTCTCTAGCTGATATCCTATATCTCACTGCTACACTCCATTTTCATCATATGCACCTGGCTATACCCCAGTACCCCAGCCTGGCTCAGCTGTCCTCATGACTAACCCTGGCTGCCAGGCCTGCAGTAAATCACACACAGAGAAGGTGCATCACTAGAAACTCATGGTTGGGAGCGTTTTAGCAGTGCCGTGTGCTAATCCATTTCTCCATTCTCTCTACCCTCAGATTCCCAACTCCGGGGAGGTAGGTACCTCCTGTCACCACCTCCTGGCAACCAGAAGCAGCTTCTGAGAAGAGCCTCAGTGTCCTGCCAGCACACCAAACAAACCACACACCAACCCAGCCCAGAGATTCCTTGGTTTCTTCAGTGACAGTGGAGTTGGTGTTGCACTTCTAATTTTCCAGCTCCCTCTGCAGCCTGCTTCCTGAACAGGCCTATTTATAGATTATTCTGCCTTTCCAGTCCTCACATACCCTCCTGTTCTGGTGCCATTCCTGTCAGCATTTTTATATGCCCAAGCTTCTCTCACAAAAAGCAGGGGGAGGAAAAAAAGCACCCAAATAGTCTCCCAAATCCCAAAACAGCAACTTTGGCTCCTGGCCCTACTCACTTACTGCCCACGCTCTCCCCTCCCTGCTTACCCCGAGAGCCTGACAGAGCGACTCTACTTCCTCACCTTCTTTCTCCTCTTCATTCCACTGCAATCTGGCTTCTGCCCACCAAGGCACTTACTTTGCAAGATCACCACTGACTTCCCACCACCCATCCCACTGCACAATTTCCAGATCTTTTCTGCAAATCTGCTCTGTAGTATCACACATTCCTCAAGCCCTGCCCACACCCCCATCTTCCCACTGGCTCTCATTCTTTTTGTCATTTACTTTCCAAATCTACTTTCTAAATGGATAGGATCTATCCACTGTCTTTCACTGCTCCTGCTCTCCCCCACCCAGCCCCGGACCAACAGCATCTCTCCTCTGAACCTTAGTAAACACCTTCAACTAGACTGTCTGTATTGATGCCTGTATAGCTGCCAATTCATGTTCCAGACCTCCTCAGCAGTCTCTCTTCCTTCCTATTCATTCAGCAGCAATCACCTAGACGACTCTCTGAGCTTTCAACCCCAGGCTCACTCACAGCTCAGGTGTTGATGTGATCTCCTATATCCCCTTTACCAAATAAGTGCTCTCCCAGAACATGCCATACCCAACCTGTCTTACCAAATACTTGTTACCTGTCTCCCTCTGCAAGCATCACAATGCCAGGGAACATGTCTCTCTGACCTTGCATTTGTCTTGTGGAACAATCTATGTCCCTCCTTAAGATGGTGCTTAGCTGCAACAAATATTTAACTTCTCTGAATAAATTAATTTCACTGATGTAAAATGCATGCTCTCAACTATGAGGGTACTCGTTGCCCGTAGTACACACGAAAGCTACCATCTTTAGGTGACAAAGGAGACTGCCACAGATTTGTACTCTAGTGACCACAGCTAACACACCATTCCACTGTACTGAACTGTGAGTTGAGCCTTTTCATGCATGATTTGGTTTTGATTCTTAAAGAGTTTGTGAAGGATCAGGAGTTCTGCTCTGTAGGTAAGCCAACTAAATCCAGAGAAGTTAAATAAATTGTTCAAGGTCACTAGCTCCTAAATGCAGGAACCGACTTCAAACTAGGTCTCCATGATAGCAAACCTTGTGTTTGTAAACACTGACTATCCTCTGCCAACCAACATTCTTCCCTCTAAACAAAACAAGAAGTGTTGAGAAATCACATTTATGAGACGCTCCATGAGCACAAAGAAAAAAGAAACTAAGAATCCAGACATTTCAGAGCACAGAGAATCTTTAAATGACAAAATATGCCTTAATTCACTGAGTTTAAAATTAGAATCTATCGATGACACCGACTGTATTAATGGATTAAAGAACAGAAATTATATTTATCTCAACACAGAAAAAACATTCGATAAAATTCAGTATCCAGTCATCACTTATAGTACAAAGAAAAATGACGGCTTTTCACAGAGATTGGAGACAGAAGCATGTGTACTCCACAGTGAGCTAGCAGAAGCTCTTCAAAACAGGACTGAGTCAAGGATTCTTATCTCTACCTCAGACACTTCCAATTTCTCCTGCACTGGCTAGGATGCAGAGGAAAGGACCCAGTGACAAGGTAGGCATTGCAGGTAGACGGCAAGAGCAGGGACAATTCAGGGGCTGGTGCTGTGAAGATAAATTAATCTATATGGAGAAAAATGAACCCAAACTTCGGTAGGTCTCAAGCGAAACCATCTAGTCTTGACAATCTCTCTTTTCATGCTCGGAGAGGAACTCACTGTTCCTTGAGTTAAGTCAAAAGAGCATACACAGACCTCAGAAATGATAGATACAGTGCGCAGGAGCAAGCCTCAGAGGGAAGTGCTCTGTGGTGTGGTTGAGACCCCTGGAGAGTGTGGCATCCTGTTCTCCATCAACAGATGGCCCCAAGGACTGTCCTTCAGTGATGTTTAAACATCTTCACTGAAAAAGCAAAACTGCTTTCCCATTTTACTGCCTGCCCCATCACTGAGACTTTTTTAAATTAAAAAAATTTTAATTATGTGCATACACTTTGTGTGACTCTATGTGGGCATGTATATGTGTAAGTACAGGTGTCTGCAAAGACCAAAAGGATTTAACCTAGGGACCTCACACATGCTAGGTTAATGCCACACCACTGAGCTGCATCCTCGAGAGCCCTCTTTTTACTTTTTATTTTGAGACAAGGTCTTACTAAGTTATCTGGGTTGGCCTTGAACTTTCGGTCCTCCTGCCTCATCTTCCTGAGTAACAGGGATTATAGACCTATGCTTGTTCTTTATTTACTTTGTTTTGATCCCCACTGAGCTACTCTCTTTTAATTTTAATTTTTTTAACATGTGTGAGTCACCTGTATGTATGTAAGTGCACCCATGTTGTGCAAGACCAGAAGAGGGTCTCAGATCTCCTGGAACTAGTGTTATGGACAGTTGTTAGCTGCCATGTGGGTGTTAGGAACTGAACCCAGGTCCTCTGCAAGAGCAGCCGGTACTCATCACTGCCAAGCCATCTGTCCAGCCATGACCTGCTTTTTATTCTTATTTGTTTGCTTGCTTGCTTGTTTGGTTTTGAAACCTGCTCTTACTACATGTCTCTGGCTGGCCTGGAACTTGCTATGTAGACCAAACTGGCCTCAAACTCACAGAGATTCACCTGTCTCCACCTCCTGAGTGTTGGGATTAAATGCATGCACCACCACACCCAACCTTGTTTTTCAACTTTTGGTAAGCCCTTCCACAGTGACCACTTGGTGAAATATGTAAGGTCCCACTTTGATGGCACTGCTGTGGACACAGTCTTTCCTTTACTGCTCCTCAGAATGCAACTCTGATTCTTGCTTCCTATGCTCCACTTCAGCAGTGATCTGAAGAGTCTTAGCTTTCTAGTGGCACTCTACCACAGGCTCTAGCTGCTCTAGCAACACTACAGAATGATTTTGTTTAATCATGATAAACTAGGAGCCATTCTCTCAAGTGAACTTATATACAGGGGCATGTGTGCCATGATGTGCATGTGGAGGTCCAAGGACAGCCCACAAAAGTCAGTTTTCACTCTCTACCATGTGGGTACTGGGGCTCAAACTCAGGTCATCAGGCTTAGCAGCAAGCACCTTCACCTGCTGAGCCCCAAATCTTTTCTATTTGGTTGCCTTTTTATTATTAATGGTTAGAGTTGCTTGTACATTCACAGAAAACATGTGTCTTTTCCCACAGTTCATTGTGCTATTTCCATTTACTTTGATGTTATATGTCACATACACTGTTGAAAATTATGTAGTAAATATGTATTTTTCCCCTTTATGACTTTTGGATTTCTTGTCAACCCATGACCTCCCCTATCTTCTATCATATAAATTAGCTTTTCCTCTTATCCTTGGCTTTGATTTTTATATTTAGGCCTTTAGCCTAAATTTTTTTCTATTATATGATACAGTATGTTTTGTTCAGTTTTCCAAAATGTACACAATTTATTAAATAAGCATTATTATAACATAAAACTTGGACTTTTCTGTCTTCTCTAATCTTTCCACCTGTGTTTGTTTTGTTCCTGTGCTAGTAACTCATTTTAATCAAGAAAAGCACCCTTTCATTTATTTTTTCAAAAATTTCTTGGTTTGGGGACTGGAGAAATGGTTCAGTGTTTAAGAGCACTGGCTGCTCTTACAGAGAACTTGGGTTCAATTCCCAGCACCCACTAACAACCATCTCTAATGCCAGTTCCAGGAGATCCATGGCCATTGCACACACTTGGTGTACTTACATACATACAGGCAAAACACTCATACATATAAAATAAAAATAGTAAAATATTTTTTCTAAATTTCTTGTCTTTGGATATTTGTTCTGCATAAAGTTTTTTTAATATTTAAATGGAAAGTTATATTAATCATAGATATTAGTTTCAGGGAAAGCTATTTCTACATTCATTTTCTCTTTCAGTATTATGGTATCTCTCTAATATGTTCCTTGCCTCCTAATAAGACTTTATAGTGTTTTACATATTCCACATACAGATATTATGCTTTTTGGTGTTCAGTTTATTCTTTAGTATCTTTTTTGATCCATATTATAAATGGTTTCTGTGTATGTGTTTGTGCCAGTGTGTGCATGCGGATATGCAGGTGTCTGTGCACATGTGTGTGTTTGCATGTGGAGGCCAGAGGTTGATGTTAGGTGTCATCTTCTATCATCATCCATCTTAATTTTTTTTTTTTTTGGTCTTTTTGAGACAGGGTCTCCCTGTAGCCCCAGCTGGCCTGGAAGTCACTATGTAGACCAGGCTGGCCTTGAACTCACAAAGATCCACCTGCCTCTGCCTCCCAAGTGCTGGGATTAAAGGCGTGCACCACCATGCCCGGCATTCATCTTAATTTTTAAACACTTTTTATTTATTAGTTTTATTTTGTGTGTATTTATTAGTTTTACTTTGTGTTTTATTTTGTCTGCATGTGTGTAAGTGCACCTGTGTTATGGAATGCCCATGGAGGTCAGAAGAGGGCATTGGATTACCCTGGAATTGGAGTTACAGATGGTTGTTAGCCATCATGTGGGTGTTGGGAATCAAATCCAGGTCCTCTAGAAGAGCAGCCAGTGCTCTTAACCACTGAGCCATCTCTCCAGCCCCTAATCTTATTTGTTGAGACAGCACCTCTCACTGAACCTAGAATTGGCTAGACTGGCTGGCCAGTGTGCTGGAGGGATCCGCTTGTCTCAACCCTCCCTCAAGCACTGGGGTCACAGACATATACACTGTGTTTGGCTTTTTTTTTAAATTAACAATTTAATTTTTTTTATTTTAATTGAATTTTTGTGTATTTCATACATAAAATCATCTTTATATCTCCTTCCCCTTTGGCACCCTTCCAAAGCCCCAACCACTGGAGTTCATACATTCTGTCACTTGTATTAAGGCCTATTATGTAAAGTTACTGTCCCAAGATGTCCCTCAGTACAAGTTCATCCACCAGGATTTATTTAGCCTATCTAGGGTCTCTCCCTTCAAGAAGATCTGCTCTTCCTCACCCAGCAGGAATGGCTGCCACTAATTCTTAGACTAAGATTGGGACTTGCTGTTTATTTCCACAGGTCTGTGCTGGGTTTTTGTCTGCCTAAGTTTGCATGGTTGTTGTGCATGCTGACACCATTGCTGTAGGTTTGTATGAGAAGGGTCCCAGGTGCCTGTAGGACTATTTCCATATGGTCATGCACCTCCTCCCTGGCTCTTACAATCTTTCTGTTCCCTCTTCTGCAATGGTCCCTGAGCCCTGGGTGGGTGGACCTCAATATAGGAGACCTGACCAAGGACTCACACTCTTCCAACTCTTACTCTCTGCTTTTTGGCCATTTGTCACATGCTTGACTTTTTATATGGGTTTAAGGGATTCAAACTCAGTTCTTCAAGCATGCACAGCAAGCACTTTACTAAGCCATCCCCTCAGTCCAAACAGGGTGTATTTTTATAAGGTGTTTATTTCTAGTATGGCCAAAGTTCTTAAATTATGTATGGCTAGTCATACATCCAGCTATCTTTCCAAATTCTCTACTTCTGTTAGATGTTGGCAATGATGACTATAATCAGAGTTGTGTCCTGCAGATGTATAATATACAATAAGGTAGTCAGGTCACTTTCTTCCAGTATACTGGAATAGTTTAAAGTACTTGTTCTTTTTTTGTTTTTGTTTTGAGACAGCATCTCACTGTGTAGCCCTAGCTGGCCTGAGACTTACTATATAGACTAGGCTGGTCTCGAATTCACAGAGATCTGCCTGCCTCTGCCCCCAAGCGCTGGAATTAAGTGTGTGCTATCATACCTGGGCAGTACTTGTTTCTTAAAGATCAAAGGTATGGGACTAGAGAGATGGCTCAGTGGTTAAAAGCACTGGCTGCTCTTGCAGAGGACCTGGGTCAGTTCCCAGCACCCACATGGCAGCTAATAACCATAACTTCAGTTTCAGCAAATCAGAGCCTTCTTCTGGCCTTTGTGGGCTTTGTACACACATGGTGCACTTACACACATGTAGGAAAAACACTCATACACATAAAATAAATAAATAAAAAATTTTAAAGTCAAAGGTATAGAACTGTCTGGATCTGATGCCTTTTTTTACCTATGGATTTCATATGACCTCACTTTTTTCTATTGTTATTGATCTGTATAGGTTTCCTGATTCATCTTGGATAAAATTTGGTAGTTATATTTGGCAAAAAATGATCCTTTTGTCTTTCCTTAAAACTTTTAAGTATATTATCATCTATAGCTATTTGGGAGGCATTGTTGGGGATTGAACCTAGGACTTCATACATGGTTAGCAAGCACTCTTTCCTGTGAGCTGTATCCCCATTTCTTATTGCTGTATATTAAAATGTAGTAATCTGTCCTAACAGCATCATTTGTGTCTATGATTATATCTTTCTCATTCTGAATTGTATATTTGGGGTTTTATTAGTCAGGCTTGCTATGGTTTATCTGTTTTATTATTTTATGCTTAAACAACTAGTTTTCATTTCGTTTATATTTTCTTTCCTTTTTTATTATAGTTATGGTGAGTGAAATCATGCCCCTAAGTCAAAGATGTCCATACCATAATCTAAAGATCTCATGACTATACTACACAATACTGCAAAAAAGTACTTCGTAGATGTAAATAAGATTACAGACTTTATAATTGGGAGATTATCCCGGATTGACTGAGCCCTTTTATTTTTGCTTGTAGTAATTATTTAAGTCTGTAGTAATTTGTTATGGCAAGAGTAGAAAACAAATAGAATTATTTGTAGAATTTTTGTCCGTGATAAATTATTTTCCTTAAGTTTCTTAAATGAATAGTTTATGTATTTAAAACTTTCTTTCAAAAAATAAAATGGCATAGTTGTTAAAGGTTAAGACCAACCACCAAAACAACAGAGGTTCAGTTCCCAGCACCCACAAATGAGCGCTGTCTCTTTGGCTTCCCTTTTGGGGCTGGAGAGATGGCTCAGTGGTTAAGAGCACTGGCTGTTCTTGCAAAGAACCCAAGTTCAGTTCCCAGAACCCACATGTTGGCTAACAACTACCCATAACTCCAGTTCCAGGAAATCTGATACCTTCTTCTGGTCTCCATGGGCTTTGTAAAACACGGGTGCACTTACATACATGCAGGCAAAACACTCATACACATAAAATAAAAATAAATAAAAATTAAATATAAAATAATAAAAGCATTTAAGTTTATATTCCTTTGAAACTCATTTTAGTTATTTCATGGATGTTTAAGCCAGGTATGTGGTACACACCTACCTATAATCTTGGTACTTGGGAGATAGAAACCAGAGGATCAGGAGTTCAAAGTCAGTCTTAGCTATATAGCGAGTTTGAGGCCAGCCTGGGCTACATGAGATTCTATCTGAGAGAAAAAGAGACAGAGAGACAGAGAGAGAGAGTGAGAGAGGCTCTCTTAGGGTTTAGAATAAGTATTCTCTTTTTGCTTAATTTCTAAATACCCTTAATTTTACATATTATGATACAGAAGAAATAATAGAGGGTTTTAAAAAAGAGAAATCTGATTAGAAGGCATGTCTAATAAAGAAAATATTTACAGATCTATTGATTCATTTTATTATTTATTTACTCACTATTATGGAAGAAGTAGATGTGCTAAAGAAATATTAGAAGAGGGACTGGAGTTAAGAGCACTGACTGCTCAGCAGTTAAGAGCACAGACTGCTCTTGCAGAGGACCTGGGTTTGATTCCCACCACTCACATGGCAGCTAAGAACTGTTCTTAACTCCAGTTCCAGGGGATCCAACACCCTCTTCTGATCTCAGTGGCATTGCACAACATGGGTACACTTACATACATGCAGGTAGCACATTCATACACATAAAAATAATTTTTAAAAAATTTTAAAGAAATATTAGAAGAAACAAGAAGTAAAACAAGAAAAATAGCTGACTGGAAAGCAGCCACAAGAAAGAACCTCTTCTAACATATCTAGTGCATATCTTTCCAGATGTCTGAGCATGTCGGCATGTAAGTAAGCAAAGGCATCTTGCTCAGTCCATTTTAACTATGGCACTCAGAAATGCAGGGCCAGTGCACTTCATCTACAAAGTGGAGCCTGTTACCATATGTGTGATGAGGCAAATAGTAAACCAAAACTAAAACTAAAGCTGTACAGTATACAAAGACCTTTATAGGAATCCAAATACTAATTTTTGTGGTTTCAGTCTGACCCTCAGAGGCACAGTCCTTCACTGAGGATGCTCACACACAAGCTGGGCAGTCAGTCTGGGAGTCACGGAAATAATGGAACCAAATATTGCTGGGGCCTGAGTTCCAGCTGTTACTAGCCATGAATTCTAGGAAGGTTACTTCCCCTGTGCCCTCAGCATCTGTACCAGACACCTCACCTGAAGGAAGAAGGGAGGTGCGTAGAATGCTTGGCAACATGCAGGCTATAGCTGCATTCTGTCTTCTGCCTTGGAATAGGGAAAGCCAAGGGAACTACCTTTAGAAGCAGAATATGGAGCTGACAAGAGTCTTACAGAGATGCCAGCATGCCACATAGGTCCCCGAAAATGGACAAATCCCTATGGCTCCTGCCCTTATCATCATCACTCCTAAGGGGAGAAGACCCACCATGGTGGCAAAGGAGGAACCTACCTCCCAGATATGACCCATTGGTGCGAACACTGAGGGAAATGAACCTGAGGATCAGTGATCTCAGCCATCCAATTAGAGCTATTTTCCTTGTTCGGTTTTGTCTATGTCTTCCTCCTGTCTGATTCTTTTCCATTCCTAACCCTACCTCCTGGCTAGCTAATGTGGACTTAAATAACTGAGAAAGTCTATAGAGATTAATTTTTTTTGAGTCAGGTCTCCCTGTAACCCCAGCTGACCTGGAACTCACTATGTAGACCAGGCTGCCCTTGAACTCACAGAGATCCACTTGCTTCTACCTCCTGAGTGCTGGGATCAAAGGTGTGCACCAGCATGCCTGGCTAATCCTTATTTAATGAAAATTCATCATGTTTTGAGATTTTCAAAAGCTTTCTTTAAGAAGAAAAATGACAAATGTCTGGTAAGAGATCCTACTTTTTAAAAGGGCCATGTGTTTAGGATAAGCCAGGTTTTGTGTATCCACTCCAGTACCTTACTCCTATAGCCACAGAAAAGTAAAATTCACAATGATGTCCCAACCAGGAAGTTGAATATATACTGTACTAAGGAAGGAAAATGAGTCAATATGGTTTACAAAGATTTTTCAACCAAGTGGTGAAGACCCAAAAGACTCAGAACATTAATCTTTACTTTAGTGACTAAAACTGCTGAATAACTATCACAGTCTATAAAAAGTAAAAGGAAGGGCTGGCAAGATGGCTCTGCAGGTAAAGGCACTTGTTGCAAGCCTGACAGTCTAAGTTCCATCCCCAGGACCCACATGGTGGAAGGAGAGAACTGACTCCCACAAATTGCCCCCTGACTGCTACATTGCTGCTGTGGCACAGGCACACACACACACACACACACACCAAATTAATTAATTAATGGTAACTAATCATTACTCCTTTGAAATCTAGCAAAAAGTTAAAAATTAGTCACATTGTTCATAAAAGTTAATCTAGAAAAGTAGCAGAGAATGTGGTAAAGAAACCCATAGCTCTTGCCTATCCCTGTTTACTCAGTAGGCAAATCAAAGCCCAGTGCTAGCCTTGATGTTAGATCACAGTTCCCTACCTACAGATGTCCAAATTAGAAATCTTACATCCACACTCCTAGACTGTGAATTCTGCAGTTCAGCGTCCCCTCAGACAAAGCGCTATTATGGAGATGAATAACAGTGCTTAGAAAACAGCTACAGTCTCCAAACTCTTTTACTTTTCACACCTTGTTTATAAATACAGCAAGACTCTGACCTGTAGGACGTAGAGGATGACAGCTGTCAGTCCCACCCAGCTGTGCAGACTGTACATGTGGGGGATTCTTTGGACACTGTGGTAATCAAACACAGCCACCACAGCGATGATGGCAAGGATGGCAGCCACGGCATTTAACCCTGCGTGGATGGACTTCATCAGGAGCTTGCTGCACTTCCAGGTCCATGGCAGTCTGTACACGATGATGGCTAAGGAAACAATGTAATTATTTAACTATTTATTTGTTTACTATTCATTCATTCATTCATTCATTCATTCATTCATTCTGTTAGGTTATTTTTAGAGTGTCCCTGTAGCCCCAGCTGGCCTGGAACTCTATATGAAGACCAGGCTGGTCTCCATCTCACAGGGATTAAAAGTGAGCATGAATAACCATGCCTACCTGAAATAATGCATTTTAAAAAATTAACACAAAGCAAACCATTTGACCCACTGGACAGTGCCTTTGGACAAATGTTTTTACTTAGTTTCTGCTTCTTCCTGCTTCCCCTTATTATACCTACCTCCCAGCCTTCCTTTTCAACCTCCTGGGCTACCATCTCACTCCTGAGTGTAGGTCCAAAAGAAATGCATTTATACATTCACCAGGAGACACACGCTACAATATTGCTAGCAGCACTATCTGTAGTAAGCCAAACCCTGGAAAATCCCCAAATGCTTATCATCAATACATGAACTAGATCTATCCATGCTATGCAATAATATACAATAAAGAGAGTGAATATATTTTTAAATTGTACAAAAATGTATGATTTTATGCATGTATATTAAACCTCAATATAAAGGCTTCAAATTTTTAAGTGTCCTAATTTAAGCAATAGATTATATGCTACATTAATCAGCATGCAGTTAATTTTTGTTCTGAAGACAACAGCCTGCCCCTCTCTACCTGATCCATATCAGGAAATTAAAAATATTTGTAAATATGTATCATATTGAAAAAAAATTTGAATACTCCCTTGGAAGATGAATTCTACTCTATCAGCTGAGGGTCATGTATGTTTAATTCTAGTAAATAAAAAGGAATCCAACACCATCAAAAGAAATTATAATCTGGATATATAAAATATAAAAGTTTCTCTGGATCATAAAAACATATGAGATTATATAGTTCTTTTCAGGGAAGAAGCACATCTAAAATTGCAAAGAGAGATGTGAATGCAGCCTCCTTACAGATTTCATGGTAGGATGTCACTCTTCCCATTCTGTGGTCCCATTCCAACATCGGACAGCCCTCATGGAAAGGACAGTATTCCTTTTACTTAGTCCAAACGCCAAAGGATTGCTGCTTACTAATTTGTGTGTATGTCAATATCTTTTAAAAATGCTGACCGAGGGTCAGCAAGATGGCTCAGCAGGTTAAGGCATTTACAACCAAGCCTGATGATGTGAGTTCAATCCCCATGGCCCATATGGTGGAAAGACAGAATTGACTCCTACAAGCTGTCCTCCAACCTCCATACATGTGCCCTGGTTCATATACACCCTCCCCATATACACAAACAAAATAAATGCAATAAAAAATTTTAAGATGAAATTGATTATCCTTCCTTGAGGACATGGAGACTCTCTGGATAATCATTTCTATATTTAGTGAATCTTTTCAAGCTAGTTACTGCAGTATTTTAGCAGGCTTTTTGTTTGCTCTATTTTGTTTATTTTTTGAGACAGGGCCTCACTATGTAGCTCTGGCTGATCTGGAACTCAGAGAGCCAGCCACCTGCCTCTACCTCCTAGGTGCTGAGATTAAAGAGTAGCCCCTTCTCGCCCTTGTTTCATCTCAGCACATTAATGCATCTTGCTATTTCTCTCTGTATTCCCAGAGCTTAAGACAGCCTTAGGCTCATGGTATATAGCTCCATGAGTATTTTTCTAACTCTTATTTTTAGATAACTGTAGATTCACATGAAATTGTAAGAAATCATACAGAATGATCTTAAATACTCTTCACCCACTTTTCCAAATGGTGCATATTATTTAACTATAGTACAATATGACAACCACGAAACTTGACGTCAATGTAATTCACTGTCTTCATTCCAATTTTACCAGTTTTGCTTACTTGTGTGTGACCAATAGCATTTCAAAAACTAATGCAAAGTACTTTCAGCAGACTGACCAAAATCTACAAACCAAATTAGTGCTGACTCAAACACAAATTTACTTTCCTTATACTTTTTAGAAAATATTTTATTATTATAATTTTTAAAAATTTTCTGTCTATTAGTATACTGCCCGCATGTGTGTAAGTGCACCTGTCATGTAATACTCGTGGTGGTCAAAAGAAGGCATTGGATCCCTTGGAACTGGAGATGTGGATGGTTGTTAGCTGCCATGTGGGTGCTGGGAATCAAACCCAGGTCCTCTCTGCAAGAGCAGTCAGTGCTCTTAATCTCTGAGTCATCTTTCCAGCTTCCCTTATACCTTTTCTAAGAATTCTGTGGCAGGGGCTGGAGAGATGGCTCAGTAGTTAAGAGTACTGGCTGCTCTTCCAGAGGACCTGGGTTCAAATCCTAGCACCCACATGGTGGCTAACAACAATCTGTAACACCACTTCCAGGGCATCTGACATCCTCTTCTGACCTCCAAAGGCATTGCATGACACAGAAACGCTTACCTACATGCAAGCAATACACTCATACATATAAAATAAAAATAATAAATAAAGTATTGGACTGGAGAGATGGCTCAGCAGTTAAGAGTACTGGCTGCTCTTGCAGAAGACCCAGGTTTGAATCCCAGCACCCATATGACAGCTAACAATCATCCATACCGCCAGTTCCGGGGGATCCAAAGCCCTCCTCTGTCCTCTGCAGGCACTGCATGACACAGGTGCACTTACACACATGCAGGCAAAACACTCATACACATAAAACAAATAAGGAAATATAAAAGATAAATAATAAATAAAAATAAAAGAATTCTGTGGCAAACCGTATATAATTGGGGAGAACAATACTTATTCCCAATGGACTGGGTGACTTTTTAGTCACTACATGGAGACTTTTGCCATCTGTGTGATCAGACAGTAGTAAAATTAGCAAACTGAAAATGTGCAATATAGAAAGACATAAAGATAGAGACAGAGACAGTTCAGTGGTAGAGTACTTGCATGTACAAGGCCATGGATTCAATCTCTAGTACCACCAAAAAAAAAAATAGATATGTATTACACATTCCCTGGTTTCATGTCCCTTACTACACACACACACACACACACACACACACACACACACACACACCTTTGCTAGGTAATAGGTACCATGCACACTAAGTGCTTTATATACTTGCCCTTTCATTCTTAACTCTTGCCCAGAGAAGAAAGCAGAAACTGAAGTCAAGCAGTTTGCTCAATCTCAATTAGTTTTTAGGATATTATTGGTAGCTACATTGTGGTAGCAGACACCTGTAATTCCAGCTACTCTGTGGGCTGAGGCAGGAGGATTACAAATTGGAGGTCAGCATGGGCTATATAATAAGGCCCTATCTAAAAAGTATAATTATTGTTATCATCATCATAGTAAACATTTTATCATCCAAGCACTTGGGGAAAGGAATACGGGGTCAGTGAATTTGAACATCAACACATAAAAAAACATCAAATAGCCGGGCGTGGTGGCGCACACCTTTAATCCCAGCACTTGGGAGGCAGAGGTAGGCAGATCTCTGTGAGTTCAAGGCCAGCCTGGTCTACATAGTGAGTTCCAGGACAGCTGGGGCTACAGGGAGACCCTGTCTTAAAAAGACAAAAAAAAACAAAAACAAAAAAAAAAACAACAACAAATTGTGAGCAATAAACCATACAGCTTTTTCTCTATGGCCTAGATCATATTATCAGAAATTTCCCACATCAAAACTAATTTCTGAGGCTGGAGAGATGGCTCAGCGGTTAAGAACACTGACTGTTCTTTCAGAGGGTTTGATTCCCAGTACCCACATGGTGGCTAATAACCATCTATAACTCCAGTTACAGGAGATCTGACATCCTCTTCTGACCTCTGTGAGCAATGCATGACACAGGTGCACTTACACACATGCAGACAATACAGTCATACACAGAAAAAAATTAGAAATAAAGTATTTTTTTAAAAAACTAATCTCTGATGTTAAAAGTCAGGAGTGGTTCTCATGACTGAAAAGAGTGGAAAAGAGACTTGAAATGTTGTTTCTTGACCTGATATTCAAGTGTGTCCATGTTGTGGAAGCACATTATGATTTAGATACTTCTCTGCATGCTGTTTTTTGCTTTCCAGCCAGGCATTGTGGTGCACACACCTGTAATCCCAGCACTTGGGAGATGGAGGAGGAGGATGAGGATCAAGAGACTAGGTGAGCCTCAGCTACAAAGCAAATTAAAGGCCAGTCTATGTAACATAGGAACCTATACTCAGGGGTTGGAGAGATGGCTCAGTGGATAAGAGCACTGGCTGCTCTTGTAGAGGACCTGGGTTCAGTTCCCAGCACCCATGTGGTGTCTAACAATCATCAGTAATTCCAGTTCCAGGCGATCAATGCCCTCTTCTGACCTCTTCAGGTACTGCATGCACATGGTGCATTTACATACATGCACACGAAACACTTATACACATAAAAATAAGTAAATAGGGTGTGGCGATTGCCCAGCAGTTAAGAACACTGGTTGTTCTTGCAGAAGACCTGTGTTCAAATCCCAGCACCCACATGGCAGCTAACAACTGTCTGTAACTCCAGTTCCAGGGGATCCAACAGCCTCTTCTGACCTCCACGGGTATTGCACGGCATGAGTGCACTTACCTACATGCAGGCAATACACGCATACACATAAAATTTTTAAAAATTAAAAAAAACTTCTTTTAAATAAATAAAAAGTTTGAAAAAAGAACCTGCATACACATGCACGCACACATGCATGTGCGTATGCCAAAATTCCAAATACAGCTGTGTTTCCACTGAAGACTTTTTATTCTTTCCAATTCTACAGGCAATACAGAGGAATGTGCCAAATTTTCCATAAAACTGAAATTTACCTCTTTTTACATGTTAAAACTTAGTCCTTTTAACTTTTTTCATTATTTTTCTCAGAACTTGGCTTTTAAACCTTTTGCATTCATGCAGAAGTGTTCATTTTGTGGGTTGTTTTGTTTAGGGCCTGGATCTCACCCTTATTGTCCAGGCTGCTCTTGAATTCCTGGGCTCAAGCAATCCTGCCTCAGCTTCCCAGGTGGCAAATGTTCTTCAGTTTGGTCATACTACCTCCTTCTTCAGCAGGAACAAGAATAGAGCATATTTAATCTTTCACTGATGGTGGGGTCATCACCAAAACACTGACTATTTTCCTGTAAGATGCTCCTGTAAGGGGGTTCTGAACAGGAGAGGTGCTTGCTTCTGATCCAAATGGACCCAGACAATTACAGTTTTAGAGGCCCTGGGTCTTTGTGGCATGTCTCTCTCTTTTTAGTTTCTCACTAGGTTAGGATGTTGCCCTCAATTTTTTTTTTTTTTTTTTTTTTTTTGTCTTTTTGAAACAGGGTCTCCCTGTAGCCACCAGCTAGCCTGGAACTCACTACGTAGACCAGGCTAGCCTTGAACTGAGACGAGATCTGCCTGCCCCTGCCTCCCAAGTGCTGGGATTAAAAGCATGGGCTACCACACCTGGCAATGTTGCCCCCAATCTTAATCTGAGTGGTAAGGATGAAAGGGTCTGCTGTATTATTTTCTGTATGATTTCAAGAATTCTTTATAGTTTTAAAGTTAAAACAAATATGCTTGCAAACCTAGTAGCCATTTGGGCTCAACTACTCTCAACAGGCAGCCTATGGTGAGGTGAGGGCTGTCTAAGTGACACTTGGTGTTTTCAGTATCTATTGGGGCTGCCAGGAGGCTCTGCATAGCTGAATATGTTCAAAAGGCTCTCTGTACAAGCGAATGCTATATTTTAAGCTGTTTACATGCTTTCCAAAATATGGTGGAAATATGGGAAATGGGAAATATGGGAAAGCTTAACAAATCAGACCACGTTTTTCAAACCAGAAGCTATTCTTAACAGTTGTAAAAATTGCCTAGAGAGTGGAATTTAAACATTTCTTCTTCTCTCACAATGAGAAAGAAGTTTCCTCACCCACGGGGGCAGAAATAGCATGAAGCATCTACTTGTTCTGCACAAGGGTTCTGCTAGAGGCTCTCATTGGAAGGACAACTTCCCTAGAAAATGAGGGGAATCGTGAACACGTGTGAGACATATACTGTAAGTCCTCGCAAAGTAAAAATTGCTTGATGGTGGAAATGTTAGTGTGATAAGCTTAAAAAGGAGAGGAAGGGAGGAAAAATTCATAATGGTATACAATTTTTCTCTAGATGATCAAGATGAAAATTTAGTCATTTGAATTAGAATTTATTATGTCCAAGTTATATAATCTGGATATAAGAAAAGAACATAAGACCTGGAGAGATTGCTCAGTAATTACGAGGGTGTGCTCTTGCAGAAGTCGTAGTTTAGTTCCCAGCACCCAAGACAGGTGGCTCACAACAACCTACAACCCCCACTCCAGGGGATCCAATAACTCTAATCTCTGCAGGCATCTGTACTCACATGCACACACGCGTATATGTAATTTAAAAATAATAAAAATAAATCTTAAAGAAGGAGTAAAAGAAAACATACATTCTCAAAGATGTAATCCCTTGTTTCCACCCACATCTCCATCATACAACTACCTGCATTCACCATGTGTCATATAGCATATGATACAAAGTTAAGAGTCTATCAAACTGGAAACAGGTCAGAGGATGAAGGCTGGGAGGAGCAGGCATACCTCAAGACATGGAAAATATTTATTTATTTATTTATTTTTATTTTATATGTATGAATGTTTTGTGTGCATGTAAGTGCACCCATGCATGCAATGCCCACAGAGGTCAGAAGAAGGTGTCAGATCCCTTAGGACTGCAGTTATGGATGGTTGTTAGCCTGAACAAGATCCTTTGCAAAAGTAGCCAGTGCTCTTAACCACTGAGCCTTTTCTGCAGTCCCTGGAAAATATTTTGACTATAGTTCTTCTATGCTTAAACCTTGTGACTCCCAAGGGCAGAAACATGACAATTTCATTCACTGTCACATGCCAGCAGTAGCATGAGCCTGTTACAGAGTGGGAATTAAGTAAGTATGTGTAAAGAAGTAAATTTTAACAAAGAACAGTAATTTATTCCAAATTCTTAGCACATAAGAGGATTGTCTTTTTTTTTTCAAAATTATTTTTTAAAAACAAGATATATCTGGGCAGTGTGGATTCTACCTGTAATCCCAACACTAGGGAGGCCGAGCAGAAGGATTATTATGAGTTCCAGGCTAGTCTGGGCTACAGAGACCCTGTCTCAAAAAAAGTAAGATATAGTTGAGCATTGTAAATCTTTAGGTTACACAACATAACCTGTTATGTACTGTGAAATGGTTATATTAAGCTACTCAGCATGCCTATCACCTCCCTATCAATTTTTGTTATGACAGATCCTCTTTTAATATCCATTTATTTATTTATTTATTTATTTATTTGTGTGTGTGTGTGTGTGTGTGTGTGCCACAGTACATGTGTGGAGATCAGAGGACAACTCTCAGAAGTTGGTTCTCTCCTGCCACCTTGTGGAACGTGGGGATCAAAGTCAGGTCACCAGGCCTGGGTGCAAGTGCCTCTACTCACTGAGCCAATTTGCTAACCCAGATCCTTTTTTAAAATGTACAAATTAGAGGCTGGAGAAATGGTTCAGTGGGTACAGTGTTTGCTGTGCAATCATGGGGACCTCAGGTTAGGCACTGGGGTTGGAAACAGGCAGATCCCAGAGGCTTGCTGGCCAGTCAACCTAGCTTAATTAGTAAGTTCCAGGTTCTGTGAGAGACCCTGTCTCAAAAAATAAGGTGGAGAGTGATAGGGGAAAACACGGTGATAAGTTGATCCTTCATATCACACACACACACACACACACACACACACACACACACACAGCACACACACTCATTCACACAATCATACACACAAATGTACAAATCAAAATCTCAAGACAAATTGTGCTACATAGTATTAGTTTATGTAAGATCAAATGGTACTTTCAAATAAGTAAAAAGCATTCTGCACTTGGGCCTACTTGACAGCTTTAAGTGAATTTAAAAATAAGAGTAAGTCATTGAACTTGAAGTACACTGGAATTTTAAAACACTTATGAAGCCTACTTAAACATGGTGGGCCATTACACTTTCCTTCCCTCTCTGAATAAAGTGTTGTTTTCCTGCCTGACAGAGCGTTCAGAACAGGATCATCCATCTTTATAACTCATTTCCCTGTGTATCCATAGGTTTACAAACCTTATCCAGAGGATCTCAAGTTTAAATGAAAAAGCAGAAAGCCCTCTTCAAATTCCTGTAGTGGCTGTAAAACAGAATGGGGCCTTTGAAACACACATGACTATCAGGAAACTGAAATGCAGAAGGCGATTTGGGTGACTGTGAAGATTTGGTTTAGCATCCTGACACTAGGAGCAACTCTGTAAGGTGACTAAAAGTGTCACAAAGGCAGGAATTTGGTAGCAAAAATATATATGAAAAGTAGGGGGAAAGTATTAGAGAATTAATTAACCGGCTAGACATTTACAAATATCCAGGAGTTTTATGTTGTTAGAAAGATCTGCTGTATTTACTTGTACTTCATACCAGTATTATGACAGATTAGAAAAATACTGGGTTAGATTTAACCTGGTTGCTTGACTCTGGCCAAGCATTTGATTGCTCAAATGAGGAGCTGAACTTACCATCCCAGCCAGTTCCATCCTTTGAAAAAAAAAAAATCATTATTCATCCCTAACTTGCTCAAATGGGAACAGGATTTTTTTTCCTTTTTTTCTTTCTCTCTTTTTCTTTCTTCCTTTCCTTCCTCCCTGTTCCTTTCTTGCTATGAATGGAATGCAGGGCATGTTAAGCAAGCACTCGATCACTGATCTATATCCCCAGCCCACTGCTAAATTACATGTTTTATACAGTATTTGGTGAATAGTAGGTGCTTAATAAATATATGCAAGCTGAGCATGCTAGCACTCACTAGTTGTCCCAACCCTTAGGATGCAGAATTAGGAGAATCATTGCGAGTTCAAGGCCAGCTTGGTCTCCATAGCAGTTCTAGGCCAGCCAAGGATACAAGGGACCCTGTCTCAAAAACAAACATATACTAATTAAGTGAACAGGATAATATGTGAAGGAAATGGGCAAATGAACAAAAGAATGAACTCAGAAAATTACAGCCAAAGTCTATAATTATTTCTGGCTTTTGATCTTTAAGAAAGTTTCCATGTGAAGAAAAAAAACTATAAATATTTCTGGGAGCTGAAGAGATGGCTCAACACTTAAGAGCATTGGTACTCTTGCAGAGGACTCAGATTTGGTCCCCAGCATCCACATTGTGGCTAACGACCATCTATAACTCCAGTCCCAGAAGATGGGATGCCCTCTTTTGGACTCTGCAGGTTTGCACATACATAATTATATACATGCAGGCAAATACTCAAACACATAAAATAAAAATAAATTGAAAATACTTAAAAATGATTTCTGGCCTATCATTCTTTTGTTTTGTTTTGAATTTAAAAAAATTTAATTGGATCTTTCCTGGATTGGTCCCACGGTGCCCACTGTGCCTTGACTCTCCCAGCCTCATTCACCCTCCCAGCTCCCCATTTCTTGTTTTGGCACCCCAGACTCCTGGACTAACTCAGGTCCAGAATCTCCACTGCTTCCTGATACTTTTCATCCAGACCAACCCAATCCCTCCCTGCAGTCCCCAGGAGTCTTCTGGGCCTCTCCCCGCCCCCACCTCCCTTTGCCTTCCTGGGTTGCACAGCCTCTGACTGCCTGGAGCATCTTTCCTGGGTAAGCCGAGCAGGGGCCCACCATGGCTTGACTCCCCAGACCTCATTCACCCTCACAGCCCCCCCCCCATCTCTCCTCTTGGCCTCAGTACTGGCCCATTTCCTGTCTTGGCACCCCAGACACTGGGGGTGACCTCTTGACCCAGAGTCCCCACAGCTTCCTGATCCTTTACATCCAGACCAACCCGGTTCTTCCCTGCAGTCCCCACTAGCCCTTGGAGCATCTTCCTGTGCCTACCTCCCTTTGCATCCCTGGCTGACACAGTCACCAGCTTCCTGAGACCGACATCTTTCCTGGGCCCTGTTACCAGGCCAGGCCAGCCCCCAAATTCCTGAGGGCAGAATCATTCCTGGAGGGATCCAGATCTTAGGAGAAAGTCAGAGAACATCTGATTCTCATCTGACTTGGGCCTCTGTGGGAATTCCTGAAGATGAAAGCAATTTTGTCACTCCAATATAAAATCAAAAGAAAGAACCTGAAGCCTAGACGAACCAGCTTTTCATGCCCAACAAGTAAACCACAAAGGCACATAAAGTTTACAAAAAGAAACAGACCTAAACTCAACAAAGGAAGGCTTGAGTCTCATACAAGAATCAGAAAACAACAAAAGAAATTCACATGTCAAAGTCACAGAGAAAAAAATAATAGAATGAAAAACCAAAGTAATATATCCCCACCAAGTGCCAATAGTCCTCTACAGGAGTTATAGTGAGAACCCCTAGAGATAACACAGGACATGGAACTCAAAAGAACAATTATAAATATGATAAAAAAACTCAGAATCAGAAAGAAATCAAAGAACTTAAAGAAGATAGGGATAAACTTCTGAATGAATACAGAAAAGAGTTGGAAATATTGAAGAATACTCAGGATGAAATGAAGAAAGAAGTGAAACCCTCAGTAAGCCAATTAGGAATGACAGGAGAAAGCCTCACCAATAGGATGAATGAAATGGAAAATAGAATGTCAAGACTAGAAGATAAAGTGAATAAATTAGACCACTCAAGCAAAGATTATGAAAAATTTAAGAAAACACAAGAATGGAATATGTAGGAAATGTATGACACCATAAAAAGGCCAAACTTATGAATCATAGGCATACAAAAAGGAGAAGAATCTCAAGATAATGGCATGGACCAGATCTTCAACAGAATCGTGAAAGAAAATTTCCCAAAATTAAAGAAAGACATGCCCATACAAATACAAGAAGCATACAGAACACCAAACAGATATGACCAGAACAGAAACTCTCCACGGCACATCGTAGTAAAAACACTACATGCACAAAACAAAGAGAAAA
>NW_008357637.1:1372884-1377466 GCF_000622305.1 Nannospalax galili | reverse complement strand
AAGGGGAAAGAAAAATCTTCCATGACATAAATAGGCTGAAGGAATTCATGCCACAAAATCATCCCTTCAGAGAGTTCTGTAAGCAGTACAAAGAGCTGAAGAAAGGAATGACAATACCCAAGTGATTGCAGAAAGAAATCCAATGAAGGTATAACTGTGGAAAAGTACAGCTATATCACGAATGCAAATAGAAACAAAAATGACAGGATTCAATACCCATCTTTTATTAATAACTTTAAATATTAAAGAATTGAACTCCCCAGTCAAAAGACACAGAGTAGGTGAATGGTTTAAGAAACAAAACCCATCTTTTTGGACATCTTTTCAAGGACAGGCACTACCTTAAGGTGAAAGGATGGAAAAAATATATCAAGCTAATGGTACTATGAAAAAAAGCATGCATTACAATTCTATATATCTGACAAAATAACTTTAAACTAAAACTAATCCAAAGAGATAAAGAGGGCCACTTCATTCTGAAAAAAGGAACAATAAACCAAGAAGATATTACACTCCTGAACATATATTCATCAAACTCTGGTGCACCCAACTTCATAAAGACAGTACTACAGGACTTTAAGACCCAGATTAATCCCAACTCATTAATAGTAGTGGGATTTAATACCCCATTGCCTCCATTAGATAAGTCAACAGGGAAGAGAGTTAACAGAGAGACATCTAAATTAAGCAATACCATATATCAAATGGACCTAACAGACATCTACTGAATATTCCACCCAAGCACCAAAGAATATACTTCCTATTCAGCACCCCATGGAACCTTCTCCAAAATCGACCATATACTGGAGTACAAAACAAACTTCAACAAATACAAAAATATTGAAATAATTCCATGCATTCTATCAGACCACAATGCAATAAAGCTTAAATTCAACACCAGAAGAAACCATAGAAACTACATGAAAACATGGAGATTAAATAGTACACTCCTGAGTGATGAATGGGTCAAAGGAGAAATTAAGAAAAAAAATAAAAGTATTCCTGGAACTAAATGAAAAGGACAATACCATACAACAAACCCTCTGAGAAACACTGAAAGCAGTCCTTAGAGGGAAGTTTTAAAATATTTTATTTATTATTTTAATTTTATGTGTGCGAGTGTATTGCCTGTATGTATGTGAGTGCACTCATGTCCTGCAATGCCACAAAGATCAGAAGAGGGCTTTGGATTCCCCTGGAACTGGAGTTAAGGATGGTTCATAGCCACCATGTGGTGCTGGGAATTGAACCCGAGTCCTCAGCAAGAGGAGTCAGTGCTCTTAACTGCTGAGGTATCTCTCCAGTCCCCTTTAGAGGGAAGTTTATACCTATAAGTGCCTTCATTAAAAAATCAGAAAGATCACAAATAAATGACATGGGAACTCAAGACACTTGAAAAGTAACAACAAATGAAGCTCATACCCATCAGACAAGAAGAAATAACAAAAATCAGAGCAGAAATTAATTCAATAGAAACAAAGAAAACAATACAAAGAATCAACGAATACAAGAGCTGGTTCTTTGAAAAGATAAACAAGATTGACAGACCGCTAGCCCAGTTAACCAAAAGAGAGAAAGAGCACCTCCAAATCAACAAAACCAGAGTTGAAAGGGGAAACATCACAACGGACACCAAAAAGATCCAGATCATTATAAGGGAATACTTTAAAAACCTATGTGCTACCAAATTTGAAAACCTAAAAGAAATGGATGGGTATCTAAAAGCATGGGAACCACCAAAACTAAACCAAGAAGAGATCAACAGCTTAAACAGACCCATAACACATAAGGAAATTGAAAGAGTAATACAAAACCTCCCAACTAAAAAAAGTCCAGGACCAGATGGATTTACCCCAGAATTATACCAAACATTTAAAGAAGACCTATATCCAATACTACTTAATTTATGCAAAAAGATAGATATGGAGGGAGAACTTCCAAATTCCTTCTATGAATCCAGCATCACTCTAATACCAAAGCCAGGTAAAGATACAACCAAAAAAGAAAACTATAGACCCATATCCTTAATGAACATAGATGCAAAAATTCTCAACAAGATACTTACAAACCGCATACAGACACACATCAAAAAGATCATCCACCATGATCAAATCAGCTTTATCCCAGAGATGTAAGGAGGGTTCAATATATGTAAGTCAATAAACATCATAAATCATATAAATGGGCTCAAAGACAAGGGCCACATAGTCACCTCAATAGATGCAGAGAAGGCCTTTGACAAAACTCAACATGCATTTATATTCAAAGTCCTAGATGGAAATGGACTGGAGGGAACATACCTCAACATAATTAAAGCCATATATAAGAAACCCACAGCCAACATCATTCTAAATGGAGAACTGTAAGACAAGAGCAGGAAATTAAAGGAGTAATAACTGGAAAACAAGAGATCAAATCATCCCTTTTTGCAGATGATATATTATATTTAAGAGATGCCAAAAATTCCACCAGAAAACTCCTAGAAATTATTAACACATTCAGTAAGGTGGCAGGTTACAAAATTAACCTACAAAAGCCTGTAGCCTTTCTATATACCAATAACAAGCAATCAGAGAAAGAGTACATGGAAACACTCCCCTTCACAATAGCTGCAAAAAAATAATAAACTATCTTGGGATAAACCTGACCAAAGACATTAAAGATTTCAACAATGAAAAATTTAAATGTTTAAAGAAAGAGATTGAAGAAGACATCAGAAGATGGAAGGACCTCCCATGCTCATGGATTGGAAGAATTAATATTGTGAAAATGGCCATCCTACCAAAAGCCATTTATAGATTCAATGCAATGCCAATCAAAATCCCCATGACATTTTTCACAGAATAGGAAAAAACTATCTAAGATTGATATGGGAGCACAAAAGACCTCGGATAGCCAAAGCAACCTTGAGCACTAAGAGCAATGCTGGGGGTCATAAAAACAACATGGTACTGGGACAAAAGTAGACCCGTAGATTAATGGAAAAAAATTGAAGACACAAATATGAGTACATGCAATTTCATCCACCTGATATTTGACAAAGGGGCCAAGAACATTCATTGGAGGAAAGACAGCATGTTCAACAGATGGTATGGGCAAAACTGGATCTCTACCCATAGAAGAATGCAACTAAACCCTTATCTTTCACTTTCCACAAAAGTCAACTCCAAATGGATCAAAGACCTCACTGTGAAGCCTGAAATTCTGATATTGTTAGAAGAAAACATTGGCAAAAACCTACAAGACATAGGTTTAGGAAAGGATTTTCTAAACCAGACATGAATTGCTCCGGAAACAAGGTCAAGAATCAACAAATAGGACCTCATTAAACTAAAAACCTTCTGTACATCAAAAGAAGCAACCAATGCAGTGAAGAGAAAACCCACAGAATGGGAGAAAATCTTCACCAGTGACATATCTACAGAGGTTTAACATCCAGGATATATAATGAACTCAAAAACCAAAGAATCAAGAAAGGAAGTAACCCAATTAAAAGATTGGACTAAGGACCTGAACAGAGAGTTCTCAAAAGAAGAAAAAGATGGCTAAGAAGCATCTTAAAAGGTATTCAACATCACTAGTAATTAAGAAAATGCAAATTAAAACCACTTTAAGATTTCATCTTACCTCAGTCATACTGGCTAAGATCAAGAGAACAAATGATACCAAATGTTGGAGAGGATGTGGGGAAAGGGGAACGCTCATCCACTGCTGGTGGGACAGCAAACTTGTACAACGCCTGTGAAAAGCAGTATGGAGAACTCTTTAAAAATTACAAATTAACCTACCATTTGACCCAGTAATACCACTCCTTGACACCCAAAGAACTCATCTTATTGCAAGGACAATTGTACATCCATGTTTGTTGCTGCTCTTTTCACAATAGCTAAGAGATGGAAGCAACTTAAGTGTCTCTCAACTGACGAGTGGATAATGAAAATATGGTTCATTTATACGATGGAGTTTTACTCAGCAGTAAGGAAAGATGAAATGATGAAATTTGCAGGTAAATGGATGGGGCTAGAGAGTGTTATAGTAAGTGAAGAAACACAAACACAGAAAAGCAAGCGACACATGTTCTCCCTCATTTGCGGGCTGCAGGTCCTAGCACCAAATCCTGATAAGTGAGTATGTATCCAGACATAACTAAAGGAACCAGGATAATGGAAAGGAACCTGGGAGGTAAAGGAAATGAAAGAATCTGAAAGAGAAGAACAGTAGGAAACAGGCATTAATAAGGGAGATATGGATAAAAGTTGGGTTATTTTAAGGGGAGGGGGCAGGGAAGGGTATACAAGGAAGCTATGAGATAAAGGGAGAAGGAGCTCAAGAGAGGCGGGACCACAGGAGAATAGTATTAAGGGAGAAATGGGAAAAATGGGGGCATCTTAAATGGGGGAACAATGGAAGGGTTAGACAATGCGAGAGATTAAATAATGCCTAGCTAGTTTTTGAAAAGCCAGAGGGAACCATATTAGTCCAACAACCTACTGACAAATTATACATACAACTAGATCAAGGAATATAATATATGTCTAGGCAAGGTTTATCTGAGAACCTTTGGTCTTTACCCAAGCTTTAG
>NW_008357637.1:1370296-1372823 GCF_000622305.1 Nannospalax galili | reverse complement strand
TTAACAGCCATACTTTGAGACCTATACTAATTTGGTCAGAGGGACATAAAGGACAGTTTTTGCTCCTTGCCCACCTAGGTCGACTAAGTTCCAGGGGACTATGAGTACCGCTCAAAATGTCCTGTAACTGCGGTGAGTCACCTGTCCTCTTGATCAAGGAGGCCATGGAGACCCCATTAAACGGACTTGAACCAGTGTCCAGTCTTCAAAGAGGAAGGTCAACACAGGGGAAACATTTCCAGCATGCTTCCAAGCGAAGCCACCCATGGTCAAGCAGGACCTTTGACTTATCTTCACATAGATGGAACTGGTAAAAGAAAGGAGACAAGGGGTCTTCCCAAGCCTATGTGACCCCTGAGAAATAGATCCTCAAACTGCCTTAAGAGTAAAAGTAAATTGGTTTATCTAGGCCAACTGTATGGTCTTAAACACACAAAAGGAAAGTATAACCAAAGATTAAAGGGGTGAATATAAACTTTTTTAGAAGAAGCATTTCATTACAGCCTTAACATGCTCAATAACAATTTCCAGAGCAAAGATACATCTCTTTCAAAAATGGCTATAAAATTTTTAGGTTCACTGTTGAATTAATACAGTTATACAATATTGAACTCAGTATAAGCCCTGTAAGACATAAAATTGAATGAGTTTTAATCTTTAAAAAATATCTCCATTTCATTTTAAAATATACTGTTTCTTATAGAAAGACTCACTGTTTTTGCTAATAACACTGAGATGTTGGCACACGCATCTCTAATCTGAATGTATCTGATTATTACTAGTCATAATAGTTTCCACTTGGATCCTCAGTGCCTGTGTATGTATATAAAGTTATTGGGTAGATTTCAATGGTAATGTTTATCACCTCAACTAATTAAAATTACATTAAATTTTATGCTTCCTCCTCAAATATAATTCATTTTTTTAAAATTTGTTGATTTTATGTGTGTGTGTGTGTGTTTATCACACAGAACATTCCAAACCATGTTATTCAACTGTACATCCACTTCCCATATGGCACCCTCCCATGGCCTCCCTCCACCCAGTAGAGCTCTTATATTCTGTTATCCCTGCTACTGTCCGCTGTGATCTCGGCACCCCCAGCCGTTCCCCACTACTTATCCATCTGGTGAATCTAGTCAGCCTATCTAGAGGGCTTTGTTTTAGGAAGGTCAGCTGTTCCTCATCTAGCAGCAATCAGTTGTCAATATTCTTTTAGATAAGATTGGGGTCTGCTGTTCATTTTCTCAGTTCTATGTTGGGTTACTATCTGGGAGTCTCTTGGGCCACCCTGGCCAACAACTCAAAAGAAGGTATCTCCTATCTGGCATTGTTATTTGTTATGTAGCCTTTAGCTATACATAAGGACTCTTAAAAAATTAACTGGCCCCTTTAATCTTTGATTATACTGTCCTTTTGGGTGTTTAAGGTCATACAGTTGGCTCAGATAAACCAATTTATTATTATTCTTAAAGCCTTTTGAGAATCTGTTCCTCAGAGGTCACATGGTCTTGGGAGGAGCCCCTGGCTCCTTTCTTTTACCAGTTTCACCTATGTGAAGGTAAGTCAAAGGTCCTACTTGGCCATGGTTGGCTTTGCTTGGAAGCATGCTGGAAATGATACCTCAGTGTTGACCCTCCTCTTTGTAGACTTGACCACTGGTTCAAGTCCATCTCGTGGGGTCTCCTCAGCCTCCTTGATCAAGTGGACAGATGACCCATCACAATTACAGCACATTTTGGGAGATGCTCATAGTCCCCTGGAACTAGTCGACCTAGGAGGGCAAGGAGCAAAATCTGTCCTTTATGTCCCTCTGACCAAATTAGAATAGGCCTAAAAGTATGTCTGTTAAATATCCAAGAAGGTTAGTTCCACCAGTTTGGTACTTTTAATTACTGTGTGCCATGTAGATAAATCTTGGGCAAAGACCAATTATTCTCAGATAAACCTTGCCTAGCCATGTATTTCTCGATCTGGTATGTATAATTTGTCAGTAGGTTGTTGGACTAATATGGTTCCCTCTGGTTTTTAAATCTAGCTAGCCATTATTTATCTCTCACATTGTCTTACCCCTTCATCATGGTTTCCCCAATTAAGGTGCCCCCATTTTTCCCATTTCTCATTTAATAATACCTTTCTCCAACAGCCCTACCTCTCTTGAGCTCCTTCTTTCCCTTTATCCTCTAGGTTCCTTGTATAACCTTCCCTCCCCCCTCCCTTAAACTAACAAAATTTTTATCCACATCTCCTTCATTAATGCCTGTTTCCTATTGTTTTTCAGATTCTTTCTTTTCCTTTACCTCCCTGGTTCCTTCCCATTATCCTGATTCCTGTAGTTATATCTGGATACATACTCGCTTATCAGGATTTGGTTCTAGGATCCACATATGAGGCAGAACTTACATCGACTTATTTTCTGAGTCTGGGTTACTTCAGTTAGTATAACAGTTTCTAGTTCCATCAATTGCCTGTAAATTTTATGATTTTGTCTTTCTTTACTGCTGAGTACAACTCCATTGCGCTTCTG
>NW_008357637.1:1369085-1369897 GCF_000622305.1 Nannospalax galili | reverse complement strand
GGTCTGCCTGCCTCTGCCTCCCAAGTGCTGGGATTAAAGGCGTGCACCACCCATGCCCGGCCCTAGCCCATCTGTTAATTGGGTTAATTCCTGTCTTGTTCTCTGTTTTTTGAGTTCTTTATATATTCTGGATGTTAAACCTCTGTCAGATGTATCTCTGATGAAGATTTTCTCCCATTCTGTGGGTTTTCTCTTTCCTTCCTTGGTTTCTTTTTTTTTAATGTACAGAAGCTTTTTAGTTTAATGAGATCCCATTTGTTTAGAAAATCCTTTCCTACACCTATATCTTGTAGGTTTTTGTCAAAGTTTTCTTCTAACAGTTTCAGAGTCTCAGGCTTTACATTGAGGTCTTTGATCCATTTTGAATTGAGTTTTGTGCAAGATGAAAGATAGGGGTTTATTTTCATTCTTCTACAGGTGGAGATACAGTTTTGCCAACACCATTTGCTGAACATTCTCTTTCCTCCAGAGAGTGTTCTTGGCCCCATTGTCAAATATCAGGTGGTTGAAATTGTATGTACTCATATTTGGGTCTTCAATTTTGTTCCACTGATCTATGGGTCTATTTTGGTGCCAGTACCATGTTCTTTTTATGACTATAGTTCTGTAATACAGCTTAAAATCTGGTATAGTAATCCCCCCGGCATTGCTCTTAGTGCTCAGGGCTGCTTTGGCTCTCTGAGGTCTTTTGTGCTTCCATATGAATCTTAGGATGGTTTTTGCCAATTCTGTGAAAAATGTCAAGGGGATTTTGATTGGCATTGCATTGACTCTATAAATGGCTTTGGGTAGGATGGTCATTTTCACATTAA
>NW_008357637.1:1368138-1368952 GCF_000622305.1 Nannospalax galili | reverse complement strand
TTCATTCTGAGATATTTTATTTTTTTGCAGCTATTGTGAAATAGCCCTTTTTCTGATTGCTTGTTATTGGTATATAGAATGGCTACAGACTTTTATAGTTTAATTTTGTAACCTTCCACTTTACTGAACATGTTAATAATTTCTAGGAGTTTTCTGGTGGAATTTTTAGCATCTCTTAGATATAATATCATATCATCTGCAAAAAGGGATAATCTGATCTCTTCTTTTCCAGATATTACTCCTTTAATTTCCTGTTCTTGTCTTATTTCTCTTACAAGAGTTTCAAGCACTATGTAAAAGAGAAGTGGAGATAGGAGATAGCCTTGTCTGGTTCTTGATTTCAATGGGAACGATTCCAGTTTTTCTCCATTTAGAATGATGTTGGCTATGGGTTTGTTATATATGGCTTTAATTATGTTGAGGTATGTTCCCTCCAGTCCACTTCCCTCTAGGCTTTGAACATAAATGCATGTTGGATTTTGTCAAAGGCCTTCTCTGTATCTATTGAAATGACCATATGTTTCTTCTCTTTGAGCCCATTTATATGACTTATGACATTTATTGATTTACATATATTGAACCATCCCTGCATCTTTGGAAAAAAGTCCATTTGATCATGGTACATGATCTTTTTGATGTATGTCTGTATGCAGTTTAAAAGTATTTTGTTGAGAATTTTTGCATCTATGTTCATTAAGGATATGGGTCTATAGTTTTCTTTTTGGGTTGTATCTTTACCTGGCTTTGGTATTAGAGTGATGCTGGCTTCATAGAAGGAATTTGGAAGTTCTCCCTCCATTTCTATCTAGGATGT
>NW_008357637.1:1367242-1367643 GCF_000622305.1 Nannospalax galili | reverse complement strand
ATTCATCATTCAGGAGTGTGTTGTTTAATCTCCATGTATTCATGTGGTGACTAGGGCTTCTTCCGGTGTTGATTTTAAGCTTTATTGCATTGTGGTCTGACAGAATGCATGGAATTATTTCAATATTTTTGTATTAGTTGAGGCTTGTTTTGTGCACCAGTATATGGTCAATTTTGGTTCCATGGGGCCCTGAATAGAAAGTATATCCTTTGGTGCTTGGGTGGAATACTCGGTAGATGTCTGTTAAGTCCATTTGATATATGGTATTGTTTAATTCAGATGTCTCTGTTAACTCGCTTTCCTGTTGACCTATCTAATGGAGACAGCGGGGTATTGAAGTCCCCCACTATTAATGAGTTGAGATTAATCTGGGTCTTAAAGTCCTGTGGTACTTTTTTTTA
>NW_008357637.1:1366974-1367163 GCF_000622305.1 Nannospalax galili | reverse complement strand
TGATCAGAATGAAGTGGCCCTCTTTATCTCTTCTGATTAGTTTTAGTTTAAAGTCTATTTTGTCAGATATTAGAATTGCAACACCTGCTCTTTTTTAGTACCATTTGCTTGGTACATTTTTTTTTTCCCAATTCACCTTAAGATAGTGCCTGTCCTTGAAAGTGAGATGAGTTTCTTGCAGACAACAAA
>NW_008357637.1:1365345-1366408 GCF_000622305.1 Nannospalax galili | reverse complement strand
GCCGTGGAGAGTTTCTTTTCTGGTCCTGTCTGTTTGGTGTTCTATATGCTTCTTGTATTTGTATGGGCATGTCTTTCTTTAATTTGGGGGAATATTCTTCTATGATTCTGTTGAGGATCTGGCCCATGACATTTTCTTGGGCTTCTTCTCCTTCCTGTATGCCTATGATTCGCAAGTTTGGTCTTTTTATGGTGTCACACAGTTCCTGCAAATTCCATTCTTGTGATTTCTTAAATTTTTCATAATCTTTGCTTGAGTGGTCTAGTCCATCCACTTTATCTTCCAGTCTTGATTCTCTGTTTCCCGTTTCGTTCATCCTATTTTTCATTCATCCTATTGGTGAGGCTTTCTCCTGTCATTTATAATTGGCTTACTGAGGGTTTCACTTCCTCCTTCATTTCAGCTTGAGTAGTCTTCAATATTTCTAGCTCTTTTCTGAATTCATTCAGAAGTTTATCCCAATCTTCCTTTAGTTATTTGATTTCCTTTTTTGTGTGTTCTTTAAATTCACTGAATTCTTTTGTCATTTTTATAATTGTTGAGTTCCATGTGCAGCATTATCTCTAGGGGGTTCTTGTTGAACTCCTTAGAGGACTATTGGTGTTTGGTGGGAATATGTTATTTTGGTTTTTCATGTTATTTTTTCTGTGATGTTGACATGTGGATTTCCTTCATAGTTTCTTCTGGGTGACTCAAGCCTTCTTTTGTTGAGTTTAGATCTGCTTCTTTTTGTAAACTTTATGTGCCTTTGTGGTTTATTGTTGGGCATGAAAAGCTGGTTGGTCAAGGCTTCAGATTCTCTCTTTTGATTTTATATTGGAGTGACCTAATTGCTTTTGTCTTTGGGAGTTCCCACAGAGGCCCAAGTGAGATGAGGCTCAGATGCTCTCAGGCTTTCTCCTAAGGTCTGGGTCCCTCCAGGAAAGATGTTGTCGTCAGGAATTTGGGGGTTGGACTGGCCAGGGAACAGGGCCCAGGAAAGATGCTGATCTTGGGCAGCTGGTAGCTGTGACACTCAGAGATGCAAATGTGTGATGGGGGGTGGGAAGAGGCCCCAAGGACT
>NW_008357637.1:1358205-1364286 GCF_000622305.1 Nannospalax galili | reverse complement strand
CCCAGCTGTTCTGGAGCTTACTATGTAGGCCAGGGTAGACTTGAGCTCACAGAGATCCTCTGGCCTCTGCCTCCTGAGTGCTGGGATTAAAGGCATGCACCACCATGCCCGGCTCAATATAATTTTTTAAGTGTCCATGTGTATAACTAAAGGATACATAACAAGAAACAATGTCAGACAGATACCTTCCTTTGTGGTGTTTCCCAGGGTGGCCCAAGAGACTCCTGACAATAACCCAGCATAGAACTGGGAAAATAAACAGCAGACCCCAATCTTATCTAAAGGAATATTGACAACTCATTGCTGCTAGATGAGGAACAGCTGATCTTCCTAAAACAAGGAACTGTAGATAGGCTGACTACATTCAGCAGATGGACAAGATGGAGGAATGGCTGGGGGTGCCAACAACACAGTGGACAGTAACAGGAATGACAGAATATATGGGCTCCAGTGGAGGTGGGGGAGGCTACAGGAGGGTGCCTTTTGGGAAGTGTGTATATAGATGAATAAAAAAAAAGTTATATTTGAGGAAGAAGCATAAAAATTTACCTCATGTTAATTAGTAGAGGTGATAAACATTACCACTGAAATCTACCTGATGACTTTATATCCATACTCAAGTGACAAGGATCCGAGTGTAACCGACTGTGAATAGTAATAATCAGATACATAGAGGTTAGAGACGCATGTGAAAACATCTAAGTGTTAGTAGCATTAAAAATGAGTTTTTCTGTAGGAAATAGTGTATGTTAAAATGAAATGGAGATCTTTTTTGAAGGGTTAAAAACTCATTCAATTTTATATCTTACAGGGTTTATACTGAGTTCAATATTGTATAACTGTATTAATTCAACTATGAACCTAAAAATTTACAACCACTTTTGAAAGAGATACGTCCTTGCTCTGAAGTGTGTTACTGATGCTTCTTCTAATCATGTGGTTATTAAATAAATAATTTTAAAAAATAATAAATAAGACATTTATAAATATAAAGTATATGCTAAAAATAAATAAATGTACTGTCACCCCCCAAAAAATTTTTTAATTGAATTTCTGCAATTTTCATACAATATAGTTTGATGGCATTTAGATTCCCTCCCCTATCCACTCCCACTGCCCTCCCCCAATTTAATGTGCTCTCATATGTGTGTGTGTGTGTGTGTGTGTGTGTGTGTGTCTCCTATTGAGTCTGATTTGTGTTCCCAGTGTCCTTCAGTGTGGGTCCATCCACCAGGCCCACCAAGTGTCCCATCCCTTTAAGACATTGTGTTTCCCCTTCCCATCAGCCATCAGTTGTGAAAAAATCCTTAGATTGGGTTGGAATTTCTTATCAACTTCCCTTTGTCTATGCTGGATTTTGTCTGGTTTGAGCTTTCATAGGACTTGTGCATGCAGTCACCATTTTGTTTTGGATTTTTTTTTTTTTAATCTTTTTGAGACAAGGTCTCTCTGTAGTCACAGCTGGGCTAAAACTCATTTTGTAGACCAGGCTGGCCTCGAATCTCACAGAACTCCTCCTGCCTCTGCCTCTCCAGTGCTGGGATTAAAGGTGTGTGCCACCATGCCCCATTGGCCTATCTTTCTTAAAAGGGAAGTTGCTCTACCTTTTCTGGAGCCGATTAAAAACTTGCAGTCAAGACAGAAACCCTGGCAGAAGTGATCTGGAGAATATGGACTAGAATTCTGACCACAGATGTGTTTTGTTTGATCATCACAATGTTGTTGGGGAGTTGCCTTGTTAGCTTGTCTAATTTTAGGTTGGTTTTTAAATATCTGTATTCTCTTGGAAAGATGTGAGGATCCATCAGCCCTGGATTGGCATACCCACGTAGCCAGGTAGAAGTTGTTGCTCAGTAGAAGTTATCAGATTTTCCAGGAATATGTATGTTCCTATTCCCTTCAGTTCCTACCTCTTGATGAGGTATGTTCTCTCTGGACGGGCGTGTGACCTGGGGTTACCTGTCCTCATAAAAAAGTTGCTTGTTATCAACCTTATTAAACAATGCTGCTGCCTAATAATAGTAATAACCAGCCCTGGCTGGTGAACTGTGTCTGCACTTGGAGGAACAATGAAAAACCCATAAATTCTAGATGAGAATAGTAGGACTTTGGGTTTCCCAGAGTACAGTAGTAATTGTTATATCTTGTGTTTGTTTCCTAGGGCTGTCATAACAAATTACCACAAATTCAGAAGCTTAAAAGAACCAAAATTTTGAGCAGGGAGATATGAGAAAGGTGCCTGCTACCAAGCCTGATGACTTGAGTTCAGTCTCTGGGACCATCATGGCGGAAGAAAAGAATCAACTCCCACAAGTTGTGACTTCAAATAAATAAATAAAATTGTTATTTTTTGTTTGTTTGTTTTGTTTGGGGGGGTTGTTTTGTTTTGTTTTGAGATAGGGTCTCCCTGTAGCCTCAGGTGTCCTGGAACTCACTATGTAGACCAGGCTAGCCTTGAACTCACAGAGAGCCCCCTGCCTCTGCATCCCGAGTGCTGGGATTAAAGGCGTGAACAAAATTATTTTTTTGAAGAAACTAAATTTCTCTTCTCAGATCTGGAGGCCAAAAATTCACAATCAAGGTGTTGGCCAGGTCAGTTCCTCTGGAGGCTCTGAGAGAGAATGTGTTGCGTCTTTCTCTCTTAGCATCTCCAGGCTGATGGTACTCTGTGGTGATCATGGGTCTTTGATCTCCACTCCAATCTCTGTCCCTGTCCTTCCATGGTCTTCTCTCTGTGTGTCTTTATGTCTCTAATTTCCCCCTTTGTCAAGTAGGGATACAGTGGATGGAAAGTATGGCTCACCCTAAATCAAAGATGATCTCTCTTGAGGGCCTTAATTACATCTGTAAGTCTCTATTTTCAAATAAGGTCACGGTCTCAGTACCTGAGATTAGGATTTGTTTTTTGGAAAGCACTACTCAACTCACTGCATATTCCTTGCAGGGATCCTGGAAACCAAGTTACAGAATATCTCAAAAGACAATGGTTCTTGTGGAGTGTGGGAGTTTAAGCCCTGATACCCCAGTATGGATGTGAGCTGTCCCCTGGCATTAGGCGTGTGCAGATGGCTGCTGAGGACTGTATGGACAGCTAAAGGATGGCTTCCTCCACAGTGCCTATTGAGGCATGCTTGATGGAACCAGCAAGCTCTGGTTCCTATTCTATGTCCTGCTAAATTAGTTGGTTTCCACAGTGTTCCTCATGGTCTGGGTCTCTTATATCTGAATGTCAGGTTGAAACCAAGAAAACACCCTAGAGATGCTTCATAACAAATCCATTGCATTTATTCTTCTTAATCCCTGTGTGACCTCTGATTTAAAGAGCTGAACAAACTTTAATTCAATAAATATTCATGAATATCTAGTCCATGTTAGTAATGCTATGCACAGAGAAATGAAGAAAACAGATAAAAATCCCTCCCCTTGAGGAACATGCATTCTAGAAAGAGAGATAATAAAGGAATTAAAATAGTCAGTGGTCAGTGGTCAGAAGTTGGATAATACTGTATTAGAACTTGGAGTCAATAAGATTTTTCTGAAGGACAAAATAAGAAGTATAAAAGATGAAGCAAGGATGATTGCGTAGTTCTGAACATATTAAAAGTGAAGCTGCTAAAATCTATGAGAGAAGTAGTTTTGCAGGTATGAGGAAGATCAAAAACTGAGATCTGGACTTATCTAGCTCACATCCACATAGATAGTTTGAATAAGCAGGTGGATGTCTGGGTTGGTTTCCGGGAGAATCCAGGCTGGACACATGGGTATGGGAGGGGCTCGATGTATGGGTGGTATTTAAAGCCTGGATAGGAAGGACACTGAGGGAGTGAAAGTACAAAGAACAGTCAGAGGACTGAGCTTTGTGTGCTCAGCAATTAAGGAGATGGGGGGGTGGGTTGTGCAGAGGAGACTGAGAAGGAAGGGGTGACCGGGGAAGAGAGAAGGACCAAGAGAGACAGATAGCCTGGAAGCCATACACCCCACCAAGTGCAGAAAGTATCCCCAGAAGGAGGGGTCAAATACCGGCTTTCAATCAAGCAAGGTGAAGCTGGAGATTGTAGAGAATAGCAATTCACAAACCATTGGTACTAAATTAAGGGCAGTTTTGTGCAGCAGAGGCAAGAAAGGTTGATTGGAGAAAGTTCAAGAGAGATCAGGAGGAAAAGAACCCGACACTGTAGGTACTGACACATTCAAATTGTATGGCAGGACACACAGAAAAGTGAGGCAGTGGTGGGAAAAGGAGAAAGTCAAGAGTGTGGGATTTTAAAGGATGACATAGATATAAAACGTTGGAAATAAGCCAGTGGGGGAGAATGGCTGTGAACTGCTGTGCAGTGTGCAGGCAAGAGAAATGGAGGCACAGAGAGTACAGGGCGGGCCAAGGGGCAAGAATCCTGGAACAACGCACACCCTTCCAGTACAACACGACTCCACTCTTCCCTGGGGTTGGCTGAATGGGGTTTCTAAACTGCTGAACAGGACAAAAAGACAGCACTTTTACTTTGGATGCTGTTATTATCGTTATAAATGAGTGACTACAAAATTGCATTTTTTTTTAAAATAACAGTTTAATGATGGGACAGAAATAACTGCTTACTCATTCAATGATCATTTATTGCTAGGCGTATAGCTCCATGGTCAAGCACTTGATTAGCATGTACAAAGTCCTAGCACAGATAAAAGAAAAAGAAAAATTTTTTTAACTGAGGGGATTGGCTTAGAATGCAGCTCAGTGGTAGAGCACTACTAACAAGGCCCTGGGTTCAACCTCTAATGCCTCAAAAAGAAAAAAGAAAAAATATGTTGACCTAGTAAGTGCTTCTAGGTGCTGGGATTCAGTAGTGTGAAAAATAATCACACTTAAACACTTTGCGGGTCTTTTTGAGACAGGGTCTCCCTGCAACCCCTGCTGGCCTGGAACTCACTATGTAAACCAGGCTGGCCTTGAACTCACAGAGATCTGCCTGCCTCAGCCTCCCAAGTGCTGGGACTACAGGCGTGCACCACCATAGCCAGCTGTGCACCACACCTGGCTGTAAAACACTTTTATCAGTTGCATTATCATAAAATGTGCTGTGAGCTGTCTTATCTGTCCCTTATTGCTGTATAAAACCCCTCATTTCCCAGAGGCTGATAAGCTTTGTTTTTAAGGCTTCTTTCTTCCACAAGGCTCCTTCTAGAGAAGATATTGGAGAACTTTCTCTTTTTTCTTCTTTGCCAGGATTCAATCCAGAGCCTTTTCAAATATATTTAAGTGATCTTAGAATTTAGTCACTTTTAGTAACATTAACAGGATATTCTAAATGCCTTTTAAGAACTGTTCTTTCTGTTAGTCTTTCAAATGCTACTAACATGTAGTTAAATTCTCTCACAAAACCAACCTGAGCTACTTAATTTCCCTTCCTTCAGTTTCTATCACAAAAACAGTTCTACATATGGGAAAGTAAGAAGTGTAGAATTGCTGAGACTTCTTTTCACTAATGTAGACACCTGAATTTTCTAGTCGTCACTAAGGCACCCACTGCAGCATGGTGAACCTTTTAGGAGGTCAGCTGCCACTTTGAGAGCACTCATTTGTCTTAGCCTTTTCTGCAGCCTTCTTGACAAAGACCGAGTCT
This sequence comes from Nannospalax galili, assembly GCF_000622305.1. Taxonomy (NCBI): domain Eukaryota; kingdom Metazoa; phylum Chordata; class Mammalia; order Rodentia; family Spalacidae; genus Nannospalax; species Nannospalax galili. The sequence continues at coordinate 1,358,668 of NW_008357637.1, read as the reverse complement.
CTGATTTCAACGCAGTATACTTATTTCATGGGAATCATTTCTTTTAAAGACGCACAAAGCCTCTTCTAAACTCTTCCTCATTCATGTGAGAGCCTTAGCTAGATTTCCTATCAGTTTAAGACTTTATTTAGCAGAGAGCAGTGCTGTGCACGTGTAGTCCCAGCTAGCTCACAGTGTTTGGGTAGGACAATCTCTTTAGCACAGAAGTTCTAGGCTAGTCTGGACACCATAACAAGTTCCTCAAATCTCATAAATTAGATTTATTTCTGTTTTAGATTTCCCATAGTTTGTTATGTTTTAGGAATTCATAGGTTAGGCTGGGCATGGTGGCACACGCCTTTAATCTGAGCACTCAGGAGGCAGAGGCAGGTGGATCTCTGTGAGGTCAAGGCCAGCCTGGTTTACATAGTGAGTTCCAGGCCAGCTGGGGCTACAAGGAGACCCTGTCTCAAAAAGACAAAAA
>NW_008357637.1:1338978-1358151 GCF_000622305.1 Nannospalax galili | reverse complement strand
GACACTTGGGGCTAGGAATGTAGCTTGGTGGTATAATGATTTCTAGCATGTGTAAAAAAAAAAAAAAAAAAAAAAAAAAAAGAAAAGAAAAGAAAAAGAAAAAAGAATGCATATGTTTCCCAAAATATATTTTGTACGTATGTGGGGCGGGGAGAGATTTATTTTGTAATCCCTTTCTTTAGTTTACTTCATAAATTTTCCAAAGGACTCACCCTTTGGTAGAGGAGTGTCTGTGGGCCAAGATACAGAAGAACTGGAGAGAACTATGCATGTGTTTACATAAATGAAAAAGCTTGCTCATGTTAATTAGACATGTTATTTAAATGTGTTGCAAACCTAGGATCCTTGTAAACAGGATGGGTAGTGTTGACAGTACAAAAACTGGAACATTAGCACAAATATACTGACAAAGTGTTAAAAAAAAAAAAAGGTTTGACTAAGAGAGGCAGATGAAAATTTCCCAAATATCCATGCACACATTTTTGCCCCAAAGTAAGTATAAACAGAAAAGTCCAGAAGTTTAGAGATAATAGAAAAACTTTTAGGAAAATAGAAATAGATTCCAATATGAAAAGTCTCAAAGTATATTTTAGATGAAGCTTTTGGCTTCTCTAAAAGGATCACTTTGCAAAAAGTAAGCATATTGCCGTAATAACACACAAAATAGAAAGCATTGGAAATAAGGTCACTGAAAGAACCTCTGTTACTTCCATGGGGAAGTTAAGTCCTCTGTATCTGTTAATTTTCATATAATGCACCAGGAGTGCACACAGAAAACAATAAATGTTAACCCTTTTGTGATTTGTCTCCTCTTGGGTAAGCTAGGCAACAAATGTGTCATCTGTTTCCCTCACCCTCAACTACAGGACACAGTCCAAATCTCTGAAGGGTTTCTTGATACCAGGAGCTTCTCTAGGTGAATGAAGTCATGAAGAGATATTTGGGACTGTTTGAGTAAACAGGTGTTAGCAGCTTTGGTCAAATTAAAGGGCTCCTCCATGAAGCAAGGGGTGTTGCTGGTGACTGGAACTTTGGAACTTGAGTGCAGTTTTCTTGTTTTAGTGTGGTGGCCAAATAGTTGGGAATTATGCAACAGAATGACTTGAATGCTCATCTCACACCAGGGAAGCTTCCCAACGCTGAGCATCAGCAATACCCTCCCCCATATTCCAGTGGAAGAATGGGGCCACACTTGCTGAACACTACAGCACAAGTTGAAAGAGGGGGTGGAGGAAGGGGGGTGGAGAGGGAGTATTACATGACAATTGCTTTTCTTTAGGAATGAGGCCAGCGCTTCTATGTTTGCTTTTTTGTGGGGAGTTCAATATTGATGAAGAAACGGCATCCTGCTCAGAGACCAGGTTGGAGGTTTCAGCGCGTTGGCATGTCTTTGGGAACCTGTTCCACTCTTCTCCATTAGTTTCTGTGAACTAACCCCAGTACATCGCTGCTCTTTTTCAAACACATTCTCAAGGCCACCACTCCGAAGAAGTGAAAACGCTGCTGCGCCACTAGCTACAAGTTCCTCCAACTACAGCCTTGCTGGAGGAAATTGTCCTCGGGACGCCTAGACCATTGCACAAACACCACACGGGGCTAGGAGCCAGATCCAGGCCTCCTCGCTGCCAGCAAGCACCGAGCTGCGCCGGGCACAGACCCCAGGGCGCTCCGCTGCCACCACCCCTCGGGGCCTAGCCGCCGAGGCCTCTCCCGGCTTCTCCGACCCGAAAGCAGGGGCGATCACAGCTCCACAGAAAGCCCGCCAAGGAAGTTTCGCCACATAAGCAAGTTTTGCTCCAGACGGTCCCAAGCACAGGCAGCCAGCGAAGCAGCCTCCTCGCTACCAGCAGCGGCTTCGGGTTCCACGGAGAGGATCCCGGGCTGCGGATGCCGGGCGGAGACGCGAGCCCTTCCCCACCGCCTTACTCTCTCCTTTAGAGGCATGAAGCATGTTCAAGGGCAAGCCTCGCCTAAGCAGGGGTTCTGCGCCCCTGACTGCGCAGGCTCCCAGTGGGGAGACTTTCCCCACAAGGGGCTGCCCGGGCTGAGCTCATGCATCCCTCGGGTTTCTGTGCGAACCTGAACGGCGTCCAGGACCCCGCCGCACAGAGTTACCTGCAGCCCCCGGCCCGCCGCCCTCCTTCTTTCCCTTAGCCCCCGCCAAGGGTCCAGTACCGATGCCCTGGATGAAGACGAAGCCGGTCACCGCGAGCACAGGGTGCCAGTTAAACTCGAGCGAACCGCCGTCCCAGCCGAGCCCCTCTCGGTAGTGGAGGACCCAGACGAGCGCGAAGAGCACCGACAGGAAGCCGACAAGCAGCGCCGACACCAGCAGCCCGAGGAAGCCCCGGTAGCCGTCCATGGCCATCAGAGCCCCATACTCCGCGCCGTGGCTGCTCCGGAACTGGGGGACCTGCGCCGGCCTCGGGGTACTGCCGGGCGGCAGGGCGGGGCGGCGACTCTGTCTTGCTGTCTCCGCCCGCGGGGAGGGCTGTTCTGGGGGTGGCAGGCCAGTGGGGCCTCCTGGGGTGCCGCGGGTCCAAGCTCAGAGACCGTCCCACCCCTGATCACGAGGCTCGGTCCAGTAATCCAGCTGGTAAAGGGCCACGAGTCAGTTCCAAGTGAGCTCCTCACCGAAGAGCTCTGAGAATCTCCTGCCCACCACTTTCTTTTAACTCTTCCTGCCTCTCTTCCTTATTTGTGGGAGGGCAGTGTGAGCCCCACTGGTTACCATGAGAGATCTGCTGAGTGTCCTTAAGGCATGCGGTTTTAATGAAGCCTCCTGAGCCCCAGTGGAGTACCTCCAATGCCAATGAATGGTGGAGGAAGAGCATGGTGGTGTGGGCAGCAGTGAACTTGGCCTTACCTAGAAAGGAAACCCCCTGCCCAGCTGAGAGTGGTGAAGCTTGCCTATGATCACAGCGCTATGAAGGCTGAGGCCTGAGGATCAACACAAATGTGAGACCAGTCTAGGCTACACAGTGAGCGCTAAGCCAGCTTGCCTCAAAATCAAAGGAAAGAAGAGAGAAAAAAGAAGAGGGGAAAGAGAAGAGGGAGGGTGTAACTTGGTAGAATGTTTGCCTAGTATGCACGAAGCAGTGGGTTCAATTCCTAGCACCAAATAAATCAGGTGTAGTGGCACTCTGCAGTATTTAGAAGGTAGAAGCAGGAGGATAAGATATTTAAGATCATTCCCAGCTAGCTACCCACAAAGTTTGAGGCCAGCTAGGGAGGTAAGTGACTCTGTCTCAAAATAATAATAATAATAATAATAATAATAATAATAGATTGATAAAGTCCAGGTCTGCAGCCACCCTCTTCAGTACAGCAAAGACTCAAGGCTTTTCAAGCCTCACAAGACAAGCCCTGGGGGCCCCTTGGAAAGCAGGAACTGAGTCAGCTGTTACACTGACCATGTAGGAGCTGCCTCAGAACAAGCTGCTTCCTTCAGAAAAGTTTAGAGGACAAAGAGACCCCCTTACTCCCATGACCCAAGACCTGGTTGAGGTAAGAAGCTGTCTCAGCAGAGGCTGCTTCCCCCTGATAAGCTCCAGACCCTACTTCCTTGAGAAACTGCTCGAATTATTTTTCCTGCCTTCCGAATTCCCTAAACCCTATAAGAACCTCCTGCCAACAGCCCACAAACTGGGGACTGCTTCTCACTCCTGAGCTGAGAGTCACCCCCTGCAGTGTGGCGATTCCTTCCTGATTTACCTAACAATTTGGTGCCATGACTGGAGGTTGCCAGTAAAGGACTCCAGCCGGACCAGCCACTGGCTGCCGGCTCTCCTGCAGCCACCACCAATTTGGCTTTGAGGTACATTCCCTTTTCATCTCTCTCTCTCTCTCTCTCTCTCTCTCCTCTCTCTCTCTCTCTCTCTCTCTCTCTCTCTCTCTCTCTCTCCTTCCTCTCCAGTCTTTTCCATTTCCATTTGATTTAAATTGAATGTCACCTCTGGACCTAACTCACGGCCACTGGGTGGCACTGGTCTCTGCGCCCACTGAGTGTCTGGCACAGTTACTGTGCTCTGCCTAAGCCCACCTGGCGGGTAGATCTGCCCACCTGTCACTCTCAAGCCCTTTCTCTTAGAGTCTCTTGGTCCGGTGCCTAGTCCTTGCAAAGGAGCACATACCCCTCCCAGCCTGCTAAACTTAGGTTTTCTAGCTACCCGTCATGACCAGGGGTCCCAGAGACCTTAGTAGCCTACTACCTACACGGGGGTGCAGGCCTTTTGTTTTGAGGTCACACTGGTATTCTATGTAAACCTTGTGGACTTTGGCTTCATGGATCAGTCTCTCTCTCTTTCTCTCTCTCTCTCTCTCTCTCTCTCTCTCTCTCTCTCTCTCTCTGTTTTCTTACCATGCCACACTTCCAAAGGACTCTCTGGAGCCTCATGACATCCATAGGTGCATCAGACAGCCCCACATACCTTTCCCCTCCCCAGTACAGGATGACAGGGACACTCCTCCCTCCCAGAACCTCCTCCAGTGAGGGACACCTCCCTGAACATTGGCCCTGCACTCCTCCTAATTCATGACTTTCTCCTCATCCCCCCTGCCCTTCTATTTCTTATATCTATAGCCCTCCTTCCTGGAATACTCACAGGTATCCCTTACTTCACCCCTCAGGATGAGAGGATTCTCATCATCTCCTTTTACCTACCTGCTCAGTCCCGTGTCTATTCTCTCCTTGCTGTTTACATAATTTGCCAAAATGGGAATGCCTTAGTCTAAGCCTGAGGGTCTCACTCCTCTTGCCTGCCTCCTCCAGACTCTAAAACCACTAGGACTTTCTGACACAATCAGACCAAAACGCTTGAGATTTTTGTGCACCACTGCCTGGCCACAGTACAAACTAGACAATGTCTCTGGCCAGAAGCAGGAAGCTTACATTTCAATATCTTACGAGATTTAGATAACTTCTGCCAACATAATGGCAAAAGGTCTGAATTCCCTTATGTTCAAGACTTTTTTGACCTTCAAACCAGCCCTTCCCTCTGCACTTCTTGCCCCCACATCAGGTCCTCCTTTGCCAAATCTGTTCCACGTGACCCTGACCCTTCTACCTCAGAACCTTCCGCTCCCCCGCCATATTTCCCCACCTCAGCCTCTGATCCCAATCTGGCAAACGAACGGCCTCCTACTAAACCCCAACCTCCCCCTTCCCTTCAGTCAGCAGCACCCAGCCTCTCCCGCACACCAACCTCCTCTCCCCCTCCCCCATCCCTGAACCAAAGTTGCCAAGGGAGAAAGGTGCATGGACCTTAACAACTCCTTCTACCCCTGCCACTTTCCAGAAAGGAAAGACACCATGGGTGGAGTGGGGCTGAGACTGAGTATGGGAGCGAATGTGGCAAGATACTGGAGATGGGGCAGGGTCTGGTCGAGGGGGGAGATGAAGGAGGAGCTGAACCAAACCCTGCTCCTCCGCTTTCTGCCTCAGACTCTCTCTCCACAGCCTTCTCCCTCTCCCCTGCCCCACCGTGCTAAGTCACTTACCGCCCCCCTCAACTTTACTTCACGAAATTCAAGGTCTTAAACAGCTCCTCGCTAAACACTCTGTACTCTCCCACATCTCTTCCCACTCCCACCTCCATCTCAGGCTCCGTTTCCTGCCCATCCAAGCCTCCAAGTGGCAGGACGCCCCGCCCAGTTCCCCTACTCCAGCGCCTCCTTCATCTCCTCCCTCCACCAGACCCTGCCCCATCTCCCTATCTTGCCACATTTCGCTCCCATACTCAGTCTCAGCCCCCACTCCACCCATGCTGTCTTTCCTTTCTGGGAAGTGGCAGGGGTAGAAGGAGTTGTTAAGGTCCATGTCCCTTTCTCCCTTGGCAACTTGTCTCAGCGTAAATGCAGAATAGGCTCATTTTCCACAGACCCCACACGCTTCATACAAGACTCTAAATATATAACTCGTGGTTATAACCTGACCTGGCATGATATCTTTATGATTCTTCAGTCCACTCTCACCCCGGATGAGAGACACAGGGTCTGAGGGCCCCTTGGAAAGCCCGAACCGAGTTAGCGGTTACACTGACCATGTAGGAGCTGCCTCGGTACAAGCTGCTTCCTTCAGATAAGTTTAGAAGACAAAGAGACCGCCTTACTCCCATGACCCAAGACCTGGTTGAGGTAAGAAGCTGTCTCAGCAGAGGCTGCTTTCCCCTGATAAGCTCCAGACTCTACTTCCTTGAGAAACTGCTCAAATTATTTTTCCTGCCTTCCAAATTCCCTAAACCCTGTAAGAACCTCCTGCCAACAGCCCACAAACCAGTGACTGCTTCTCACCTCCCACCTGAGAGCCATCCCCTGCAACCCTCCATTAAACTCTACTTTGCTGGACTCTTTCTGTGTGTTGTGGCGATTACTTCACGATTTACATGATGATGATGATGATGATGATGATGATGATGATGATGATGATGGAAGAGGAGGAGAAACAACAAAAAAGAAACCACCTGAAACTGTTAAGAGAGGCAAGATGGGCAGCTGTGAGACCCTGGACTTGCCTAGAGTCTGCCTGCCCAAACTAATGTGAACCCAAACCTTGCTTTGTGAATGACCTTGATGAAGTGGCACTGGTTCCCTGTGCTTTCCCATTATCCCCACTCTTCTCCTTGGGACAAGAGCATTGGCAGCATTATAGATTACTATCAGAAGAAATGGATTCTGGATGTCAAGACTTGTAAACTACATTTTAAGAATGTTCACTCTAGCCCTCCTGGGTAGCTCATGTACAGACACTAGTTATTATCTTTTTGCAATCTTGGAGACCTTAAGATGTGTGCAGGAAATGTAGTGTTTGTGCTTGTGTGCATCCATGAAATGATTTTCAAAAGACAGCCTTTAGCGACCAGTGAGACAGTGAAATGGCTCAGTGGGTAAAGGTGTTTGCTGCCAAGCCGGATGACCTGAGTTTGATTCCTGGACTCTACATGGTGGAAGGAGAGAACCTACTCCTGCAAGTTGTCCTCCAACCTCTACAGGCATGCTGTAGTATGCAATGCATGCATGTATACACATGTGTAAGCACACATGCACACAGAAAGACACACTAAACAAATGTCTAAAAATTAATTAATTTAAACAAAAATAAATGGAAACATATAAAAAATGATTTTTTTTAAAAAAAAATACAGGTTTTAGGCCAAGGAAGTGGGAGTGAGGCTGCATTAAAGGGCTAACAGAGATGTGGACTACACCCAAGTTATTATTTTTCTTTTGGTAAGGAGAGTAAGCAAATGGAAGGAAGCAACCTATCTCCCCAGTACAAGGCTTCCCATGATCTGGCTCGGGTAGCTTTCCATTCTTATCCCTTACCACAGTCTGACTGGGCCCTTTATGTTGGCCCTGTAATCGCCTCTTAAAGCCCTTGAGCACGCTGTATGTATCTCCTTTCCTCTAAATTTGCCTGATCCCACTTCCTCCAAGAAACCCACAAGTCTTTCACAAGTCTTTCCCGTCTGTGTCACATCCACCCGCCTCCCCATTCACTGCCTCTGTATCACTTACAAAGATGTAATACAATAGCCCCCGCCCCCCGCCCCACGTTTCTACAGAGTGCCCTTACTTGAAGGCATTAACTGTAAACATTTGTTGAGAGGTTAATGTGTCTATTGGGGTTCTAACAGAAAACAGACATCATATTCAAATTGAGTAATTGGATAACAAACAGGACTATTTACATTTGTGGGTAGCGTGTGGGAACCACAAGCATTTTATAATGTCTCAAGCCTAGAGGCGAGAGGGTTACTGGAATCCAGAGGGAAAATTGGAGAGGCCATTCTGACTCAGGCCTTGTGTGGAAAGATGCAGCCAGCTTGCAAGGGCCCAAGGGGAAAGACAATGAGGGTAGCTAGTCTACCCATATCCTCTTCCCCTCTCATCTCCTACAGGGGTGTCTCAGTGTTTAAGCAGAACCTAATCAAATGCCAGAGGGCTATGATGTAACTCATGCAGGTCAGCTTCACAGGGCACAGAGTGGAGTGTAGGAGGGCCAGAGCACCATGGTACATCCTTTGTTGTATATAAGAAGTTTTTTATTTGCAAGCAGTTAAAAAGCTATACATAGCAGTTTGTTTGGGGCATAAGTGGAAAGGTTTTTACATTTCCAAAGGTTGACTGTATTGCTCAGCATCTGTTTGTTCCTTCATTTTCCAATCTTGGCATTGGAGACTATAGTCTACAGCTTTCCTTGTCCTCTGGCTTCCAATAGGGTTTGGTGGATGGATACTGCTGAAAGATTAAAGGAGGAAGGAGGACAAGTTGGCCTATTTATCCCACTGTGTTAGGTCATGGTTTTTGCATTCTTCTTTTCTATGGAACTTTCCATAGCTGTGGCTCTCACATAGGCCTTCGCTTCCTATAGTTGCTTGTCCACAGTTTTCCCCAATCTTCTTGGGTTTCCTTAAGTCTGTTTGCACCTCTGAAAGTATTACATTTATTAAACACTCTCCAAATAAATCCTTTGTGTGAACCTACTGTTTCCTGTAGGATCCTGACAGATACAAATGGAAAAATTCCATGGTCCAGTCTAGTGTTTCCCAAGTCTTATTTCTGTTGCCCTCTGTTATGGTTTGGATGTGAAATGTCCTCCAAAGACTCCTGTGTTGAAGCCTTGGTCCCAAATGCAGCAGTGCTCATAGGCGGGGCTTCAGAGACTAATGGGATTATGAGGGCTCTGATCTCATTAATGGCTACAGAATTGAACAGACTGTAGGGAAGTGATAGAAGCTATGGGAGGTAGGGTCTAGTTGGAGGAGGTAGGTCACTGACAATGTGCCCTAGAAAAGCATATCTTTTCCTTATCTGTGGCCCTTTTTGAGACTGGTGGTCTTCTGTGAGAACCACAGCTATGTAGTACAGAGTCACCTCCAACTCAACAATCCTGCCTCAGCTTCATGAGTGCTGGGATTACAGGTCTGCACAACCACACTCCATTCTGTCTGCTTCCTCTTGCTCCCTCTCTGCTTCCCAGCCACCATCAGTTGAGTAGCTTTACTTTGCCACATGCTCCCACCACCTTGTTCTACCTCTTTGTGGCTCAGAAACAATGGAGCCAAGACTGAAACTTCAAAAAACCATGAACCAAAACTGAGTTTAGAGGCTCACACCTGTAATCTCAGCATTTGGGAGACTGAAACAGGAGTTTGAGGTTAGCCTGAGCTACATAGTTTAATTCCAGGCCAGCCTGAGCTACAGTGAAACTATCTCAAAACAAGAACATCAGGGCTGGAGCGATGCCTCAGTGGTTAAGAGCACTAGCTGCTCTTGAAGAGGACCCAGTTCCATTCCCAGCAACAACATGGTGGCCAACAACTATCCCTCACTCCAGTTCCAGGGGATCTGACACCCTCTTCTGACCTTCATGGGCATTGCACAACACAGGTGCACTTACACACATGCAGATAATATACTCATACACAGAAAATACAATTAATAGAGTGGTTTTTTTTTTTTTGAAGAACAGGTCAGGTGTGGTAGCACACACCTTTAATTCTAGCACTCAGGAGGCAGAAGCAGGCGAATCTCTATGAGTTTGAGGTCAGCCTGGTCTACATAGTGAGTTTCAGGCCAGCTGGGGCTACAGGGAGGCCCTGTCTCAAAAAAAAAAAAAATACATAAGTAATTAAATAACCAAGAACAACAAACAAAAACCCAAATAAGAAAATAAATAAATTAATGAAAAACTGTGAGATAAATATTTCCTTCTTCCAGTTGATATCCTCTGTGTTTGGTTGCAATGATGGAAAAGCAACATAGCTTCTTGGAACATACCATAACATAGTCAGTGAGACACAATCAAACATGAATTCACACTTTCCTTCCTTCTACTAGAAAAGATATTTAGGGTGGTCAGAAAATCATCCTATGGTTGTGGGTACAGCTCAGAAGTAGAGGACCTATCTGCCCAGAATTCATGAGGCCCTGGGTCCCAAGCACTGAAAGAGAGAAGAAAGAGAGAGAGAGAGAGAGAGAGAGAGAGAGAGAGAGAGGGAGGGAGGGAGGGAGGGAGGGAAAAATAAAGAAAGATGACTAAGGAAAAGTGACTTGAGGTTTATAGTAAGATTTATGGGGCAAACCAAGCCTAGGAAGTGGTCAAAGACTCCTTAATGAAATAAAAGGATTACTGTTTTAAAAGCACACAGTAAAAACCATGTTAATGTGAAGAACAAGCTTTAATCATGGAGGCATATCAAAGACAGGCAGACAGATTATCTCCAGGAATTAGTTTACCCTGGGAGGAGTGACTCCCTGTGTCTACAAAGCACTGAATACCAGAGATGAATATTGCAACAGTTGTTGACAGAGGGAAGGCATTTAAAACACATTTGTGCACTGATTGGCAACTGAAGAAGTTACAATCTAAGATAAAGCTAAAGAATTAGCAAGGGAAGGAATACCCTGGAACATATTTCTTAGAATCAAGCTTTCCTCACACCCACCAAGTCTTACAAGTAAATTGGCTATTTGGACAGGACGTTATAACCAGGCTGTACAATTAACAAGGAACCCAAAACACAATTTTACCTTTGGAGGATTTTTATTGGGAGCTTTCTAGTTGGTTTTGTACTAACAGAAATAAATGTCCTAATTATAATCTTCCTGTCACTGATGTGTTTTTTAAAAAGTTTTCACGGGCAGGATGTGTCAGAAACAATTTCCAGAACTTTGGCAGATGTGTGAAAGGATCATGTTTGTATGAAAAAGAACTCTGACTGTAGACCAGAGAGGCTTGCTCTTTCTTTTTAGAAAAAAAAAAAAAGAAAGAAAAAAAAAATAGGGTGTGCACATGTGTGTGTGTGTGTGTGTGTGTGTGTGTGTGTGTGTGTGTTTGCATTTCATGGTGCGCATGTGGAGGTGAAAGTACAACTCATAAGAAGAGTTGGTTCTGTCCTTCCACTATGTGGGCCCATCCAGGGGATGGACCTCAACTCTCCAGGCTTGGTATTTTTATGCCATTTTGAGCTATTTTGTTGGCCCCCAAGAGGTTCTCTTAATGGGTCAGATATTTTACTAAATGAATTTTACCCAGAAATAATTTAGACAGATCTCACTGGATCTTTGGAATATTTAATTTAATTCCTGTTAGTAGGTAAACCTCTTTTTAAGAGAAAAATCAACTGATTAAATCCAAATTTTCCGTGTGTGTGTGTGTGTGTGTGTGTGTGTGTGTATGTGTGTGCATGTAGAGGCTAGAGGTCAGCCTGGGGTATTTTCCCCAGGAGCCATCCATCTTGTTTTTTTGAATCAGAGTTCCTCAATAGGACCTGGAACTCACTGATTAAGCTAGATGGGTTGGCCTGTGAGCCCCTGGGGTCTTCGTGTCTCTGCTTCCTAACTCTGGGATTATAAGCACAGGTCACATCATCTGCTTTTTTTTTCCTGTGGGTGTTGGGGATCAAACTCAGGTCCCCATGCTTGTGCACAAGCACTTTGCTGACTGAGCTATCTCCCCAAATTTTACTTTTGTCCCGAAATAATTTACCTTGGTTCCTGTCATTTAAATGTTCTGTCCAGACCCAGATCCTTGAGATTCCAGGCAGACAACAGGGAACAGTTTAGAACAAGGCACTTCAGCTTACTGCTAGCCTGCTGTGATGATCAGGGGTGTTAAAAAACAGGGCTGCAATTTGCTAACCTGTAACAGGATTGTTTTGAAATTGTTTAGAGTGCTTAACCTGGTATATGTGAATAAAATGTAGCTGGGGGAAATGGCATCTTTGCTTCCATTAACTCCTAAATGAGACTTAGCAGTATCTTTATGTACAAGTGATCGAGTGAATGAGTTCAAGCAAGACTAGTGTTTGCATGTTTGCAGTAACTTATAAGTTGTTATGATTCATATTTTTATGTCACAGAATTATGACAGACATCATCTGAGCTTAACACTTTTTCAAAGTAACACTAGTTACTACTGAGACCTGCAACTGGATGTTATCAACAAATCAATAACAGCAGATATATATTTATTTTATTTTATGTGTGTGCATGTATTGCCTGCATGTGTGTAAGTGCACCCATGTAGTGCAGTGCCTGCAGAGGTCAGAAGAGGGCATTGGATCCTCTGGAACTGGAGTTACAGACAGTTGTTAGCTGCCATTTGGGTGCTAGGATTTAAACCCGGGTCCTCTGCAAGAACAGCCAATGTTCTTAAATGCTGGGCCATCTCTCCAGCCCCAGCAGATATATTTTATTGCATTACAAATTTATTTTATCATTAAAATGTTAGTGACTCCCTTTCGATGTGATTGGTCTCCTTTTGTAGTCCTATGGTTTGGGGTTTGAGATTTTTTTATTTTTTAGTGTATATGTGTGAATGCCTGCATATATGCTGCATATATATGTATGTGTCACATGAGTACCTAGTGCCCAAGGAGGCCAGAGGAGCATGTCAGATCCCCTGGAACTGGAGTTCCAGGTGACTATGAATCACTCAATGTAGGTGCTGAGAACCAAACCCAGGTCCTCTGCAAGAGCAGCAAGTGCTCTTAACCTTGGAATCATCTCCTCAAGCCCTGGTTTGAGTGTTTTTTTTTTTTAAATACATTTAACAGCAGTATTCTGAGGAGAAGCCTTATTGATTTGCTAAAGGAGTCCATGGCATATAAACCCCATAGGCAAAATGATTTCTAATGTTTATTTCTGCTTTTAAATATATACCATCAACAGTTGGACTTGCAACCAAGGGAGAGCTATCAACCAAATCAGACTAATACAATATTCATCACTTAATATATCAGATGTAGTTCTACTTTCCATACATCCATCAATTCATAACAACCCCATTTTATAGATGAGGGAACCAGACCACAAGGAAGGTAGGTGATTTACAGAGTCCTTACAGCAAGGAAATAAGATTGTGACTTAAATGCAAGTAGTTTGGATAGAATCCTCACTTGTAGATTCTACTATCCTGACATGACTTATTGAATGAACTATTTGTTGACATTGGCATTATGTTTTTACAGATATCCACTATTTTAAAACTGCCTTTATAAATATCTATACATTTCTGGTTGCTTTTGAGGCAAATTCCTAAATTGAAATTACTAGATTAAAATTTTTAATCAAATGTTTCACAAAACATTGTTTCACAAAAGACTGTAGCAATTTTACAATGATTACATCACAGTGTTACCTCATACCATGGCTAGTAAAGTATGTTATTACTGTTCTGTATTTTCAAACTGTTTGCTAAGTTGATGGACTTAACATGGTATCTCTTAGGTGTTAGCTAGCTTTTTGTCACAGTGACAAATACTTGAAACAATGTAAAAGGAGGAAAGGTTTATTTTGGCTCACAGTTTCAGAGGTTCCAGTCCACAGTTAGCAGGCTCCTTTGTTTCTGAGCCTGTAGTGAGGCAGAAGATTGTGGTAGAGCAAAACTGCTTAGCATGTCATTGCCAGAAAGCAGAGAGAGAGAGAGAGAGAGAGAGAGAGAGAGAGAGGAAAGGACTGGGGACAAGGTATGTCTTTTCAGGGCATGTTCTTGGTAACTTACTTTATCCAACTAAGTTCCACCTCCTGCTCTCCACCACCTCCCACTATGCCATAATATTATTAATCTATCAAGGGATTGATTAAGCCAGGGAGTCAAAGTCCTTGGGATTTAATCACCTCTTGATAATCAGATCCACCAACTGGGCATCCAGGCCTTCCACACAAGCCATAAACATATCCAAAGTATAGCACTGTAATTCGTATTTCTTTGAAGACAGACATTTGTTTTTTTTAAAGCTTTTTCTTTTGAATTTTATTTATTTTTTTTTATTTTATGTGTATGTGTGTATTGCCTGCATGTAGGTAAGTGCACCCGTATAATGCAATGCCCACAGAGGTCAGAAGAAGCTATCGGATCCCCTGAGACTGGAGTTATGGACAGTTGTTAGCTGCCACGTGGGTGCTGGGATTCGAACCTAGGTCTTCTGCAAGAACAACCAGTGTTCTTAACCGCTGAGCCATCTCTCCAGCCCTGAAGACAGACATTTGTTATATATGAAATGACCATTTGTATCTTTTCTTCTGTGGTTGCTGATTTTTGCTACTACAATTTGAATGAGGACAGAGTTCCCCCAAAGTCCACGCCAAAGGTTTGGTCCTCAGGGCAGTACTGATAGGAGATGCTGTGGATTTTTACAAGATAGGGCCTAGCAGGAGGTCCTAGATCCTTGGTAACATGCCACAGAAGGAATGGTGGGGCCCTTAGCTTGTTCTTTCTCTGCTTCTTGGCCTGTGTGTAAGTGGTTTGCTCAACCACATGTTCCACCATCATTAGAGGCCCAAAGAGAAGAGAGTGCACAATCTTGGACTGCACCATAATCTATAAAATTCTTTTCTCTTTATGAATTAATTGTCTACAGTAGTTCATTATAGTAACATGAAGCTGACTAATAAACTCCCCTTTGTCTTCTTTTCTTGAGACAGTGGCTCACTATGTCAGACCAGACTGACCTTAGACTTTCTATTTTCCTACTTCAGCCCCGTAAGTGCTAGGATTACAGATCTACATCCCATCCCCTATGCCTGGCTGTAATTTTTTTTTTCTAATACATTCTTAGTGTAGTATTTTAGAAAGATTTAACAGAAAAAAAGTCAGCTTTTCACTGATCATAAAAAGACAGATTCCAGGGCTGGATAGATGGCTCAGTGTTTAAGAGCAGTGACTGCTCTTGCAGAGGACCCGGGTTTGATTCCCAGCACCCACATGGCAACTAATAACTGTTTGTAACTCCAATTCCAGGGGATCCAGTGCCCTCTTCTGACCTTCATGGGCATTGCATGACATGGGTGCACTTACCAATGTAAGCGATGCATTCATACACATAAAAAAGATAAAATAAAAATAAAAAATATTTTAAAAAATATTCCATGATGAATGTGGTGGAACACAACTTTAATCCCAGCAGTAGAGAGGCAGAGGCAGGTGGATCTCTATGAGTAAGAGGCCAGCCTGTTCTGCATCGTAAGTTCCAGGCCAGCCAGGGCTACATAGTGAGATTCTGTCTCAAAAACATACATACATAAAACAAACAAACAAACAAACAAACAAAAGGAGAGACTCCACATTGATTTTCAGTCATCAGACTCAGAATCAACTGGAGTTCTTTAAGTTGTCAAAAGCATTGTCATGATTATATGCCTGTAATCCCAGCAGGAAGAGCAAGAGTTCAAGGTTATCTTCAGCTACATGGTGAGTTTGATGCTATCCTGGGTTACACAGGACACTATCTAAGAAAACAAAACAAACAAACAAAAACCAAAAGCAGGGGCAGATGGGGTAGGAGTCACAGTACTGTGCAGGGTGCATGTTTGAGGTCCTGCCTGGATCCCCAGCAACTGCCCATCCCTCCTCCCAAATTAGGAAAAATTACTTGTCTACTAAGCATGTTTCTCCTTTCAACTTAGTTTTTTATGAACGTGACTGTGATGGAGACACTCTTGTCTAGAATATTCAAGATCTAAAACACTTAAAATCAACTGTATTCACTTTCTGCTCTTGTACTATGTACTGCGAAGTCACTAGTTTTAAATAATGCAAGCCAGGCATGGAGGTGCATGCCTGTAATCCCAGCACTTGGGAGGTAGAAGCAGGAGTTCCAGGGCATCCTTGCCTACATACTGAGATTGGGATCAGCCTGGGCTATTTGTCTCAAAAAAACTAAAATGTTTTTTTAAATTTAAAAACAAACCAGGTGTGATGGTGCATGCCTTTAATCCCAGCATCCAGGAGGCAGAGGCAGGTGGATCTCTGTGAGATAGAGGCCAACTTGGTCTATGTAGCAAGTTCCAGGCCAGGTAGGGCTACAGGAAGACCCTGTCTATAATTAGTTAATTAATTAATTAAAGCAATGCAGGGGGCTAGAGAGATGGCTCAGCGGTTAAGAACACTGGTTGTTCTTGCAGAAGACCCAGGTTTGAATCCCAGCACCCACATGGCAGCTAACAACTGTCTGCAACTCCAGTTCCAGGGGATCCGATAGCCTCTTCTGTCCTCCTCTGGCATTGCATGACACGGGTGAACTTACCTACATGCAGGCAATACACTCATACACATAAAATAAAAATAATAATTAAAGGTTTAAAAAAACAATGCAAATGCGTCATCTTAGAATCTAGAAACTACAATGAGAATCAAAGAATCTACAATGAGTCTCGCTGGGCTAAAATCAGGTATTGGTTGAACCACGCTCCTTCTGGAGGCTCAAGGGGACCATCTTTTCCAACTTCTGGAGCCCACTGGCACTCCTCAGCTTGGGGTCTCCTTCTGTCTCTAAAGCCAGCAATGGACAGCGTCTTCCCTGTGTCATAATCCTCTGGCACAGACCCTGCAATGGATGACATCAGGCCCATGTGTTAAATCTCTACTTTGAGGCTATCTTATTAGTAACTTCAATTCCATCTGCATCTTTAGTTCCTTTTGCTATATAAGACATTTTCAGGAGAATTTAGGAAGTGTTTATCTGCCTACCATAGAAACCAGTCCTTGTATACATTCCAAAAGCTTTGCCACTTCCTCCTTTTGAAGTCTCTAATTCTCTGCAGAGGTAGGGCAGACACTGTAATTACTATCGCTGTTTCACAAATGAAGTAAGAGCCATAGTAAGAGGTGATGGTAAACCCTATATTATTGAGGTAATTTGCTTACTTATTCAACAAATGCTTATAAATAGCAGCAACATTAGGTTTAGAACCCAGATACCTGACTCTCTCAAGGCTTCTCTCTGTCTTTAGGTCAGGAAAGTAAGGAGAGCTGAGCATGGTGCTCATGCCTGTAATGTCAACATTAGGGAGGCTGAAACAGGAGAATTACCATGGGCTCAAGGTCAGCATGGGTTACCCAGAATTCCAGGCTATCTTTGGCTACAAATAACTTCCTGTCTCAAAAAATGAAAAAGGAGGGCGGGGGGGGGGCTGGAGAAGTGGCTCAGTGGTTAAGAACACTTGCTGATCTTACAGAGGACCTGGGTTCAGTTCCAAGCACTCACATCAGGTTGGTCACAACTTTAGCTCCAGGGGATCTGACACCTTGTGGCTTCCACAGGCACTGCATGCATGTGGTACACTTAACATACATACAGGCAAAACACTCATACACATTGCTAGGTTGATGAAAAGACCAGGACCACTAGAGACCACTCTGAGGTGAGAGAAGAAGAAATTTATTGGGATGGACAAGCTGCGGACTGCTCTCACGGGAGAAAAGGAGCAGCGGTTTCTTGTCACAGCAAGCTGGATTTTATAGGATTTTTCTTTTGTGAGTAGGGGGAGGTGAGACTATAGCAGGAGGGTAAGTCAGTAGCAGGGTTTTTGGTTGGCTGTGATGGAAAATTGCTGTTATGATCAGGGTGAATTGTTAAAAGCAAGGGTCAGGTGGTTACTGAGAAACTGGGATGGTTTAATTTCTGTTTCCCGAAATGCTGCCCACCAGGTTATGATCGTCATGTTGCTGGTCAGTAGTGACTCCATTTTGGGGCCCAGTTTGACCTAACACACATAAAGTAAAAATAAATCTTTTTTAATAAAAAGAAAAAAAGGAAGGAGGAAAGAGGGATGAGGGAGGGAGGGAGGGAGAAAGGAAGGAAAAGAAAGAGAGAGAAAGAAAAAAGAGAAAGTGGTGGCTGGAAAGATAGCTCAGGAGTTAAGACTACTGACTGCTCTTGCAGGGGACCAGGGTTGGATTCCAAGCATCCACATGGCGGCTAACAACTGTCTATAACTTCAGTTATAGGAGATCCAATGCCCTCTTTTGATCCCTGTGGGTATTGCATGACATGGGTGCACTTACATACATGCAGGCAATATACTCATACACATAAAATAAAAATAATAAATAAGAGAGAGAGAGAGAGAAAGAGGGAGAAAGTCATGACCAGGTGCTAGAAATGTAGCTCAGTTGGCAGAGTGGTCACCTAGCATACACGAGACTCAAGGTTTGATCCCCAGCATTGTATAAAACCTGGCATGGTAGTGCATACTTAGAATTCCAACACTCAGGAGGTGGAGGCAAGAGGATCAGAAGTTCAAGGTCACCTTGGGCTATATAGTGAATTTGAAGCCAAGCCAGCCTGGGTTACTCTGTCTCAAAAAAAAAAAAAAAAGGAAAGAAAAGCAGGGCAATTGATAAACATATTAAGTACATGTTGTTTCATAATTACATAATATTCAAAAGAGTGAAAAGGGAAGCATCTTCCTTTCTGCCTCCAACATGAGCCATAGCCCAGAAGTCTGGAGTCCAGGACCTTTTGCCCAGCCCCCACGTCCATGTGCTCTGTAATTCCCACTTCAGGGAACGGGTTCAGAGCATCTCTGTTTTAGGGGCTACTTCAGTTTTTGTTTTAACCCTTGAAGGAGCTAAGTTGCAGCTGTTTCCTGGTAGCTGTCATGTGAGTTAAAGGATGGTGGGTCACCCAGAGTAGAGCCTATGCATATGTTGTCATCAACATCAACATTTCGCATTGGTCCTGTGGCTCTGGAGAATGCTGACTGATAACACTTACTATCAAGCCTGTGTAACAAGGAGGAAACATAATGACCATTTACAGAACAAATCATAGTAAAGAGATGAATGGAAAGAAGAGTGGCTGTTAGTTAGAAGGCACTGAAAATGAGGGCTGTCATCTGCACTGATGAGTTTTAAGGACAGAGGGTTTGTTGTTGTCCTGTTGTGTGGGGTTTTGCTGCTCTTCTTTGAAACAGGATTTCTTATAACTGAGGCTGGTCTTCAGGGTGTTATATAGCCAACTGATGCTTCTGCCTCAATTTCCCGAGTGCTGGGATTACACCTGTATACCCAGCTAGAGGACTCTTTGAAATCTTTTTTAAAATTTTCTTTAAAATTTTATGTGTATGAGTCTATTGCCTGCATGTGCGTAAGTGCACCTGTGTTGTGCAATGCCGGCAGAGGTTAGAAGAGGTCGTTGAATTTCCCTAAAACTGCAGTTATGGATGGTTGTTAGTCCCCATGTGGGTACTAGGAATTGAACCCAGGTCCTCTACCAGAGCAGCCTGTGCTCTTGAACACTAAGCCATCTCTCCAGCCCCTAGAGGGCTTTTTTTTTTTTTTTATAAACGTTATCTAGAGATATATTTCCTGATCTGTTATGTATAATTTGTCAGTAGATTGTAGGAATAATATGGTTCCCTCTGGTTTTCGTGACTAGCTAGGCA
>NW_008357637.1:1335547-1336865 GCF_000622305.1 Nannospalax galili | reverse complement strand
CAGGGCCCAAACTAGGAGTATAGAACGGCGATGGGAGGGATGGAAGGGTGAATGTAGCTTAGGGAGTCCCGGTGTGGAGAGCTGCGCTATAGACTTACCCCAAGAGGCCTGAGGAGAGTAGTGCAGGCTAGGAGAGTTAGCCGGTGGTGCAGGCCCAGGGAAGCAGAGAGAGGTGAGGGAGGGGCCAGGACCAGAAGCGGTGCTCCTGGAGCCCAAGAAAGGGACTGAGTTGCTCTGGGTGAGAAGGATCAGGAAGCAGTATTGGTTCCCCAGGTGTCTGGGGCCCCAAGACTAGGAATGGTGCAGGGCCCAAACTAGGAGTATAGAACAGCGGGGGTGAGGGTGGGGGGGGGATGGAAGGGTGAATGTGGCTTAGGGAGTCCTGGTGCAGAGAGCTGTGCTATAGACTTACCCCAAGAGGCCTGAGGATAGTAGTGCAGGCTTTTTAAAATCCTGAAATGACTGTTTGAGGCTGGTCAATGGCATCTTCACCCTGATTTTCTTTTACACCCTTTGTGCCCAATGGCATGCCCCCTTCAGCGTCTCACCATTTTCTGTCCTAGCCATAGTTCCTTTAGTTGTAAGAAATATAAGCCAGCGAGGCATAGTGGCACATGCCTTTTAATTCTAGCACTTGGGAAGCAGAGGCAGGCGGATCTCTGTGAGCCTGGTCTACATAGCGAGTTCCAGGCCAACTGGGGCTACAGGGAGACCCCCCCCCCCCCCGCAAAAAAAAAGACGGAAACAGAAAGAAAGAAATTAAGCCTGCTCATTCAGTGTAACGTATAAAGAAAAGTTTGGTCTGAGGGAACTCAGTGGCAGAGTGTTTGCTTAGCCCGTATAAGGTCCCGGGCCGGATCTCCAGCACACAAATGAAAAAAAAAGACAAGGAAAAGTTCACTTACTTCAATTTTGGAGGCTGATCATGCAAGCAGCACGGTGCTGGCACTGGTTGCATTGCATCACGGTGGACAGATCCACAGCAGAAGCATGAGCAAAAGGAAGAGCTCCCATGG
The DNA here is from genome assembly GCF_000622305.1 of Nannospalax galili. NCBI lineage: Eukaryota > Metazoa > Chordata > Mammalia > Rodentia > Spalacidae > Nannospalax > Nannospalax galili. The sequence continues at coordinate 1,335,849 of NW_008357637.1, read as the reverse complement.
CAAAGGAAGCCAGAGTGAGGCTGGACAGGGGCTCTGTTATCATAGCTCCATTGTGACAGATAACCAGGGTGTCATGAGAATAGGGCTGTCTCCCCCTTAAGCCCAGCCTCTTACGTTCTCCATCCCCTCCAAGTCTCATACTGAAGGCCCTTGGTGAAAGCACTCAAACCATATATAAATGATAACACACACCTTACAGAAGCCAAAACAACTAGGCAAGGGGGTGCACCTTTGTAACCCCAGCACTTGGTAGTAGAGGCAGTAAGATCAGGAGTACAAGACCAGCCTTAGCTATATATATA
>NW_008357637.1:1318698-1333134 GCF_000622305.1 Nannospalax galili | reverse complement strand
GAGTGCCCTCAGGGCAAGACCCCACCCAGCTAAGCTTCCTTCTTGTGAAAGTAAAAGGCTTAAGTAGTTCTTTGCTCCTAGAAAACTACAATATACAAAAGTAACTGCTGCTAAGGAGAGCCAGGGTCCATCCCGGATGGGCAGCCTGTGTCCTTCACATGTGCTGGCTTTAGAAGCATGAAAGTTGAAAGAGTGAGGGGTCACCTGTTCTTTCTCCAGGGTTTCAGAAGGCTGCTGAGGCCAGGCAGTGTGTATCAGGGGGGTCCCTGAGAGGAAGGGTCTGGGAGCCCATTGTGTGAAGTTGTAAAGGTGAAACCTGGTTGGCTGTGGAGACCCAAGATGTTGGAGATGCCAGAGCTGTGAGACATCTGCCAAGAAGTATGTGCAGGGATTGATATGGAGAGACAGAGAGAGAAAGAAAGAAAGAAAGAAAGAAAGAAAGAGAGAGAGAGAGAGAGAGGAAGGAAGGAAGGAAGGAAGGAAGGAAGGAAGGAAGGAAGGAAAAATAAAGAAGAAAAACATGTTTTAATCTTGAGGCCATGTATTTTTTTGGTTATGAACCACAGAGCCACAATTTGAACCAGCTTCAGCAAACATGAGAACATGTTGGTTCGGTAGAAGTGCAGGAGTGTGGGGAAGATCTGAGGCAGACATGTGACCTTACTCTCTGGCCTCATCTCTTCCTTTGCAAGTCTACATGATTTTCTGCTATAGACTGAATTTCCCCATGTATAGAGGATGTGACTTCTAGCAGGTCTGGATCATATCTTTCCAGTTTTCCCACTTCAGAGCAGGGGCCAGGACACTTTCTAAAAGGTCTAGGGAGTGAATATTATTGGGCCTCAGGAAACTTATTTTCTCTGCTGTCATGACACAGCTCTGCCACTGTAGTGTGAAAGCATCCATAGGTAATATGTGATTAAATGGATACTACCCTGTTGCAGTAAAACTTCAATTATAGCACACACCAAATGCAATCGTATATCTAGAGTATACAAAGTACTCTCTAAACTTATCAGTAAGATCACAAGCAATCCACATAGAGAATGGGCTATCCACATAGAAAAGAAACCAGGTATGATGGCTTGTATTCCCAGCACTCAGGAAACTAAGGTAGAGGATTCCCATGAGTTTGAGACTGGCCAAGGCTATATAGTGAGTTTCAGGCCAGCTAGGCTACAGAATGAGACACTATCTTAATAATACCCTCAAAAACAAACAAGCAACAACAACAACAAAAACAAAAATGTCAAATGTGATGATGCATACTTCTTAGAATCCTAACACTTGAGAGGTAGAAGCTGGAGAATCAGGAGCCCACAGCCAGCCTTGACTACATAGTGACTTTGAGGCCAACCTGGGCTACATGAAACTCTCTCAATAAAACAAACCAAGGAGACTAGAAAGATGGCTCTGTGGTTAAGAGTACTTGCTGCTCTTCCAGCCCTTCCAGAGGACCTGAGTTAGGTTCTCAGTACCCACAATGGTCTGCTCACAACTTCCTGTAACTCCAGTTCCAGGGAATCCAATGCCCTCTCCTGGCCTCTGAGGGCATCTGTACTCATAGGCACAAACCCTCACACAGATATACACATATACACATAATTGAAAATAAAATAATATTTTAAAAACATGAAGAAAAGAAACAAGGAAATGGGCAAATGACTTGAATAGATAATTTGCCCCAAAGATGTACAGATGGTAACCAAACACATGGAAAAACATTCAAAATCATGAATCAATTGGGAAATATAAACTAAAACCACAGTAAGATAGTATTGCACACTTAGAGAATAACCAAAATAAAAGTCTACACTATAAAATGATAGCAAGGTTGCAAGAAACTGGGTCTCTCATACATTGGTATACTAGTCTGGCAATATCTTACTGGGACTTACATACATTTGTCAAATGATCCAATAGTGATCCGCTTGAGCATTTATCTCAGAGACATGAAAACTATGTTCAAACAAAGATTTTTAATTGTAAAAAAAAATTGTTTATTTGGAAACAACCTAAATGTTCTTCAACATGTGAGTGGCTAACAACTGTGGTATAGCCACACAAAGGAATATTGTTCAGCAAGAAAAAGGAGTGTGCTATTGCCATATGCAATAACTTAAAAGGCTCATGGGGGCAGAAGGATGAGTGGAAAAGTTTATGGGCTTTATGATTCCATTTGTAGAACACTCTTGCATTGACAAAATTATAGAGCTGAAGAATAGATCAATGGCTGCCAAGCATTTGGAAGAAGGGAGTAGCATGTGACCCTGAAGGGGAAGCAGAGGAAGCTCCACCGTGATGGCCTGTTCTTATCTCAACTGCGATAGGGTGGTATGGTTCTCTCCATATGAAGAAATGCCATAGATTACACACAAACACAGGAAAGAGTAAAAAACTAATACAATCTGAGTAAGGTATACACACACACACACACACACACACACACACACACACAGACACACACACACTTGTAGTGGGTTAAATTTGGCCAAGCTTGGTTGGCTGATTTGTTCTTTGGAGAGAAGCGTTCTTTCTGCTATTTCCATTTCATAGGTACCCCAGAAAACTTTACCCTTCTGGCTTGGTTCATGAGCACTCCCTGTACTTAATACTGTTGATAAAAAACAAAGGTCATCTGATCACATGTTGGAACTTGGATGGAGCAGAGGAGTTGTTGCCCCAAGTAAAGGAAGGGGTGTGGGGCAGGTAAAACCACATATGCCCATAGCAACAGATGTCTTAAATGTAGAAGGTAGGAAGCACAGAGATGAGAATCAGGGACTCAAAGACCTGGGAGCTCACAAAGCTGCTTTCTCTGAAATCACATAGTCCCGCTGACTCTCCTCTCAAGGGCACTTACCTCATTCTGAGTGTGGCTTTCTCTGCTTTCCTGTGAGGCTCAGGTGGCTGCCCCACAGCGTCTGTGTTTCTGTTTTCCCAATTAAACACAGTATTATTATAATCACCTTTTTCTGGGTTCAGGAGAAGATTAAATGATGGTAACTTTTATATAATATATGTATATTATATGGATATATATCTTAATACATAATATTTTTATTAATTCCTCAGGAATTTCATATGTGTAACAACATATTTTGATCATATTCACCTCCACTTCTCTCCCTAACTCCTCCCTCCCATCCACCCCCTTACTCCCTCACCCCCTCCAATGTCAAGTCCTCTTTTTTTTTTTTTTTCAATAGTCCACTGAGTCCAATTTGTGCTGCCCATATACTCACTGGTGTAGAACCATCCATCACCTATCAAGGGCCACACCCTGAAAGAAAACTGACTCTTGCTCCCCTAATGGCAACTTCTGAATTTCTGTTTGGGGAATTTTCTATTATTAATCTTAAGGAATCTTTACCTTTGTGATACCGTCTCCCCTCTATGCTAATGAGTTTTGACTACCTTTAAAGGTCAGGCAATATATAAAACTGAAGTAGATTAAAACAAAACATTGTCTCTAAATTATGTATCATTTTACTTAAAATAAGAAGCATTAAAAAAAAAAAAAAAACAGGGCTGGAGGGAGGGATGGCTCCATGCTTAAGAGCATTTTCTGCTCTTGCAGAGAACCCAGGTTCAGTTCCCAGCACCCACATGGCAGCTCACAATCATCTATAACCCTAGTTCTAGGGAATCCAATGCCCTTTTATATCCTCTGTGGGCACCAGGCACACCTGTGGTACCCATACATACATGCAGGCAAAACACTCAGACACATAAAAAATAAATAAAATAAGTAAATCTTAAAACAAAACAAAGGTTAACATCTCTCAGTATCTCACCCAAATCTTCACAGGACGTTGAGCTAGTTATCAAGCTTTAAGTCAGTAATAAGCTATGTCAAGGGATGGAGTCACTCAATAAAGATAGGGCTCGCTCTTGGAGATATCACAGTCTCAGGTGGGGGCCAAGTGTGAAGCAGATCCCAGTCAAATGTGTCAACTACACTGCAGGCATAAATGGTGCTGACTGCCTGGGTGGAAACCCCTGGGTATTCATGCAAAATCCTGCTCCCTCTCCATAGGGTAGAATTGTCTTGAAAATCAGCTGCACAGGTCTACAGTTCAAAGGACTACATATCCCAGCTCTGTCTGTGATTGAGTGGCCCTGTGACCAGTGCTCACCACTGGAAGGTGGGCAGAAATGAAATGCACCACACCTGGCCTGGCTGTGTCCCTCTCCAGTCCCTGCTTCACACATGCTTCCCTGTTCTTGCTCCCCTCCTCCAGCTGGAGGCAGAGGACACTGAAGGCCTAAAGAGGGGTGGGAAACACTTTTATGTAACAAGCAAGAGAATAAATATTTTAGGCTTTGTGGCCATATAGTTTCTAGTGCAACTACACAGCTCTCACTGTAGCACCAATGCAACTGCTGACAACACAACCACTGGGCATAGCTGCAGTGCAAACTTCATTTCCTCAAACAGTGAGTCTAAGTGTTAGTACTGCCTTTGCTGTATGATCTTGGCTACCTCATGTAATCGGTCTGAGGCTCAGAGTCTGCATCTGTGAAGAGAAGTTGGACAGGATCTCAACTCTCTCTAGTCTGTGATTCTGCATCTGCGATTGTCTCCAGTCCTATCCAGGATAGGTGTTGTGTGTATATGCAGGCATTTTTAAATACTGTTAACCTTCTCACTTCAAAGCATCTCATAAAAGTCAAGCAAAATTAGCCCTAAAATATTTAACTGTTACTTTTTTCCCCAAGTGTAGGGAAAAGTAGAGAGGATGATTATCAAGAAGAGGCTTAGGTACTCCTATAGTTTCTAGAACATGACAGAGTAAACAGAAAGCATACCACAAATGAGCCGCAGCCACATTCTCATTGAAGCAGACCACAGGGAGCTGGAGCTTGATCACAGCCATCACCCGGGAGGAAAATTGGAAGTCTTTCTTTGGGAACTTTGCAGCATCATTTATTAAATAAGCACCCTGGGAGCTAAAGAATTGTTTAGCTCAACAGCAGAGAGACACATTGAGAAGATAGGAATGACGACAGCAGTCCTTCAACAACCAAGCAATTTGCTCAGTGGAGGGGAATTAATGTGTTAAAAATGTCAGCTGTCACAGTAAGAACAAAGCTGGGATCTGTGTTTCTGTTTATGGAGCAAGCTACTTTCCAGGAGCCCTGAGCACAAGGGCCCTCTCAACCACACATGGGTAGCATGCCAGCAAATAATACTGTTTATCTTAAACAGAAGATAAACCTTTACTAATGTCACATTTGTGTCTGCCCAAGGTTCAGTATGTCCAGGGCACAAGGGCCCTCTCAACCACACATGGGTAGGATGCCAGCAAATAATACTGTTTATCTTAAACAGAAGATAAACCTTTACTAATGTCACATTTGTATCTGCCCAAGGTTCAGTATGTCCAGGGTAACTTCAAGGGGCCAATATTTTATTGAACTGACTCAAGTGTATGAAAATAATAGTACTAGTTTATTCTTTGTTTATCTCTTAATTTCTCTTTGTTTCATTATGTTGAGACAGTCTTGCTATGTAGAGTTTGATTTGCTATGTATAGTTGACTATGATATGACCCAGGCTGGCCTTGAACTTGTAGCAGTCCTTCTGCCTCAGCCTCCCAGCACTAGGATTATAGGTATGTGTCACCACATCAGACTATAGTAACTGTTTTCTTTTGAGACAGAATCTTCCTATGTGTAATTGGTTGGCCTAGAATTCATTATGTAGACCAGGTTGGTCTCAAACCCATGGCAATCCTCCTGTCTACCTTTTGAGTGTTGCTGGGGTTACAAAATATATGCCATCAAACTTGGTTCTTTTTTTTTTTTTTTTTTTTTACACAATTTTTTTTTTTTTTTTTTTTTTGACAGCATCTCTCACTTCGTAGTCCATGCTGACCTTGAACTCATGATCCTGTCTCCATCTTCTGGGTGCTGGAATTATAGACATGCACCACCATACCTGGTTAACTATTTCTTTATGACTACTAACACAGGAATAACTACTTCATCCTTTAAATAAAAAGTTCCATGTAATCTTTATCTTCCAGTGAGTTGGGCTGAGTCCATGGTGAACCCACTTGATAAGTGAGGAAAATGAGGCACAGGGAGGCAAATGGCTTGGCCATACTCCCATAGTTCTCTAGAGGTAGACTGAACATTAGTATCTTGGTTCTCTGACTTGAAAAACAATTCCATGTGAAGGGGTCCAGGGTGAGGCACCTTGACATTAAAGGAAACAGTTGAAGCAGGAGGATCACTCTCACTTTCCTGTCCTCTGGAGCAGGTCATGCATCCTAGGAAGGATTTCCTGACCCTCCACTGAAGCAGTTTCTCAGACCTTACTCAAGAGGAGCCCTCCTACATGGTGATAAGGAGCATCCTGGCTTTTGTTTCTTTTGCACACTGGGATGGAACTCAAGGTCTTGCACACACTGGGAAAGCATTCTAACACAAAGCCTCCTCCCCAACCCCATATCCTGATGTTTGAAGACATAGAGAAGGGCAAAAAAGAGTGAACAAAAAAGTCTTGCCAAGTTCTTCTAATTTACTGACCATTAGCTCATACTCCCTTTGTAGGATTAAACCTCCCCATGACCTTCTGAAACCTAAGCATAAAATATGCACTTACCTGTTTATTTAGGTTTTCATTTTTGCATAAAGACTCCAGTGTCATGTAGACCTTATGTTACATACATTTTATATCTTTCTCTTGTTAATCTGTCTTTTGTTTAAGGGCCCCAGCCTTCAACCTAGCAACAAGTAAAGAAAGTCTTTCCCCCACACACATGGTATCCATGGGTGGCACACAGAAGCCTCATCTTGGATAAGTAAAGCAGGACCAGGAGTACATTTTCAGGTCTGGCACTGTAAATTGCCTACTCTGCACATATCTGCCTACGCTGACATCCAGAGAAATGCTTGCACTTGCAGTAACCATGGGGCTGCTCACGCAGTGTTCCACAATGGTCACAAAGCAAGGCACCACAATGACTGAGGAGCAAGGTTCTTACCAGTCATGTTTTTCGCCAGCTCTGCCCAAGATAACTATCAGTCTTTTCACTTGATTCTGTACTCATTAATTCAACATTCAACTGACCAACTGGCCCCTATATTTGTACTAAAACCAAAAAGCAATACATCACATTAAAACAGTTATAGGGACAGTCATGGGGACAACAGACATAGACTCCCATGCCCTTAGTTCACAGAAGCTATTACCCACCCAGCGTCATCCTTTGTTAACTATTTAGGATGCACCTTCCCCTTATCCCCTATCTTAGCACAGTCGAAGAACCCAGGTACATGGTAATGATAGGCTGTCTCCAGGAACAAACTGGATATTTCATATGTATTTTACATTCAAAGTCCAACTTATGAAGAAGGTATTTTTTAAGTTATTACCAGGATTAACACCCTAGAGCCCTATAAGCAACTAGTAAGATGCCTGCTCTTTTCTGTCAGCAGGCAACTTGAGTTTCCCCAAATCAGTATTGTTCCTTTTTCTTTCTTTCCAATTAAAACTTTGGCTGAAGGGACTAGGGAGATAGCTCAGTCCATAGAGTGTTCAAGCATGAAGACCTGAGCTTGATTCCCAGAACTTACATAAAAAGCTGAGCACAGTTGGGCATGGTGGCACATGCCTTTAATCCCAGATCTTGGGAGGCAGAGACAGGAAGATCTATGTGAGATCAAGACCAGCCTAGTCTATATGGCAAATTCCAGGCTAGTCAGGGCTATAGTAAGACCCTGTCTAAAACAAACAAACAAACAAATAAACAAAAGAGCTGAGTATGGTGACACACATGTGTAAAACCAGCACCAGGTCCCAGTGAAAGATCCTGTCTCAAAAAAACAAGGTGGACCGTTCCTGAGGAATGACATCAGAGGTTGACTTCTGACATCTAAGTGCCCATACACACGTACACATGCACACACATACATGCATACTTTTTTGTTTCTCTTGTGTTGTTGTTTTACTATTAAATCCATTTGTTGTTAGTTTGTTGCATATAAACTTACATTTCAACAAATATAATTAGGTCAAATATAAAAGAGGAAAAATTTACAAAAACTCACGTGTTCTTTCTGGAAGTGGGTGTACAGAAGATGAACATGGTAACTTCTGCTTCCATATGGTCATAACCAAACAAAAATTTATATTTGCTTATTGTGAATCTCAGTTCTATTAATATTTAAGAGCATTTATATGACAAATAAGCTTGCCTGTTAGTGCTCCAATGTTCTTTGACTTAATGGCACACCACTTACAGAGAGTAACATGCCTGTAAATTGTTTCCATGCTTTGAAGGGAAGCCAGTGTCATGGGGAATTTCACAGAATGGAAGAAGATAGTCCTAATCTTGGCAAGTTCAGATATTCACTTTAATTTTCACACCAAATATCCTCAATATTCATTCCCAATCTTCCTTCAACAGTCAGTTCTAGAACTTACCCTCTAAAATTATAATGCCACTTAGATGATCTCTGTGATATCACTTCAAATTCCAAATTTCAATATTCTGATAACTTCTCTCTTAATTAAAGAAGTCGTTTGCTGACTTATATCCTGGTAGAAAGTCCTTCACATGCACCTTTGCTGGAGAGTTTGTACCCAGTCTCAGTTCAATTTCTGTAATCAATGAAACAAGTCTTTTTACATCTGGTATCAGTATTAGTGCCAGGCATGGCAGCAAATGTCTGTACCTGGAAGACAAAGGTAGATCACAAGGTTGAAGCCAGCCTGGGCTAATCATGAGGACCTGTCTCAACAAACAAAGAAACCCCCAATCCTATTACTTAATAGGAAATTTCTCTCATCCACATAGTAAAAAGAAACAGCCTATTATTTAAGATAAAGTTACCCAAACATTATCAATAATGGAAGCACATTAGTTAACAGTATTTTTTTTCTTTTTCCTGAGACAATTACTAGTTCCTGACTAGCAGTTCAGGCTGACCTCAAACTCACAATCTTCCTGCATCAGGCTCCAGAGTTGGATCACAGGCATGAGCTACACTACACCCAGCTAGGAAACTGTTCTTACTTGCTATAAAAAAACACTAAAAGCATTTTTTTTCCAAATCAACCATATCATATAATTTTAACAAATATGGTCTAACACACAGCAATGTGCTCCTCTCGGGGTCTCTCACTTCGCTCTAGACATGCTCCCATAGGACTCCATGCTTTGGGATATGCATGCCAAGAAGTGACAGGAAGTGGAAGTTGGGACCATTATGGCTAACCTGAGCATGCTGGAAAGCAAGAGGCTGGATGCTGTTATTACGTAGGCACTGTCAATTTAGTTTTGCTTTCTTAATTGGCTTTAGTTTTTCCTTCTTAGACTCGGCTAACACTCATTCCATAAAATACAGGAAAGGTTCTGATGGACAGAGGAGAGACATTGGTTTTATAGCAGAAAGGGGCTTCTAAAAGCAGTAACAGCAAAGAGCAGCTTGGTCATTTCAAAGTACTTTCCCTGTAAAATGGGAACAAGGAGGTAGAACAGAAAAATAACTGGTAAGTTCACAGCAGGTTACTTCAGGGTGTGTTTAAGAACAGATGACAAAATAGGTAGGATCCATATTGCATAAGCCTGGGTGGTATTTCCTTGAATAACAGCAACCAGAAGCCAGGTGGTTGACACCTGTAATCCAGCACCAGGGACTAATGCAGGTGGGCTCTCATGAATTTGAGACCTGCCAGGGTTACACAACAAGACCTTATCTAAAAAGAACCTGCTAAAAATTCAACTTCATTTAGTATGTTACTGTCCCCTTAAGAGGTCATTCTGAGAATGAGGGTTTCCTTGCTCCTGGATGAGATTTCCAACAGACCCCTTGACCACTGTAGTCTCTCTCAAGTACAATGTCCCATGACTTCTTTAAATTGCAAACCCACAGTCTCAGTTTGATTTTCATAAATGTTTAAGCCAAAATATGAATCGACACTTGAAAGATGACACGTTACCCACCTGAACTTGACAAGTGCTTGTCTTCTGAGGAAGGACACAGTCAGCTTCTCTTCCCTTTCATTCATGGGGGAGGCAGATGGGAAAGCTAACATTGACAAGTCATGGCTGCAGACTTGGAAAGCTTGCTCTTTCCTGGGGCTTTTCCAGGTTTCCTGAGCAGCAGTTACATGTGATCTGCTTGGCCCCAAACTCAAGAAGAGCTCTTAAAGCCTCCTTAGCTAGTGAAGCCAAAGGACAGTTATACCCTATCCCTTCCCCCTGGAAACAGAGAGCACCAATTCACCCCCAAGCTCTGCTCAAAGAAAATCTCCTCATAAAATAATCTATTTCTTACTTTCACTATATTCTCCTGTCTTCCTCTGGGTTTCAGAGCTACCTCGGATGGTCTAGTGTCTGTGCTGAAATTTCCACTTCATATTCTGACATCACATCTATTATTTTATGTTGCTAGTATTAGTTCTCTATAGCTGCTGCAACAAATGACCAGAGAGCAGTTTAAGCAATGCAAATTTAGTATCTTACAGTTCTATGGGATAGAAGCCTGGTGTTGGTCTTGCTGGGCAAAAGTCAAGGGTCACAGGGCTGTAGCTCTAAAGGAGAATCCACTTTCCCACCTTTTCTGGTTTCTAAAAGTCATCAACATTCCTTGGCCAATTGTCCCTTCACTTCAAAGTAAGCAACACTGCATCTCTCTGCCTTTCTTCCACATCACTCCTGTTTCTCTGTCCTTCTACCTCCATCTTTCATATTTATGCACACCTAATATTTCAGCTAGACAATCCAGAAGACTTTTCCTGTTTTAAGGTCAATTAACAACCTCAACTCTCTAACTTTAATTATCCTTTGCTACATTATTTAGAATAACCTAAACAGGCTGGTGAGGTAACTCAGTGGCTAAAAGAGCTTGCTGCGAAGTCTAACAACCTGAGTTTGATCCCTTGGACCCATGTGGTAGGAGACAGCTGACTCCTGTGTCTTCTGACCTCCACACCTATGCCATGGCACATGTGCCCCTTCCATACATAAGTAAATTAATGTAAAAAGAATAGGGGCCAGGTATGGTGGCGCACGCCTTCAATCCCACCACTTGGGAGGCAGAGGCAGGCGGATCTCTGTGAGTTCAAGGCCAGCCTGGTCTACATAGTGACTCCAGGACAGTTGAGGCTACAGAGAGACCCTGTCTCAAAAAGACCAAAAAAAAAAAAAAAATAGGGGCCAGTGAGGCTCAGCAAGTAAAAGTATTTGCTCATGAAGTAGCCAGGTTCAACTTGAATTAACAGCAACCTTGCATCAGTCTCCCAAGTTCAGGAACTGCAGGTTTTTTCTTAAGTTTTGAGTTTGTCTATTGTTCTTCTTCAACTTTTTGACATACACTGCACTTACTGGCTATAATTTCCTCTGTGTGTGTGTGTGTGTGTGTGTGTGTGTGTGTGTGTGTGTGTGTTTTGCAGGCAAGCACGCTACCACTGAGCTCCATCTTCTTCCCTCAGATTGACATTTTTAAAGCAGATTAGAACTTTAGACACATATGAGGAAATCTGAACCCAGAATTCTTCCAATTTTTTTTTCAGTTGCCCTTTTTATCAGAGTCTTCATTAATTCTGGTCTCTTGGCCTCCCTCCTCTCTTGTCCTGGTCACTGAGATCAGGCTGTTCCACATGGATCCTGCAAACTATATTTGGCACAGCCCACCTGGAGGTATCTCACACTGCCCGAGAACCTGTTGCTTTCTACATTGATACCTAGGTGAGTTCTGCCTCGTACAATCTAGATCTAGAAACCTGGAGAGGTTCTAGAAGAGAACTTTTGAGGACTGGTAAATAAATGGTCAAACTTTTATTGTTATATATTTTTACATTTTATTTATTGTGTATGTATGTATGAATGTATGCATGTAGGAATGTGAGTGCGTGCCACAGCATGCATATGGACAGAGGATAACTTATGGGATTTGGTTCTCTCCTTCCACCATGTGGGTTCTGGGGCTGGAACTGAGGTCATCAAGTTTGGTGTCAAGTGCCCTTACTTACTGACTCATCTCATGAAGCCTAAACTTTGATTTTGAACTTTCAACTTTTAATGTAATAATTGTGCAATTACAGTAATATACAGATCCAACAAAAAAACAAGTTTTTAGAAATAAACACAATTAGTCAATGGTAGGTAAAGAAGCCTGGGGTGCTGTTGCAGAACACTCAGACACATGCAGATTAATTTACTTGGCTTTTGCAGTGATTCCTACCCTTTAAAAGGAATTATGAGACCTGACAACATTGGACACATCTAGAAATGGCCCTGAGACAGAATCTTTCTAGGTATTTAACCTAGGTTCTTGGACTCTGCTTTATTCAGTCGCACATTAAAATCCAGGGCATGTTCTGGGTTGCTTTGTGCCAGTTGCACCTGATGAACAGGAGGTAATGGAGTTTCTAGAACAAGAAGAGTGTATAAATTTCCTTGACGGGGCAAAATTGAGCAGTTCTTCCCCGGGGACCTCGCCATGCATAAGTGGCATCATCAGCTCCAGTCCTTCACAAGCTGATACCTCCCGGCATGCTGCTCTTGCCACACTTTTTAAATCATCCCTAAATGTCTATATTTTTCTATTTCAGAAACTTCCCTACCTCCTAACTCGTTGGTGTTTTCCCATCATTTTAAACACTCTACTGTTTGACAATAGATTGGTGTCAGAAGTAGCCCTGATAAAAAGACCCAGAGCATAGTGGCTGGATTGATTTGAAGGAGACACAGGTAAACTGTGGGAGAAAATATGGCTCTGGATTACCTGGGTAGCAACAGGGTGAAAAATAAGGGATTATTTATCATTATTATTATTACTATTATTGTGTGTTTGGTTGATTGATATGTTTGAGTGTGGGCATGTATATGCCAGTGAAAGTCTGGAGTCATTTCTTTCCTTCAACCATGGGGTTTAGGAATCAAACTCATGTCATCAGGCTTGTGTGGGAAACACTTTTACCTTCTGAGTCATCACAACAGCCCTAAATTTGATCCCAGGTAGTTGGGTAGAGACATGTAGGTAGATATCCAGTGGAAACTGACACCAAAAGTAAGTAGATCAGGAGCACAGCCAGTAGCACAGACCAAGACAAATTCTGGGACTAAGACATTTGGGATGCTACAACAGGTATGACAGTAGGCCGGAAGCCCTCATGTCCACACTAGACTGTTGGACAGCACTTCTTTAAGAAGATGTTGTGTAAGCACTGAGGATTCAGAAGTATGAGTTGGAGCTGAGAAATCAATTAACCCACTTGCTCGCTATAGTAAAAAGAAGGAGACAGATTATACACAGGCAAGTTATGTGTTGGAACGACTTTTAAAACATAATTCTTTTTACTTGCTTTAAGTAGTCTTGACCTTTCAGATAAAGTTTGCATTTTTCAAGGAAACAAAAAGATTGATCAGAATAGGGTTTAGAAATGACTAGTTACTTGAGCAGATGCCCTTACTAACTAAAATAAAAACCTCAACTGGGCTATAAACTTTCATTGGTAAGTGATTTTTTTTTTTAACAAATTTCATTTGATAGGTTGACTTATAGGAGTATATTACTTGAACTTTTGTTGATGGATCTTTCTGAACTTTGTTAACTATAAGTTTCACCACTTCCATAAGGATCCAAGGTCTCAAAGTATGTTGAACTGAAATGAGTTCAAGGTAGTAACTGAGCCATAGCAGATATTAACTGTCTTTCCTATTTCAATTTTCTTTTTTAAAAACATTTTTTATTTATGTATTTGTTTTTATCTTACATGTATGAGCATATTAAATGCATGTGTGTAAGTGCACCCATGTCATCCAATGCCTGTGGATGACAGAAGAGGACATCGGATCCCCTGGAACTGAAGTTACAGATGGTTGTTAGTTGCCATGTGGTGCTGGGATTCAAAATTGAGTCTTCTGCAAGAACAACCAGTGCTCTTTACTGCTGAACCATCTCTCCAGCCCCTTCTGGACTGAGAAAAGACAGGAAAAAGTGTCTTTAAAGAAACTTCAGTCTTGGAAAAAAGTAATTTGTGTCTGTTAGGATTCTTACCTTTTGACTCTGGCTTGTGTGCAATTTGACCTGCTTCCTGTAAATGTTAGACATTCTATGGAAAAGAGAAGGTGTAAAAATAAATAAATAAGTAAATATTAACAGAAGGGAAAAGAATCTACTTTTTTTTTTTTTTTTAATGAAGAAGAAGATTTGGCAAACTCTCAGCAGCTCAAGAACTAGAAAAACAGGAAAAGAGCCCGTGGCATAAGACTCCACACTGGAAGTTGATGGACAGGCAAACAAACTCCCTAGAGCCAGCTAGAGAAGGCGTTAAAATAGTGGGGAAGCCCGCCATTCTATACTCCTAGTTTGGGCCGTGCGCCATTCCTAGTCTTGGGGCCCCAGACACCTGGGGAACCAATACTGCTTCCTGATCCTTCTCACCCAGACCAACTCAGTCCCTTTCTTGGGCCC
>NW_008357637.1:1315361-1315638 GCF_000622305.1 Nannospalax galili | reverse complement strand
GGCTAGCCAAAGAAATCTTGGGTAAAAAGAACAATGCTGGGGGGATCACTATTCCAGACTTTAAACTATATTACAGAGCTATAGTCATAAAAACAACATAGTACTGGCACAAAAATAGACCCATAGACCAATGGAACAAAATTGAAGGCCCAAATATGAGCAAAAGCAATTTTAGCCACCTGATATTTGACAAAGGGGCCAGGAACATTAACTGGAGGAAAGACAGCATGTTCAGCAAATGGTGCTGGCAAAACTGGATCTCCACTTGTAGAAGAAT
>NW_008357637.1:1287903-1313066 GCF_000622305.1 Nannospalax galili | reverse complement strand
TGTATATAGAGATTAGAAATGCATGTGAAAATGTCTCAATGTCAATTGCCTTGGAATGAATTCTTCTGTATTAAAAAAAAAAACAAGTATCTTCTTGAAGTCCCTCAAATTAAGGTAAAGAATAAGAACAAATCATTCTGGATGAATGCAAAGGAAGATAGCTTTAGATATTTAAGTGATAATTGAATTTATTCTCATAATTGTTTTAATAGCTTTTGTATAATCTTCATCGCTATTATGAGATATAAAATGCATTTATCAAATCTGTAATCATTATGCCAAAAAATCAGAATTACTGTAACATTTTGTATATTGTTAAAACTGTAACTTTAATTGTAAAAAAAAAAAATTAACTCTCCCAATTTATCAACATGAAAAAAAAATAAAATAAAAAAAATAAAAACCTATCTAAATATCAAAACACAACATAAAAAAAATAGTGGGGAAAACAAGTGGGTGTGATAGCGCATGCCTGCAGTCATAGCTCTTGGAAGGCTAAGGCAAAAGGATCCACATTTGAGGACAGCCTCAGCTACATTGTAAGAGCTTATCTCAAAAGAAAGGTTGGAAAGTATAGGAAATAAGGTGAAACAGAATTACGCTGTCCAGAGGCAGGGGTTCACTAGACATGTGAATATGTTAGTAATGCCAGCTCCAGAGTCAATCTGAAGGACTTAAGTTTCCTAAATATATCAGAACTGCCAGCAACTGACCACAGAAACTGACCACAGACTACTAGGGGTATTTTGTTAACACAGGTCCCACCAGGAGATGAGTCTTTGGTAGCTTAAATGGATACTCACAATGACCTGAACTTGGGATTTCATTGTTCCTCAAAGAAAGTTATTTTCTTTTTAGTGGCAATCATGTAGTATATAATGCAAAACAGGGGCAAATATTTTAAGCCATGAAAAAATGTAGATGTTGCACTAAAATGTTCATAACTAACGTAAATTCTGTTTATATGAAAAATGAAACCACTAGCAAATGGATGAAAATGTTAACATCATTTGCAAAGGCAGAAAGCCATCTGAATGTTATGAACTTGAGTAATGTGTACCAGAGTACAAATGTGATCGTAAATTTTATGAAATAATTATTGTGAAAACTACACAATGTAAAAAAGTGAAATTGAAAATTTCACCTTAAATAAAGCTAGAGATCTAAAGGTCCCAGATGGGTGTATTATAAGAATTCAAAGTTAATTTGACTTCTGTATTACTTTCTTGTTGTTGTGATAGACACCATGACTAAAGGCAATTTGTAGAAGGATAAGTTTATTTTGGCTTATGGTTCCAGAGGAAGAGTCCATATGGTGAGGCATGACAGCTGATGGCTGCAGCAGGAAACTGAGAGATCACATCTTCAACCACAAACACAAAACAGAGAGCGAACAGTAAGTGGGGCAAAGCTACTCTAACCACTCAAAGCTCCGGCCCCCAAGACATACTTCCTCTAGTAAGGCCACACCTCGTGAGCCTCCCCAAAGAGCATCATCAACTGGGAATCAAGTGCTAAAATACCTGAGCCTATGGAGGAAATTTCTCATTCAAACCACCACATTCCATTCCCTGGCCCCCATAGGTTCATGGCCATATCAAGATGCAAAATGTGTTTCATCCAACTTCAAAAGTCCCAGTAGTCTTTAATAGTCTCAATACTGTTCAAAAGTCCAAGTCTTCTGAGACTCAAGGCAATCTTTAACTGTGATCCACTGTAACATTAAAAAGCAAATATATACTTCCAACATACAATGGCAGAATATACATTTTCATTCCAAAAGGAAGGAATGGGGATATAGTGAGGAAATACTGAACCAAACAAAGCAAGACCTAATCCAGCCTAGCAAACACCAAATCCTGCAGCTCTATGCCTGCTGTATGGGTTTAGATGGCTCCACCCGCCCAGCTCTGCTGCCTGCAACATTAAAAACATAAAACAAAAAACAAACAAGGGGCTGGAGAGATGGCTCAGCAGTTAAGAACACTGATGGCTCTTGCAGAGGACCCGGGTTTGATTCCCAGCACCCACATGGCAGCTATTAACCGTCCTTAACTCCAGTTCCAGGGGAATCTGAAGCCCTCTTCTGACTCCGCGGCATTGCACAACATGGGTGCACTCACATACATGCAGGCAATAATACACTCATATCATAAAATAAAAATAATAAATAAAACAAACCAAAACCAAACAAACCCAGTGCAGCCAGGCATGGTGGGGTACATCTGTCATCTGAGCATTCTGGAGGTGTAGGTAGGAGGATGAGATAGAGGCCAGCTTGGGCACATAGTTTGAGGCCACCTCTGGCTATAAGAAAAAGAAAATCAACAGAACTTACCATATTAACAGATAAAGAAAAAAAAACTTTCTTGATAATCTCAATGCATGCAGAAAAAGTGTTTGATAAATTCCAATAACTATATCTAAATAAAAACTACGGAAAACAGGAATAGAGGGGAAACCATCTCAAACTGATCAAGTATGTCTCTAAAAAATCTAGTCAGTCAGTAGTGAAAGACTAAATGTTTAAATATTATTCCCTATGCCCCCCCATCCAAATTATTTACATCTTACAACACATAAAAAGTTAAAAACTGGATCATAGTACAACTTAAAATTAGCTGGGCACCTCTGACCCCACAGCATTTAGGAGGCAGGAGTAGGAGGAGCACAAGTTCCAAGGCAGTTTGGTCAACATGAGTTCCAGGTCAGCCAGGACCATAAAACAAAGAAAGAAGCAGAATTCATAAAACAAAACAAGATCTATAATATTTCTAAGAGAAAACATACAAGAATGTTGCTGTTGAGGGAGAATTAGGGGAACTTAGGCCAATGGAGAAGTAGGGACAGACCCCTTTAAACGAGTTGCTTTTTATTCTCCAGAAAAGAGCCTGCCCAAGGAAGGTACACACACCCCCCTGCACAAATTGGGGAGAAGAGGAAGGAGCCAGGAGAGGGGAGGGGACAGGGGAGGGAGGAATTGAAAGTCTATGAAATGGCCAACCCAGCCCTTCCCATTCTAGAGCCCTTCCCATTCTGAAGGGAGCTGTTTGCTCTAATAAAGTTTGTCTGTTGTTTTAGCTTTCCTCTCTCTCTTTATGGCTCCCAGAACTTGCAGCTTCATTTAGACTTTCTCAGGGGGCTGCATTGAGTTCCCTGCATTTACGGCTTCCCATACAAACAAACTGCATGCATATCTATACAAAGAACTGTACACAGGGCTGGAGAGATGGCTCAACAGTTAAGAGCACTGGTTGCTCTTGCAGAGGACCCAGGTTCAATTCCCAGCACCCACATGACAGCTAACTGTCCAAAACTCCAGTTCCAGGGGATCTGACACCCTCTTCTGACCTCTGGGGGCATTGCACAACAGGGGTGCACCTACCTATATGCAGGCAATACACTGATATACATAAAAATTTTTAAGAAGGTCCAGTCTGCCATTTTTTGTACATAAGCCTTTGGAGTCCCGAATCTTCTGTGTTTCCCTCACAGCCTGTATTCTACCTGCCGGCCCATCATCTCAGGTGAACCATGGCTACAGAATCTACAGCCACTGCTGCCATCACCATGGAGCTGGTTTCTGATGACAAAATTGAAGATGCTCCTGCTCCTCTACCTCTGCAGATAAAGTGGAGAGAAGTAAGAAGTATGGAGAAACAGCTAATGAGTATGGAGAAGGCTTCTTTTTCTATGGGAAATCACTTTTGGGGCTGGCAGGTTCTTGTCCCAGTGAGTTTCATTAGGGTCGTTTACAGGAGTGGAGCTGAGAATTCATCTATAGAATGGATACCTACTAGTGGCTACATCACAGAAGAAAATGTCTCTTCCTTCTCCTATCAACTATTATTGTGTATAAAAATTCTTGATGAGTAAGACCCCATGAGCCCCTCCCTTTTCATGACAGGGTATTGGCAGTCTTGTGGAGATCTTCTGTAAGCATTTACGGCTGCTGTTGAGTGAAAAGTGTAGCAGCCTTGTCATACGCAGAAGTTGGTGTTATTATACCCTGCCCTTCACTTTGTAGACCAGGCTGGCCTCAAACTTACATCAATCCACTTGCCTCCTGTGTGCTTGCCCCTCCCACCACCCAGCTTGTTTTGTTGTTGTTTTTGGTTTTGTTTTTTGGTCTCACTGTGTATTGAGACCTGGATGGCCTGGAACTTGTAGCAGTCCTCCTGCCTCAGCCTCTGGAATATCGGCATTGTAGAATGGGGAATGATGTGTTGGGAAATGCTGTGGAAGGAGCACATGTAGAAGAGGAAGGAGAAAAAAACTAAAGATGAATCTCTGGTAGAAAATAGTGATAATGTAGATGAAACTAAAGGCTCAGAGGAAGAAGACAAAAGGACAAGGGCTGAAGAAACACCAAATGAATCAGTTCTTAAAACAAGTGTCTTCAAGAAAACGAAGAGGAAGAGATTGGGAACCCAGAGCTTGCCTGCGGTATGCTGGATTTAGCAAAGATCATTTAAAAAAATTGTTCCTATTGAATTTTTGTGTATTTTATACAGAACATCTCAAACAATCCTAATGATCTTCATACCACTGTCCCCACTGGCACGCTCCCAAAGCCCCCCCCCCCACCAGAACCCATATACTCTGTCATTCATATAGCAAAGATCATGTTTAAAAGGCAAGAAATAAAAGAAGCCCAGCTTTATGCTGCACAGGCACGTCTTAAACTTGGAGAAGTTAGTATTGAATCTGAGAATTATATACAAGCTGTGGAGGAGTTCCAGGTTTGTCTAAACCTTCAAGAGCTGTGTTTGGAAGGCCACAACTGTCTTCTTGCAGAGACCAGTTGGGCTTGGCCTATGGCTACAATTTTCAGTTTGATGAGGCAGTGGCACAGTTTGGCAAGTCATTGAGAAGAGAATGGCTGTACTAAACGAGCAGATGAAGGAGGCTGAAGGCTCATTTACTGAATATGAGAAAGAAATTAAGGAGCTGAAGGAACTGCTATCTGAAATTAGAAAGAAGATAGAAGACGCAAAGGAATTCCAACATGGTGGGAATGCGGCTGAATTGGCCCGAAGGCTACTCTAGTTTGGCTCCATTCAGTCTCCATGATTATCAGTAGGAAACCAGCAGATGGTGTACCCTCATCAAATTGTGTGATATTTCCCATCTAGTCAGAAAGAAGAGGAAACAAGAGGAAGAAAGCCCCAGAAAAATGATGCAAAGAAAGCCAAACAACAGTCAAGGTGAATGGAGGCATCAGAGATGCCGGTCCCAGTGGAAATGAAGTTTCAGAAAACATGGAGGCTCAAGCTGAGAATGAGGCTGAAAGCCAGGCAGCAGTGGAGGGGACAGGGGAGATGGCAGCGCAGTTGAAAGTTCTGTATTTTAAGAAGGGAGCAGTACCTTCCTCCTAAGGGAAATTGTTTTTGTCCATAATGTTTTGTTTTGTTTTGTTTTTAACTTTTGGGGGCATCTTTTTATATAACTTCAATAAAGATTGTAGGCAAAAAGAAAAAAAAAAGAACTGTACACAGATGTTCACGATAGTTTTACATGTAGTAGCCCAAATTACAAATGCCCTGAATACCCATCAATAAGTGTCTTAGGAGCCGGGCGTGGTGGCACATGTCTTTAATCCCAGCACTTGGGAGGCAGAGACAGATGGATCTCTGTGAGTTTGAGGCCAGCTTCGTCTACACAGCAAGTTCCAGGCCAGTTGAGTCTACAGGAAGACCCTGTCTCAAAAAGACCAAAAACCAAAAGACAAAACAAACAAAAACTGTCTTAGTCCATTTTATATCATAGGCTAGGTAAATTATGTGAACAAAAGTTTATCTGCCTCATTACTGTGGAGACTAGGAAGCCCATGATTGAGGGGCTGTATCTGGAGGGGGTCTTCTTGATATGTCAAAATGTGGCAGAGGGGCTGGAGAGATGGCTCAGCAGTTAAGAGCACCAGCTGCTCTTGCAGAAGACCCAGGTTCAATTCCCAGCACCCAGATGGCAGCTAACAACCATCCATAACTCCAGTTCTAGGGGAATCTGATGCTCTCTTCTGACTTTCGTGGGCAGTGCACAACACAGGTGCAGTTACATACATATAGGCAATACACTCATACACATAAATTAAAAAAATAGTAAAAGTATTTTTTTGGTCTTTTTGAGACAGGGTCTCCTTGTAGCCCCAGCTGTCCTGAAACTCACTATGTAGACCAGGCTGGCCTCGAACTCACAAAGATCCACCTGCCTCTGCCTCCCAAGTGCTGGGATTAAAGGCGTGCACCACCACGCCCAGCTATTTTTTTTTTTTTTTTTTTAGTGTGGCAGAAATGTATGTGGGCAAGTGTGTGTATGTGGGGACCTAAAAGCCCCACCTTGCATAGGTCCCAAAGGAAGTTACTGGGGGTGTGGCCTGGCTTGCTTTGAAAGTCTGAATACTTCTACACTGCTGAGGAGTGCATGATCAGCACACCACCATCCTTAAGATACACCCTGCGGAGGGGGGGGGGTTTCCAGGTGCCTTTATAAGCTTTGGAACAGTTGCAATAAATGAGTCCCAGCTTGAGTAGGCTCCCCGGTGCGTCTGAGTTGCGTCTGAGTGTCTCTGGGTAATGGGGGCGGCGTGGGCTGGTGAATGGTGTGCTTACTCATCCCCAATCCTCACCTCGCTGGGGGTCGCGGGTTCGTGTCCCCGGCATGTGTAGAGTCCAGGAAACTAGAAAGGGACCCATAAGAGGAGGGAAATTCTTTAAGGGAGAGGTAATAGAATACATGTGATATGAAAGTGGAAGGGGGGATATTGACATATTGATGGCTGAAAGGTTTAAGGGGGGAGGGGAGCAAGGAAGGAGAGGGAATGGTTAACAAAAACTAATGATAAATGAAAAATCCATAAGGAAATTTGGCACTTGGTAAGCTAGTTAAAATATAAGTAAATTTTTAAAAAGAGTGACGAGAGGACAGAGATATGCCCTGTGTGTGTGTGTGTGTGTGTGTGTGTGTGTGAATAAAGGTCCTCTCAGAAGCCACAGGTTATTAAATGGAAATACCAGTGTCAGAGATGGAATACTTCCCTGTGAGTTGGTAAAGGAGGGCCCTAAGGCCACCATAAACAATATAGGCAATTGTCACTGCTCTTGGAGTCTACCAAAAGTAGACCCTACTGCTAAAATCACCACATGTCCAGGTCTCAGAACATAGTGAAATTAAGCTGGAACTGAGATGGAAGCTTCCTCCCTGCTGGCTGGCCTTATAGTGCTGGAAGGTGCTATGCTGGTTGCTAGGGAAGGAGTGATGCTAACAGTCTTACCTATTGTGCTGGATAGCTTTAGTGTCAACTTGACACACCTGGGTTGAGGGAGCCTCAATTGGGGAAATGCCTCTATTGGACTGGCCTGTGGCCATGTCTGAGGAGCATCTTCTTGGTGAGTGATGTGGGAGGGCCCAGCCCACTGTGGGTGGTGCCACCCCTGGGCAGGTGGGCCTGTGTTGCATAAGAAAGCAGGCTGAACAGGGGCCAAGGGAGCAAGCCTGTAAGCAGCATTCCTCCATGGCCTGTACTCCAGCTCCTGCTTCCAGGTTCCTGCCCTGAGTTCCTACCTTGGGCTCCCTGATGAACTACAACCTGGGAGATGTAAGCTGAATAAACCCGTTCCTCCCCAAGTTGGTAGTGGTCAGAGTGTTTTGTCACAGCAATGAAGAAACAAACTAGGACACCTATGAACCATAAGTGTAATAATACTAACCGTCCAGGCAAGGTGTTTCCACTGATCCAAAAGTGAAGTCTGTTATGGAAGCAAGCAACCACTTTCTAATTGGATTTGAGACCTGCTCTACAGGAGGGAATTCATGTTTGATACTATAAACCTGGTAAAAAAAAGCTGGTGGCTGGCTAGGAAGTCATAGGCCCTAGTGAGGAAACCATTGCTGTTGCTTTGATAAACAGATGTGATGTGCCTGTCAAATTACATTCTAATTATGGTATGGCATGGGGAGCATCCTTTCTGGTTCTATTTGATATTCTCTATGCCTCTTGCACCTTGACAGGGATCTCTTTCCAAGATTTGGAAAGTTTTCTTCTATGATTTTGTTGAAAACATTTCCTGTGCCCGTGACCTGGGTTTTTTCTCTCTTTTGTTCCTATAATTAGTATATTTGGGTCTTTTTACAGTGTCCCAGAGTTCTTGCACATTTTGTCCCTGTTTTTGTTTGTTTGTTTTAGATATAACATATCCTTCAACTGAGTAATCTAATTCCTTTACCTTGTCTTCAGGTCTTGATATTCTCTCTTCCACTTGATTCATTCTATTGGTGAGGCTTTCCACTGAGTTTTTTATTTCACTGAATTTCTCATTTCGTTTTATTTTGGTTTGGCTTTTCTTCAGAAATTCTCTGTTTATTAATTTCATTTTCGTATCTAGGATTATTTTCTATATTTCCTTCAACTGTTTTCTTTTCTTTTCATGGTCTTCATTCCAGAATTTATGCATGTGGCAGTATGGTGCCACATTATGGTTATATGTATGCCTATATGCCTCTTGCACTTTAATAGGGATCTCTTTCCTTAGATTTGGTAAGTTTTCTTCTATGATTTTGTTGAAAATATTTTTACAACAGGCTGAACAAAAGCATCCTGATACTTAGCATCCATTTCAATGAAGAGTGGGACCCGAACTGTTCTGAGAACTTGTTCTTTAGATTTCTCCTGGAACTGCACTCCTGAACAAAGGCTGTGCTCTCTCTCTCCCTCTTTTTAAAAAAAAATTATTATTATTATTATATGTATGAGCATATTGCCTGTATGTATGTAAGTGCATCCATGTTGTGCAATGCCCACGGAAGTCAGAAGAGGGTTTCAGATCCCCTAGTACTGGAGTTAAAAATGGTTGTTAGTCCAGGCATGGTGGCGCATGCTTTTAATCCTAGCATTTGGGAGGCAAAGGCAGGTGGATCTCTGTGAGTTTGAGGTCAGCCTGGCCTACATAGTGAGTTCCAGGCCAGCTGGGGCTTCAGGGAGACCCTGTCTCAAAAAGACAACAAACAAACAAACAAACAAAAACACAAATGGTTGATAGTTGTCATGGAGGTGCTGGGATCTGAACCCCGGTCCTTTGCAAGAGCAGCTTAACCACTGAGGTTTAACCACTGAGCCATCTCCCCAGCCCCTCTTGCTCTCTCTTCATTAAACCATATATCCAGCATAAAATGGGGAAGGAAATACAAAACTTGTCCTACCAAGGAATTTTCTCTTTCTGACCTACAAACAACAAACAAATGTTACTAATCTAATCGCATCTGTTACTTGTATCATAAATGGTATAATCCATTGCTTTCAATGAATATTTACTGGCAGGAAGAAGGACTTCTGGAGCATCTACCTAGCACAAGGAAAGGCTGTGGGAGTGTCTACCTGGGGTTGGGGGTCCCAGGAACCATGCAGTTCAGGGGCAGAGGAAGGGGGTCACTGGCTGACTAAGGGAAGGGATCTGGGAGCATCTACCTGGAGATGGAGGTCACTGGAGCCCACAAACTGCCTTTAAATAACTATGTTCATGCCCATAGATTAGTGCTGCTGTCAGCTTTGATCAGAGAAGCTTCTTTTTGCAGTAGTCAGCAGCAACTTCAGAGACTCATAAATAACTGGTCAAAGTGCTAAGAATAAGTGACTCTTGAATGCTCAGCCCTAAATGAGGTATTTTTATCACCCCTCCAAGGCTCAAGGAGTATTACAGAAGAAAGGGTGGAAGGAATGTAAGAGCTGGAGTGCTGTGGAACACTGACTTCCAGGCGTGGTGTGGCTAGTGCACTCTTGGACTCATAGCAGTTGTGATTACCTGTACAAGATCTGCACAAGATATGGTCTATCGACGTCCTATCATGAAGGGGAAAAGGGCTCATGGAACTCCACCCTTCCCTGAGAATTTATACAGATAATGGTTGATGGGGGAAAGGAGAGACATTTTCTTCAGTGGTGTAGCCACTTGTAAGGTGCTGATGCTCCTGTAAATAACCTTTCACCCATACTTCTGTAATGAAACTCATTATGTCATTTAAAAAAAATAACTAGTATTATCAAGGGAGAAACAGGAAAATTGGGATACTTTAAAGGGGGTGTGTGGAGGGAGGATGAGAGAGAGAGAGAGAGAGAGAGAGAGAGAGAGAATAAATAATGACTAGTTAGTATAAAAAACCAGAGTGAATCATATTAGTCCAAAACCCTATCGACAAATTATACACACAATAGCTCTACATGAGTCCATGTGTATAGCTGAATACATAACAAGAAACAGTGCCAAACAGGAGAAACCTTCCTTTGAGTTGTTGGCCAGGGTAGTCCAGGAGACTCCCAAAATTACACAGGCTATTGCCATAGCCCTTGATTGCCTCCCAGAACTTGAAGGTAAGATCCTATTGCTGAAAACAGGAAATACCTTGGACACAGAATTTGGAGTAATGGAGCTGGAAGTGACCTGGAAGCCACTTCTTCAGAAGCTCTTATAGCTTTGGAGAGGGCTATGCAAGCTGCTAAGGGAGAACCATGAATAGATGGTCCAACCCCAGCTTCAAGCCTAATAACCACATCAATGACTGGCACAGCAAACAACATGGGTGCAGTAGTGGCACTTTCATATTATCTAAATGGACTTAAAGCCCACTCAACTGAAAGAAACTCATGGGTGGTACTGTAAACATAGCCAAATACACATGGCTGGAGAGGTCTTAGATCTTAGAGAAAACCCTAAGACTGTCACATCCCTAGACAAATGTAATTTCTTACTATGTGCAAAATATGGATCCTTATATTTACAGACAAGTATCCCAGTCACCACTCATCAAAGAAGCTTCTTTTGCAACAGACAGAGCACTGGTCACATACAGATATTGTCTGTGCATTGCCCAAGCCTAAGTGGCCATCTACAATGCAACCTCTACACCTAAGGCTCATGGAACATAGAACAAGAGGTAAAGAGGACACTAATGCATCTCTCAGTTCTCATCAATGAAGCTCCCTCATTCAACAGATCGCCAGGAACACAAAACGTCACAAATAACCAAAGCATGGAGAGTAAGAGTCTGCAGAGTGTGGGTTCTTGGACAGGACTCATATTAAACTCCACCCACCCAGGGCTCAGGGACCATTACCAAAGAGGGAGTGGAAAGATTGTAAGAGCCAGGGAGGAGATGCATGACCATACGGAAGTAGTTCTACAGGCACCTGGGACCTTTCTCATACAAACCTGCTGCAGCAATGGTGTCAGCATGCACAAGACCTATGAAAACTCAAGTAGACAAAACCCCAGCACGGAACTGTGAAAATGGGTAACAAGCCCCAATCTTAGTTGAAGAATTATTGACAGCTGATTACTGCTGGGTGAAGAAGACCTGATCTTCTTAAAGGGAGGGTCTCTAGATAGGCTGCCTAGATCCCAGTGGAGAACTGGCACTGAGGGACCTCTGGGGACACTAACGTGACACAATAGGCCTTAACACAAATAACAGAGGGTATGAATTCCAATGGGGTGGGCAGATGTGGGAGGATGCCAATGGAGAAGGGGGTATAAAGATAATTAAGATGTTCTGTATGAAATATACAAAAATTCAATAAAAATTTACCCCAAAAATACACATAAAATATAAAAAATGCAAAAGAGAAAGAAACAGCCACATTTTGTTTCTCTGTGATGTATATACTTAAAGGATTTAGATTATACAACCTTCACTATATATTATCTCTGGCACTATATTTCAAACTTGAAAATAATTGATTTAATTAAACAGAAAGCCTCAAAAAAATAAAGATAACTGTAATTACATTAGACTTACCTGGATAATACAGGATTACCTCCCTGACTCAAGGTATATAACTACAATCACCACAAAGGTCCTATGCCATATGAAGTAATATGACCACAGTGTCTAGGAATTAGGATGTGGACATCTTTATTCTGCCTACAACACAAAAGTATAGAACAGCAGAAGAGACGAGGCAAGCGGGCTTTCAGATACAGTTGTTAGGAAGTTCTTTCAGCATACATCTACACAAAGTTTAACTGGGTTATTTTTATCATCAGTTCTCCTATATTTGATAAAAGCATGGAATATTGATATTTAAGCTGTTTCTTAGAATGCTAAGAGGAAAATATAATCGTATGAAACAATTACCTGGAGAAATTCACAAAAATGATTTGCCTGAAGCAGGTACCACCCAAAGCCCAGGGTAAGAGGCATTCCGCTACTGTCACGATCCAACAATGCCAATAAAGTTGCTTCAGTTCATACAACAGAGCCTCACACTTCTGCTGACAAACTACTCTTAACCCTTTTTTCATGTAGATTTTCACTGAAATTATTTTTAATACATGAAATCTTTGTAAGTCATATATTTATGTTACATGTTTATAGGTTCAGTAGGCTTTAAGAAAAGTTACAGTGATTTCTTACAAATCTATTAGTGCTTTGCTACATGGTAAAAAGTTCACTTTGTCAAGCACATTACTAGTTCTATTTTAGTAATACTTTAAGTGCAAATTGCAATTGTTCTAGTCCAGTTCTCCCTGCTTAGTAGGAATGACTAAGCATGCAGGGTACATGACAGAGCTGATGTCATTATGCGAAGAACAAAGTATAAGGCATCATTTTAAATGAAATTTTCAGAAATTGATATGAAGGGGTTTCATTTATCTGAGTAATCTGAAGAATTTCTCGAACTTCTAAAATTTCTATATAGAGAGGTCATTTAAGGAAAGCAAAAAATACAGTCATGTTTTCTGTACCAGCTTATCTTGAATACTGATATAGTTTGATGTTTGGTACTGTATCGTGTTTATACAGTCAGAGTAATGTAAAGTTTTGCAGGGGGGCTTAGCATATGGCAGGCACAGGGCTTTGTGCTCTGTACATTTAATCGTTATACCAACCATAGACATTTAAAAAATTTTATCAGGAGAAAAACAGAATTGAGACTCAGGAAATTTAAGTAACTTATCCAAGATCCTATGGATCACATATTTGAAAAATTAAGTTAAAAATGGCAAAATTAAAATGGGGATTTCTATTATTTCTACAGAGAAAGAAGTAAATTATTTTTCATTAAAGTGTGATCTTCCAAAACCACATCTGAAAGATACTACAGAGGGAAAAGGAGACCAAGGCAATTGCTAGGACCGTTTCTTCCAGCTATGTCACTGAATCCATCACCAGTTCCAAATTATTCCTTTAATTTCATGGTGGTCCATGGGTGCTCATACTATCATGAGAAGCACTTGTCTTCCCTTAGACCCAGTGATTTTCCTGTGTTCCCCATTACACTGCCACACTACTCTAAGGGAAAACTAAACTTCTCAATGACTTTCCAGAAAGGCGCTACTACAGGGATGTTTCTTGGGTCAGCACTACCTCTATTTCCTATTGATCTTTCACAGACCCCTGCTCTTCATTGGCTCTGGCAGAGACTCTGCTCCCTTCTGCTTCCACGATTTTGTGTACACTGGTTGAAGAAAAGCTCTTCCTTTCTCAGCCCTGCCCTGGAGTGCTGCTTTATTACAGAAAATTTCATGGCCTCATTTTTTATCTGGATCACTCTTTATTAAAGTCAGCTCTCTTTGAGATGTTTACACCAGCTCAGTAAGAAAGACAGTCTAAAGTTCCTTTAAGCTTGACTTTGAACAGATTTCTCTTCGACTGTTAGCCCTGGGCCTCCCCTTTCGTAAAGCATTTACTTTAGGCTACAGGGAGACAAATAAATAAATAAATAAATAAATAAATAAATAAATAAATAAAAAAGGAAATAAGGAAAGAAAGAAATAATAAAATAATGAAATAAAAAAGATATGCATGAAAGTAGAAAGGGGACTAGTTGGGGAAAGGAAGGGGACCAGTGGGAGTAGGTAGGACAAAATAGAGAGAGGAGTGAATATAATGGAAATACGTATATGCATAAAAATGTCACAATGAAATATAATTAATTATTTAATTAATACAAGCTAATATACACATTAAATATGTGGCAGAAGTCATTATATACAGAGTGTGGGTGCATGTATGTAGGAGGGAGAGAGGTCGAAATTCATCCATTTATCAAAAACACAGGCCCGTGGTTAAGCCAATAACCACAGGTTAAGTGGTTAGGAGCATTTCCTGCTCTTCCAGGACTCAAGTTCAGATCCCAGTGCCTGGGTTGGGTGGCTCATAAACACCTGGATCTCCAGCTCCAGGGGATCTGATGCCCTCTTCTGGCCTCTGCATGCACCCCACATACATGGCATACACTCACATAGACAAACACAAATAATAAATCTAAAAATCTCCCTAAAACCAAAAACAGGTCCATGGTAACTAACCTGCTCCCAGATAATCACATTCATCTGTTCATAAAGACGTGTCTTAAAGGCCCTACCTTTCAACTCTGTAGCACTGGAGTTCAGGATAGCCATGCTTTTGGTTTTGGATGAGTGAATTTATTAAGTATGCAGCAAACAAAAGTAAAAGAATAGAGAATAGCAGACAGAGAAAAGCATCTGATGGGTAGCAAAACATCATCAAATCGGGGCTCAGAACACCCAGCAGAGATGACTGGAGTAGCCCGAGTGAGGGTGCAAACAGAAGGCAGCACCTTCAAATCAGGGCTCACAAAACATCCAGCAGAGATCACCCAGGGAAGCCTCATAGGGACAGTCAGCTGGAGTTCCCGACTGAAGGAGTGACTGGTGGTGCAGTGGTCCCCTTGGGTAACGCTTCCAAGTAAGTTAACGAATAGTAGCAGACAGAGAATACCACCAAATTGGGCACTTACAAACATCCAGCAGAAATCAACTGGGAAAGCAGGAGTTCTCGATTAAGCTTTCTCTCCATGGATAATGTTCCTATGGCTGAAGTTCTGGTTTCCTGTCCCCACTGCAGGTATTTTTTGTATCATGGGATAAATAGTAACATCAGTTAGAAATCATTTACCGTCTAGCTTTCTCAAGGACACAATACAATGTTCTTAC
The DNA here is from genome assembly GCF_000622305.1 of Nannospalax galili. Lineage (NCBI taxonomy): Eukaryota > Metazoa > Chordata > Mammalia > Rodentia > Spalacidae > Nannospalax > Nannospalax galili. The sequence goes on along the minus strand of NW_008357637.1, from coordinate 1,298,115 downwards.
TCTTGGGCTGTTTTGATGTTACGCTGGATAGCTTTGTCAACTTGACACACCCGGGTAGAGGGAGCCTCAATTGAGGAACTTCCTCCATTGGACTGGCTTGTGGCCATGTATGTGGGGCATTTTCTTGATTGTTGAGTGATGTGGAAGAGCCCAAACCACTGTGGGTGGTGCCACCCTTAGGCAGGTGTATATGAAAGCAGGTTGAATACAAGCCAGGAGAGCAAGCCAGTAAGCAGCATTCCTCCAAGGCCTGTGCCTCAGCTCCTGCCTCCAGGTTCCTGCCCCGAGTTCCTATCTTGGGGCCTCCTCAGTGATGAGCTGTGACCTGGGAGATGTGAAATAAAATAAACCCTTTCCTCCCCATGTTGGTATTGGTCAGAATGTTTTGTCACAGTAATTGAAGGCAAACTAGAACAGATGTTTTCATTTCTCCTTGTTACAGAGTTACAGGGCAGCCTGTCCTGGGACAGGGAGTTAAGGAGACAAGAGAAGGTCTTGCTCCCAGAGTCCACTTTCAACAAGCTTAAACAGCACATGATGGTTCACTGATATAATGTACATTATTACCCTTGCTGATGAGGTTTCCAACATATGAACTTTGGGGACTATGCTGAAACCCATAGCAAAATGTGGCTAAACAAATTTTATTTCTATCCAGTCTACGGAGCACTAATCTACAGCAAGAGTGAACTAAGGATACATTCAATACAGATGAATCTTAAAATAACTGTACCAAGTGGAAGAAATCAGAAAAGAGAATACTTACCATGCTTCCATTTATATATGAAATAAAAATTCATCTGAACTAGCAGAAACTGATCAGAAGTTAGTTGCCTTGGGAGGAGGGGAAAGCACAGGCAGAGATTAAAATGGAGAATGAAGAAAGCCTTGTGAAGATGGAAACATCATCTTGATAGTGGTGATGGTTTCATGAGTATACAAAGGGTAAAACTTACCAAATTTTATACTTTACATATACCTATTTTACTACATGTCAATTTTACCACAAATGTGAAAAATAAATTTGTTGGGGCTGGAGAGGTGACTCAGCAATTAAGAGCAGTCACTGCTCTTGCAGAGCAATTGGGTTCTGTTCCCAGCACCCACATGGCAGCTAACAACCGTCTGTAACTCCAATTCCAGGGGATCCGACGTCCTCTTCTAACCTCCATGGGCATTGCATGACACAGGTGCACTTACATACATGCAGGCAATACACTTAGACACACAAAAAATAATAAATTTATTGCTAAGAGTTCTGAATAGCTTGATTGTATTTGCTAATATTTTATTGGATATATAACTTGTGCTAAGTCAGCTGTTGAAAATTTTGAAGATATATTGCTATTTATCTGAAGTCCTATATGAAACTCAAACTCAGTGCTGCCTTTAATAAAAATGGTACCAGTGCCCATGAAGACAAGAAGTTAAAGGAGAATATTGGACAGCTGTCAAAGGCTTTGTCTATTGAAGTCTCTCTTTCATTGCAATCTTCTACTAATTTCATAGGAATCTATCTGAGATCTAATGCCCATGTGTGGCTTTTTTTTTTTTTTTAAACTGGGCCTATACAAGAGGCTAGATTCTCATCCAGTCCCCTCCAGCCCCAGAGATGACTCGAGAGACTATGAGGAAGGAGACTGGACTTTGGAACATTCTAAGACACTTGAATTGAGAACCAAAAAAAAACAAAAGAAAAACAAAGCGTTCTAAAATTTTGAGAAGTTTTAAATTTGAACATACTATTTGATATCACAAGTAGTGGAAAAAAGATAAAGCTTGCTCAGCACAAATTTCACCTGAAATATGTAAACTCAGAACTTCAAAAGAAAATGGTCTTTTGCTTTTATTAGATTTATGGATCTTCTTAGCCACTTTGTCCAGCTCCAGCAGTCATGCAAACAATTTAACATGTGCCCTTAGAACCCAGATTTTCACCTTAATGCCAGTCTCCATTAAATGAGTCAGGGGTCCTTGGTAAGCCATGTATTCCATGTTTGATAAAGAACAATTCGAGTTTAGAGTTGTCCTATTATCACAAAGAATGCTTTCAAAGCTCCTGGGGGTGTGGGCAGGGAAATGTGAAAAGGGATAAAGAGTGATCAACTTGCCAAGAGGGCTGCTGGACACATGTAGACACAATCTGAGTATCAACTAGAAGTGATTATAAACTCACCACAAATGCTGAGATAAGAAAAATGTGCACAAATGTTATAGAAAAATAAAGAGCAACTGGCAGACTCATACAGTGTAATAGGCATGTAAATGGTACAGATGTCTACTGGAAGGCCCAGCGTTCTTTCCCTAGAAATTTATCCATGAGAAATAAAGATACACGCACACAAAAAATACATATTCAAGTGTCCACAGCAGCTTTATTCACAGCAGTAAGGGGAAAAAGTTGGAACAATCCAATGTCCATGGATAAGATGAGAAAACAAACTGACAGTACACAAAACATTCAGGAATGAAAAGGACAGACAGGTGATAATCCAACATGAACAGATCTCAGGATCATTACACTGAGTAGCTTAGTTTGGGATATAAAAGAATCAGAACAGTAGTTAGACCCAAGGATGGGCGAGGCAGCAATGGGCAGGGAAGGGGCAGTAGGAGACTGTCTAAGACAACTGCAAAGCTTCATATTTTGAAAAGGATTTAGATTGCACATTTGCAAAAACTCAGCAGGTAATGTATACAAACATGGAGAGGAAAAGAAGAAACATAAAAGTCATCAGCATCATTATTTTGTTTTACTGAGTAAAGATCTTGCCTGTAGTCCTGACTAGCCTGGTACTCTAAGAAGCCTAGGCTGGCTTTGATCTTATTCACTAAGTAGCCCAGGTTGGCCTTGAGCTTTCAGCAATACTCCCTGTCTCCCATATGATAGCTGTAAAAACTGAGTTGAAGCCAAACCTATTGAGTTGAAGAGTAGTTTTTTTTGAGACAGAGTCTCATTATGCAGCCCTGCCTGGCCTGGAACTTGCTATGTAGACCAGCCTGGCCTTGAACTCACAGGGATCAGCCTGCCTCTGCTTCCTGAGTGCTGGGATTAAAGGTGTGCACCACCATGCTCAGCTCTCTGAGTAGTTAATGACACCAGTGTTTACTGCCATAAGAAACAAAATTTCTGAATATTTCTAATTACTGAAAGAAGAGCCATCTTTTCTGTCAGTTTATATACAAATTCTTTTTATCTAAATTTAGCCCCCAAATTGGAAGCTTGGCCATCACTAAAAACATACATAGGAGGAGCTGGGGCTGCAGCCAAGTGCTGTGTAACATGCAGAGCCTGGGGTTCAATCTTCAGCATTGGGGTGGGAGTGGTGATGACACAAACCAAACAACAAACACCTCACACTCACGCACCACTTCCCTATGTCCTTAATATTGTAACTGTTATTATGCTGCAGATGAGAGTGTTGTACAAGCCTCATCACTTCCTTTGTTTGTACAAAGAAGATAGTAGTTTATACTTCATGAGGTTCTTTTCAGTATGAAAGGAGAAAAACTATGTTCAATGTGTTACAATCAGTGACAAGTAGAAAATAATAAATAATGGTGGCTGTAGGGAAGATGGGGCAAGAGGATCACAAGTCTGAGGGGAGCCTGAACTACACAAAAAATTCCAGGCCAATCTGGGGCTACAGAGTGAAACTGCCTCAAAATAAACAAACAACACCCAAACATAAACAGAACAAAACTCTTTCTCTCATATATTTATTTCTGTTTTTTTAATATGTATAATATATAAAACATTCAATTTGTGGGAAACTACAGAGTACCTTAATTTTTTTAGGTAGAACTCTATCTCCTCATTTGTTGGTTCAATACTAACAGTGACAGGGTTTGTTTTGTCTCTCCCAGAGTTGTGAGCACATTAGAAAGCCAGGTAACAACAAGCTTAGGGTGTTAGAATATAAACTTAGAGCATGGAGTTAAATACAGAAATGCATCCCTTTTCAGCTTAACATCTGTACTTGCTGACAGAAGCTACCTTGCTTTACTTGGTGTTGCACTAACTATTCAGAAATGTTACACATGATGTTTGTTCCTGTCATTGGCACATCTGAAGTAGGGGAGCACACAGGTGGACTGAAACAGTCAGAGGGCAGAGAGAAGGACAGTAACCATTCCCTTCCAACCCAAACAGGACGGCCAGGTGGAGAGCACGGCAGGTGGCAGAGTAAGTGGCTGCAGGACACTAGAAAGCTTTTTTTCTTTCTTTCAGACTGAGAAATGACCCCAGGGCCTCCTGCACTGAGCTATACATAACCCTTAGCTCCTTTCTTGCTATTTGTGGATCTAAATTTCCTATATTCTCTTCTATTTTCAGTGTTTTCCTGCAACTTTTTAATCACCTATCCCATTGACAATCATGCAGTCTACATTTCTATAAACTGTTATAGTTGCCAAAACTAAAGAGCAGCAGTTTAACCTTTTAGTCGGGGCATGTTTGTTACATTGCCCACAACTCCCTACTGTCTTGCAGACTAGGTTAGTTTCCCACCTGGCCCATGTGGCTTATGGGTCCAGGTCTAGTTAGATTTTGGCTGTATGACTTTATTTTTGAGACAGACTCTCACTCTGTAGTCCAGTATGGCCGGTAACTATGCAATCAGATTGCCTCAGATTTGTGGCAATCCTCCTGCTTCAGCTCCTAGTTGCTAGGATTAGAGACATGAGCCACCAGTCCCAGGTCACATTAAGAACTCCTTATTGGTCACTTCATACTTAGATTAGAAGTAGTCTATCTTCATCCACCAAAAGAGCCAGGTATCTCAAAGCAAACTATTTCTCAAATGCCTTTCTCAACAGGTGAGTTCCTTTCTATTATCACACACATACATACATATATGGGGGGGGGGGTATTTAAAGGAAGAGAAACTCACTAACCACTTTAAAGCCTGCCTGTTCTCAAGTGCCCCTGAAATGGAAAGCAGATGCTCAGTTGCTTCTTACTGGATTTGTTTTTCAAGATACAAATTTGTTAGGCAGCATGCTTTAGATGCTTAGATATAGTTAGTGTCCAACTGAAAGGTTGGGCACTATAACTATTCAACTGGTTTGTAATCATACTGCTGTCTCTAAAATGCTCAATTGTACTATTAAGTATGCATAAAATGAGGATGAATTCTCAATTTGTAGATATAAGAATTAGAATTTAGTATACAATTTACTATCTTGCTCATGAGGTAGTCATTTCTACTTTCCAAATGACTCTTATACATAGGATCAAATTCAGATTTCTTTTGGGACCACCTGTGTTAATATAAAAGAATTTCATGTCTAGACCTTGGACCTATCCCCAAAATCTCACTGTGTACCCACAGATATTCTAAAATAGGAAAAACCTTGAAATACAAGCTACTTTTTGTTCTAAGATAAGGATTAGCCAACCTGTAATTTTTTTCCATGCACAAAAGATGGTTTTAGATTTGCTTCCTTTATTTCTTTCTATAGACCCTGCCACTGATTCTTTGATTTTTAAAACAGCCAACACCTTTCTCCTTAGTCCTGATGATCATAATAAACTTGAAACTTGTCTGAAGATTTTCAAGTGCTGAACTGAACAGAATTCACATCATTTAAAACATGGGATCATGACAAAACTGAAAGACTTTTATATAAATCTTCCAAGCTAAAATTCTATATTCTAACCTTAAATTTTGAATAAAAAACTAGTTTTAGGGTCTGGAAAGATGGCTCAATGGGTAAGAACACTGGCTGTTCTTGCAGAAGACCTGGATTTGAATACCAGAACCTACAGGGCAGCTAACAATTGTCTGTAACTCCAGTTCCAGGGGAATCTGACTCCCTCTTTTGGCCTCTCAGGCATTGCATGATATGGGTACACTTACAGACATGTAGGCAAAACACTCATACACGTATTTAAAAAAAAATTACTAATTTTACTGTTTTTCTTTTTGTTTGTTTGTATTATTGAGATAGCCCAGGCTAGCTCTGACTTACTATGTAGCCAAAGTTGGCATTGAACTCTTGCTCCTCCTCTACCTCCAAAGTACCAATCTTACAAACATAAGCCACCATCCCTGGCTTTTTTTTTTTTTGTCAATACAAGGTCTTGCCTCGTAGCCAAGGCTGGCTTCAAATTTGCAGCAATCCTCTTATTGCAGCTTCCTAAATACTGGGATTACAGGTGTGAACTATTAGCCCCAGCCATTCTTTTCTTGTTTTACAGTTATTTTTTTGAGGCTGCATTAGAAAAACAAGATGAACATGTATATTCCAAATAACTGGATTTCTCAAATAGGAAGTATAGGAACATTTTCTCCCTATACTTAGGTTGCCTTTATCTAACATTTTGAAAGATGATTACTGGAGTTTAAGGGTCATTAAAATTTTTTGAATTAACTTTTATTAGTTTTTATGCATATGAGTGTTTTGCCTGCATGTATGTAAGTGGACCTGTGTTGTACAATGCCCACAGAGGCCAGAAGAAAGTGTTGGATCCCCTGGAACTGGAGTTACAGACAGTTGTTAGCTGCCATGTGGATGCTGGGAACCAAAATGGGATCCTGTACAAGAGCAGCCAGTGTTCTTAACCACTGAGTCATTTTTCTAGCCCTAAGGGTCATGTTTAAATCTGTTTAACAACAAACAAGAAAAAACATCCAAAATTTTCCTCTGGCTAATCAGGCAAATTCTAGGAAGAATTCCTCCTGAGCTTTCACTGACTCTTCTTGAGTGAAAGATCTAGTACAGGCTAGCAACACATCTTTATGTTCTTGTAGAAAATATTGCCTCAACAAACCATCTCACTAAAAAATAGAATGGTTAATAAAGACAGTATCTTTAGATGCATTGAGTTAAACAGGTTATATATATCAGAAAAAATATTTTTCATTTAAAGTTTCCTCATAATCTTTTATAACAATACATCGTTTCAGGGCTCGGGAGACGTCTCAGTTGGTAAAGTGTTTGCTACACAAGCAAGAGGACCTGAGTTTGATCCCTAGGCCCCATATAAATAGCTAGGTGTGGTGGTGTGCTAATAATACCAATGCTAAAGAAGCAGAGACAGGAGGATCCTGGGGCTGGCTGGCTGGCCAGTCTAATCATAGTCCCAGGCACTAGTAAGAGATCCTGTTTCAAAAACCAAGGTTGATAGCTCTTAAGGAATATCATCACAGGGAGACTTCTGGCCTCCAAATGCACATGCAAACATGCAAGCACACCCACACACATATGCACGCATGAACATGCATATAAATCGACATGGACACATCAATGAGCACCATGTACACAGGCAAAGACACACACACACACACACACACACACACACACACATACACACACAGAATACAAACATTCAATGAGAACAAGAAGACTAAAGAATAAGACCATGGAACAAAAGACAATTTGGGAACTAGAATCAACTAGATATTATATGGAAACACAAAATCTATCTACATATGTATGATTTGTAAAAAAAAAAAAAAAAGGAATTCACATTACAAATTTCATTTGTCATCCTTACACAAAGCTTGGTATAGAGTATATGAGATTTCTTTAACTCTTGTTGTCATTTTGAGAAAAGGTCTTATGAAGACCAAGCTGACCAAGCCGGTCTTGAACTCATGATGTAGCCAACACTGGCCTTGAAATCGTAATCCTTTTGCTCCACTTCCCATGTGCTGGGATTACATAGTGTACACCACTATGCCTGGCTTGTGTCTTTAATATTTTTATTTTTTTTCTCTCTCCTAGCTTTACCAATCCAAACTCTAAATTATTCTTTAAGCATCATGTTAATTATTGCCGGGCATGGTGGCACATGCCTTTAATCCCAGCACTTGGGAGGCAGAGGCAGGCGGATCTCTGTGAGTTCAATGCCAGCCTGGTCTACAGAGTGAGTTCCAGGACAACTGGGGCTACAGGGAGACCCTGTCTCAAAAAAAAAAAAAAATCATGTTTAATTATCTCCATATCAGTGATGTCTTCTCAACAACTGAATTAACATGTCCTCTGGTTCCCAGCATTTTATATTTGCAGTAGCACCTAGTCTAAAAGTTTCAAAATGCTAGACCTCTTGGGACATCATTTTAGAAAGTAGTCACATAAAACAAAGTCCTCACAACCTTCTGTGGGAAGAATTCAATCTAAGTCATTTGCAATTAACACAAGACCTGCTCTCAGAAATACTGCAGAATGTGCCACGCATGTAATAAAGAGGACTGGACACAGCTGATTGGGTATTTCACCAAAAGTCTCAAGATACAACTCTCCCCCTTTTTAGCAACTTCTTTTTAGGATATCTTCTTCTTCTCCAGGGTCACATACCATCTGGTAAACATAGCAGCTGAAGACCCTGTTGGGTTTCTGTTCTATGTGTAGCACCAAGTCTCTGTCAAAGTAGACTTCATGGCTATATGTCTGAAACAAAAACACAGTCACATGGAATCTCCTTTACACAGAACCATATGCAGTGTTAAGTCATCAAAATGTCAGAGAACCCATGCTAGGGATCTTCATATACACCCAGTGGCCAAAGAGGTGCCAGAAACAGAGTTTTCATTATATGTATATATGTAAATTACTAACAGAAAAACACATAGAAAATAGAGAAATAAAAGAACTCGGGACTTAGGCACCTGAATATCCAGAGTCTACTGGCAACACTGCTCCATCTATCTGACTGCATGATCATTGCACGCTTTTATACCTCTCAAATTCCTCACTGATAATGAAGGCCTAGATAGAATGTGTGCTGTGGTATGAGTACATGTTCATCATGTTCATGTGTGTGGATGCATGCATGTGTACGTGTGCTTGTGTATATGTGTGAGTGGTGTGTGTGTGTGTGTGTGTGCGTGTGGGTGTAGGAGGTGGCCAGAGGTTGCTATCTGATGTCTTCCTCAATCCCTCCCCACCTTATTCATTGTAACAAAGTCTCTGACTTGAACCAAGAGCTGGCTGATTTGGCTAGTCTAGTGATGTTGCTTTGGGGATCTTGTCTTCACCTCATGAGTGGTAGGCTGTTATGTCTACCAGCATTTATATGAGTATTGGAGATCCAAACTCAAGTTCTCACATTTACATGGCAATGGGACCTTCTCCCCAGCTTCCTTATAACACTTTTTTGGTCTTTTTGAGACGGGGTTACCCTGTAGCCCCAGCTAGCTTGGAACTCACTATGTTGACCAGGCTGGCCTCAATCTCATAGAGATCCGCCTGCCTCTGCCTCTCAAGAGCTGGAATTAAAGGCGTGGGCCACCACAGCCAGCTATAACATTCTAAAAAATATTTTTATTGCATTTTTGTGCATTTCATACAATAATTTTAAACAAATTTAGACCACCCCATCCATGTCCCCAATAAACACACACCCATCGGATTTCATGTATTCTGACATATATGTTAAGTCCTATCTTGTCAAGCATTTCTACTCAGATGTCCCTTGGTGCAAGTTCATCCACTGGCGTTTAGTCATACTATCTAAAGTTACTCTCGTAAAAAGATCTACTCTACAACCAGAAAAGAAAACTATACACCCATATCCTTAATGAACATAGATGCAAAAATTCTCAACAAGATACTTGCAAACCACATACAGACACACATCAAAAAGATCATCCACCATGATCAAATCAGCTTTATCCCAGAGATACAGGGATGGTTCAATATACATAACTCAATAAACATCATAAATCATATAAATGGACTCAAAGACATGAACCACATGGTCATCGCAATAGATGCAGAGAAGGCCTTGACCTTTGACAAAATTCAACATGCTTTTATGTTTAAAGTTCTAGAGAGAATTGGACTGAAGGGAACATACCTCAACATAATTAAAGCCATATATAACAAACCCACAGCCAACATCATTCTAAATGGAGAAAAACTGGAAGTATTCCCATTGAAATGAGGAACCAGACAAGGCTGCCCGCTATCCCCACTTCTCTTTAACATAGTACTTGAAACTCTTGCATGAACAATAAGACAAGAGAAGGAAATTAAAGGAGTAATAATTGGAAAAGATCAAATTATCCTTTTGCAGATGATATATTATATCTAAGAGGTGCCAAAAATTCCACCTGAAAACTAGAAATTACACGTTCAGTAAAGTGGCAGGTTATAAAACTAACCTACAAAAGTCAGTAGACTTTCTATATACCAATAACAAGCAATAAGAGAAAGAGCACAGGGAAACCCTCCCATTCACAATAGCTGAAAAAAATAAAAAAT
>NW_008357637.1:1286227-1287701 GCF_000622305.1 Nannospalax galili | reverse complement strand
TTTTATACTTAATGTCGTTTGAGGATCTGGTCCTCAGGGGTTACATGGACTTGGGAGGAGCCTCTGGCTCCTTTCTTTTATCAGTTCCAACTATGTGAAGATAAGTCAAATGTCCTGCTGGATCATGGCTGGCTTCACTCAGAAGCATGGAAGAGATGTTTTCTCTGAGTTGACCCTCCTCTTTAGACCTTATCTTTCATGTTGCATAAGTCAACTCTAACTGGATCAAAGACCTCAATATGGAACCTGATGAAACTGTTAGAAGAACACATTGGCAGTAACCTACAAGATGCAAATGTGAGAAATCAGATACCAGGAGTTAAGGTCAAGAATCAACAAGTGGGACCTCATTAAACTAAAAAGCTTTCTTTATAGCAAAAGAAACAACCAAGAAAGTGAAGAGAAAACCCACAGTGTGGGAGAAAATCCTCATCAGCAACACAGCTGACAGAGGTGTAACACTCAGAGTCTATAAAGAACTCAAAGAAACAAGGAATCATGATAACAAGTGACCCAATTAAAAGACAGGTTAAGGATCTGAACAGAGAGTTCTCAATAGAAGGAATAAAGATGGCTAAGAAACATCTCAAAAAGTGTCCAACATCATTAGTAATTAGGGAAATGCAAATTAAAAACACTTTAAGATTTCATCTTACCCCAGTCAGACTTGCTAAGATCTAGAGAACAAATGATACCAAATGTTGGAGAGGATGTGGTGAAAGGGGAACACTCATCCACTGCTGGTGAGGCTGCAAATTGGTTCAACCCCTATGGAAAGCAGTGTGGAGAACTCTTAAAAAACTACAAATGAACCTACCATTTAACCCAGTTATACCACTCCTTGGCATATACCCAAAGAACTCGTCCTATTGCAGAGACACTTGTACATCCATGTTTGTTGCTGCTCTTTTCACAGTAGGTAAGAGATGGAAGCAACCTAAGTGTCCCTCAATTGATGAGTGGATAATGAAAATGTGGTTCATTTATACGATGGAGTTTTACTCAGCAGTAAAGAAAGATGAAATCGTGAAGTTTGCAGGTAAATGGATGGAACTAGAAACTTTTATACTAAGTGTAGTAACACATACTCAGAAAAAAAATCAATATATATTCTCCCTCATATGTGGATCCTAGAACCAGACTCTGATAAGTAAGTATGCAACAAGACATAATTACAGTAACCAGGATAATGGAAAGGAAACACAGGGAGGTAAAGGATAAGAAAGAACCTGAAAGAGAAGAACAGTAGGAAACAGGCGTTAATAAGGGAGATATGGATAAAAACTGGGTTAGTTTAAGGGAGGAGGGAGGGAAGGATATACAAGGAACCTAGGAGATAAAGGGAAAGTAGGAGCTCAAGAGAGGTAGGACCATAGGAGACGGGTATTTTTAAGGGAGAAATGGGAAAAATGGGGGCACCTTAATTGGGGAAACCATGATGGAAGGGTTAGACAATGCGAGAGATAAACAATCC
>NW_008357637.1:1259749-1285713 GCF_000622305.1 Nannospalax galili | reverse complement strand
GCTCCTCCCAAGCCCACGTGACCCCTGAGGAACAGATCCTCAAACAACCTTCAGAGTAAAAATAAATTGGTTTACCTGGACCAACTGTATGGCCTTAAACACCCAAAAGGAAAGTATAACCAAAGATTAAAGGGGCCAATATAATTTCATAAGAGTCCATATGCTTAGCTAAAGGCTACATAACAAGCAACAATGCCAGACAGCTGATATCTTCTTTTGAGTTGTTGGCCAGGGTAGCCAAAGGGACTCCCAGAAGTAACCCAGCATAGAACTGGGAAAATGAACAGCAGACCCCAATCTTATCTAAAAGAATATTGACAACTGATTACTGCTAGATGAGGAACAGCTGACCCTCCTAAACAAAGACCTCTAGATAGACTGACTAGATTCACCAGAAGGGCAAGTAGTGGGGAATGGCTGGGGGTGCTGACAATACTGCAGGCAGTAGCAGGGATATCAGAGTATAAGGGCTCTAGTGGGGGCGGGGAGGCTATGGCAGGGTGCTATCTGGGAAGTGGGCGTAAAAAAAAATTAATTAATTAAAAAAAATAATTCTTCAAAGCATAAAAATTTACTCCTTAATAATTAGTAGATGTGAAAAACATTACCATTGAAATCTACTTGATGACTTTATATCCATGCTCAGATGCTAAGGAGCTCAGAAAGTAACCAACTGTGACTAGTAATAATCAGATATACAGAGATTAGAAAAGCATATGCATCTTAGTGTCAATTGTATTAAAAATGAATTTTTCTGTTAAAAAAAAAAAAAAGATCCCCTCTCCCTCACCCAGCAGTAATCAGTTGCCAATAGTTCCTCAGCTAGGGTTGGGGCCTGTTGCCCATTTCCCTTGTTCTACACTGAGTTTTTGTCTGACTGAGTCAGCCTGGGTCTTGTGCATGCTGTCACCACTGTTACAAGTACATATGAACAAGTTCCCAGCTGCCTGAAAGGCCCTATTTCCTTATGTTCATGACCAACCCTGGCTTCCTTGTAACTTTTATATGCCACTGTCACCACCTAATTTTAGGCAGTGCTGGGGTCAAACCTAGGGCCTCTGTATGCTCGTCTAGGTTAGCTCTCTACCCACTGAGCTACTGCTCCAGCACTTTCTTTCACATTATATAATAGTTGGAAGAGCAAGTACTTCCAAGTGCTAGAAACCCAACTTGCTTAGATAGCGCATTTTATACAATAACTGTGGAGATAATTACATTATATTTTCATTTTAAAACATGTTACCAAACTTATAATTGAGAGAAAATAAAAGACTATGGTAAGGAAATAACATGTCTCAGGAAACATAAGAAGTTCTATCTTCAAGGATATGGTAAGAAGGCATCCCCTCATGCTAAGGGAAAGAAGGCTTAAGAAGTACTCATTTTGTCTTGTATATTAGACAATAACTTCTTTCATGCGGTTATGGCACAGATGAGTCTGGACTGACATGGACATGTTCTAATAAATGGCACCTATAAAGGAAACTTACAACTTAGTATGGCATGGGTTATACTTACCACATCCCATGACTCTACTAGTGGAATGCTTTTAAGTAAAGTTCCATATTCATTACAGTGGAAATCCAGGTGAGCTTTTCCTTCAGCATCTATCTGAGTAACAGCTACTACGGAAAGCAAGTCCAACTCATCTTCATAGTCCACAATTTTGAAAGTCTTGGAGACAGATGAAGAAGATAAAGAGGGGTTGAATTCAGTTAATGATGATATTCCCACATTTATAATTGAATTATTCTATTTCTTACAAAAATAAGGTAGAAGAATGATTGAGTGGGAGGAACAATAAAAATGCACCTCTACTTATATACCTAGCAAAATATCAGTCATTCTTCAGATTTTCAAAAGTTAAGCAATGTCCTATAGACTTTGACAGAAAGAAACAAAAGATAACTGAAATTCTTACAATGACAGCAAACTAAACCTTCTTCAGATACAAAGAAGTATCCTATTGCTGCCTCTGAAATGTGTGTCCATGTGTTCCTACAAAGGTCTAAACATATAAAGCCCAGATCTATCTGAAGCCTGAAAAATGCTCTCTGAACTCTAACAGTTTCATCCCAGAAAAACACAGCCATCTCAAGAAGGACTGATAACCCCATCACATACTAATTTTAACTCTATTTGCCATCTTGTTTTTGCATGTGTATGTATGCATATGTGTGTTTGTATGTGTGGAAGACAGAGGTTGACACTGGGTGTCTTGATTGGTATCTGGTTTATTTACCAAGGCCGGGTCTCTCACTGAACCTAGAGCTCAGATTCAGCTAGTCTAGTTAGATAGCTTATCCTGAGGGTCCTGTCTCTGCCTTTTGAGCATTGGGATTACAGGTGGGCCACCATGCCTGGCTTATGTGAGTGCTGGGAATCCAAATTTGAGTCTTTACACATGCATGGAAAGTGTTTTATGCACTGAGTCATCTCCCCAAATCACTTTTTGTTTAAAAAAGTATTTTTTTTATTCCCTAAAGAAAGCAAAGTAGGGGGTCAGAGAGAGCTCAGTGGTTAAGAGCACTGGCTGCTCTTGCAGAGGACAGGGGTTCAGTTCCTAACACCCCATGGCAGCTAACAACCATCTCTAACTCCAGTTCCAGGGGATCTGATGCCCTCTTCTGGCCTCTGAAGGCACTGTACACATATGGTGCATGTACATACATCTAGGCAAAACACTCATATACATAAAAAAAAAAAAAAAGAAGCTGGGCATGGTGGCACATGCCTTTAATCCCAGCACTCGGGAGGCAGAGGCAGGCAGATCTCTGTGAGTTAGAAGCCAGCCTGGTCTCCATAGGAAATCCAGGCCAGCTGGGGCTACAGGGAGACCCTGTCTCAAAAAGACAAAAAAAAAAAAAAAAGTTAAAAAGAAAAATGGACATGTGTACACACACATATACATAATGTAAATTTTTTAAAAATAAAGCAAAGTGAGGCAATATTAAGAACTAAAATCCAATCCACAGAGCAGGATGGGGTCAAGAGGAATTAGCAATAGTAAACAGAAAAAGAACAGAACTCAGTCTCGAGGGAGAAAACCTGGGGCTTTAGCAGTCTTTCCGGGGAAACAGATCAGTACCCAAAAAGCCAGGGATAGATGCAGGAAGGCACACCTTGGTTGATGGGCTTTCACAGTGAGTTTCCTCTTAATGACCATGCACTAACCCTTCACTTATGTTTGGTTAACTTTGCTCTTTAACCATTTATATTTTCTGCCTTCACTACCTTACAGTAAGAAAATGTACAGAGGATTTTTTTCAGTCAAGATATCACTACAGAACCCAGATCATCCTTGAACTGGCAATCCTCCTTCCTCAGTTTCTTGAGTGTTAGGGTTACAGGTGTGCACCACCATGCCTAGCCATGGCCAAATTTTAAAGGACTATTTCTTGCCTGACTATAGATTTTAGTCAGAATTCTCTGTCAACTCTTATTTACAGGCTCAAGATTTTTGTTTCCTAATCTCATGACACAGAACAGGCTTTTGTTGCCACCTCATTCCCCTCTTTTCAGTCATGATTCTTTTGGGATATTTTAGTAACTATTGAACATGCTTTTCTATACAGGGCAGGGAGCATTCTGCTTTGTTTCAATAGGTCTCTATAGCCCAAAATTATACATTCTTTTTCTGTTGTTATTTGTTGATAGTAGTCACATACTAGAAAACAATTGTTGAGTCATCTCTCCAGCTCTTAATTTATTTTAAAAGATTTTCGAAAACTGTCTTCAGAAGCCCACCCTAACACTAGTTCCCACATAGGTATACACAGTTTATGATTTAATGAGTTAAGTATTTATGTGATAGTTATTATTTGATTTTTTTTTTGGAGCTGAGGACCGAACCCAGGGCCTTGCGCTTGCTAGGCAAGTGCTCTACCACTGAGCTAAATCCCCAGTCCCAATAGTTATTATTTGAAATCATCTGATAAGTGATTTCTTTTTTTTCTTTTTTTTTTTTTTTGGTCTTTTTGTGATAGGGTCTCCCTGTAGCCCCAGCTGTCCTGGAACTCACTATGTAGACCAGGCTGGCCTTGAACTCACAGAGATCCACCTGCCTCTGCCTCCCAAGTGCTGGGATTAAAGGCGTGGGATCTGGGAATTGAACTCAGGTCATCAGGTATGCACACAAGTGATGAGCCATTTTGCCAGCCCTTGAAGAATTTTCCATTAAGAAATTTCCCCGGGGCTGGAGAGATGGCTCAGTGGTTAAGAACACTGAATGTTCTTACAGAAGACCTGGGTTCGAATCCCAGCACCCACATGTCAGCTAACAACTGTCTGTAACTCCAGTTCCAAGGGATCTGACAGCCTCTTCTGTCCTCCGCAGACATTGCACAACACGGGTGCACTTACCTACATGCAGGCATAACACTCATACACATAGAATAAAAATAATAAATAACTAAATAAAAAAATTTTAAAAAAAGAAATTTCCCTTAGAAAATGGATATATCAAAAAACAATTAGTAAACTAATGATGTTTTCTAATTATTTTGGCCCTATGAACCTTACTGCAAATAAAATTTTGTGAATAATTCCAATGAGGAAAGAGAGGATGGCAAAGCAGCACGGCACACAGTCTTACTGTTCTGTTGTAGGGAATCCCTCACTTCCAATGTCTACCCCAAGGCCTAGGAAGCACTAATTTGAAATTCAGCATGCAAGCAGACTAGCTTGGCTGTTATCTTGGTTAAAGCAATACCTCTTGCTCTGGGTCATCATCCAGAAGACTGAAGCTTCTTTTTACCACCCGTCCAGAAGCTGTAACAGTGAATAAGTTTTCATTCTATCAGAAGGGAAAAAACAAAAATAGGATAATTTCCATTAAATGCAATCAAAGGCGACATAGCACTAACGAAGTTGGTAAAATTAGCCAGCCCCTCTCTAATTAGTCAGGAAAAATAATTCATTTTAACAAAGGCTTTACATAAATATCAGAATAAATAAAAATTAAGTCATTCATTCCACTGACTTTTGCCTTAGCATAGTACAGAAAACTAAGTTGGACCCGCTTTTAGAAATTTCCCTTCTCATCACTTTCTTCATGGTCTTAATTTATATACTAATAGTATGGATCTAATGTATGGTATCTGGCTTTAAAAGATTTATATAAACACCTCAACTAAACCTAAGTTTACACAACTATTTAGAACCAAAGATTGATATTTCTTCACTAAAAAACTTAGAGAAACTCAGAAAGGAAATGAAAATAAGCAAAAACTAAACTCAATATACTAACTATCTTCGAATCTCATACACAAATGGGACTAAAACCAGCTACTAAGGTAGACAAAATTGAGTAGACTTTTTTAGGGTTGTGGTGCTATTTTCAGTCTATTGAAAGGCAAACATAGCTACATATTATATTATTACATACAAAGACAATTATGGGGGCTAGAGAGATGGCTCAGCGGTTAAGAACACTGACTGCTCTTGCAGAGGACCTGGGTTCAATTCACAGCACCCACATGGTCGTGGCTAACAATCATCTGTAACTCCAGTTCCAAGGGAATACTATGCCTGCTTCTGACCTCCGTGGCACTGCACAACACAGATGTACCTACCTATATGGAGGCAACATATTCATACACATAAATAAAAATAATAATTTTTTTAAAAAAAGAAAATTATACAGGATGTAAAAAAATATTTTTGACTTACTCTGTCTTCTCTATTGGCAAAAATAACAAAATCTTCAGAGATCTGATGCTGAGAGCTATTATTTTTCATCTCACTTAGCTTTAAAACTCTGAAAAGAAAAATAAAAAAGAATTCTAAGAATCTAAGATTTCAGTATACCATCAAAGTGCCAAGGTTGAACTCAAATGAAACTGAACAAAGGAAAATGACTGTATTCTAATTTGCTTTCTATTGCTTGATAAAACACTGACCAAAAGCAACCTGGGGGAAGGAAAAGTTTATTTGGCTTATACTTCCACACCACTGTCCATCTTTGAGCAAAGTCAGGCAGGAATTCAAGGCAGGAACCTGGAGCTGAAGCAGAGACCAAGGAGGAACACTGCTTACTGGCTTGCTCCTGTGTACTGGCTTGCTCCTGTGGCTTTCTTTTTTTTTCTTTCTTTCTTTTTTTTTTTGGTCTTTTTGAGACAGGGTCTCCCTGTAGCCCCAGCTATACTGGAACTCACTGTGTAGACCATGGCCTTGAACTCACAGATCCGCCTGCCTCTGCCTGCTGAGTGCTGGGATTAAAAGGCATGCACCACCATGCCTAGCTAGCCTGCTTTCTGATATAATCCAGGACTGACTACCTACCTAGGAGTGGCACCATTCACAATGGGCTGGGCCCTCCCACCATCACTTAACAATCAAGAAAACAACTCTCAGACATACCCACAGGCCAATTCATAGAGGAAATTTCCCAACTGAGGTTCCCTCCTCCCAGGTGTGTCAAGCTAACAAAGCCAACCACAACAGATAGCAAGACAGTTTTCCTCTACTGACTATAAAATGTCTGGTCACCAAATGTCAACAAATTTCACACTCAAATTTCGTTAAACAGAAAAACAGGGGCTGGAGAGATGGCTGCACTGGCTACTCTTGGAGAGGACCCAGGTTCAATTCCCAGCACCTACATGTTGGCTACGAGTTGTCCTTAACTCCAGTTCCAGGGGAATTTGACACTCTCTTCTGACCTCTGAGGCACTGCATGATACGGGTACACTCACATACATGCAGGCAATACACTCACAGACATAAAATAAAAATAATAAAAAAGCTTTTTTTAAAAAAAAAGAAAGAAAAACAGCAGCTCTGACAATGCGTGATATTGAACTAGGTAATGAGGTAGCTTGTTCAGGCCAAAACCATTTTCAAAGGAGCTTAATGAAAGTTACTGTGCAGAACCCTGTCTCTTCTGTCCTGCAACAGGCTCTTAATGTCTCACCCTAACTGCTATAATAGTAGATATTTTATTTGCACTCTCATTTCTATATAATGAGATAGCTAAAAACAGTACTTAAGAGTTACCAGTAGAGACTGGATCAGCAACTAAATGTAAGAGTTTTCATTATAATGTTTAAAACCTGCAAATGACAATACTTTTTTCTTAGGATTATATTTAAAGATTTGGGTTTGCTAAGTACAAATGTTCTCAAGGGTCAAACTTATTAAGCAAGAGAAAATAAAACAATTTGCTTCCCACATATACAAATCTGATCATATTATTAAGTAGTTTCAAAAGCAGGGCTAGAGATGGCTCAGCTATTAAGAGCACTGGCTGCTCTTGCAGAGTACTGAGGTTTGAATCTCAGCACCCACATGGCAGCTAATAACTGTTCATAACTCCAGTTCCAGGGGATCTGATGCCCTCTTCTGACCTCCATGGGCACTGCATGACATGGATACACCTACCTACATGCAGGCAATACACTCATATACATAAATAAAAATATTTAAAAAAGAATCTTCAAAAGCGCTATGCTCTCAAAGCTCAAAGTCTCATATGCACGCAAAGAGAACAGCAAGGAGAAACAGCTACTGTGGACAAGGATAACTGGACAACTCAACACTGCTAGAAATAAGAAATCAGATGTTTTAAATCGCTAGTTATCTCAATTAGTGGCAATATTAAAAAGGGCTTATCTTATATAACTTGAGAAAAGATGTACTCTTTGTGGACCTTATTTTCTTTTTCTTTCCTTCAATTCCTTTTTAGTTTTTTTTCTTCTTTCTGGATTTGCACATGCTAAACAAGCCCTGCTACTGAGCAATACACAGCTCTCAATCTTATTTTCTTAAGCTAATAGGGCTAGCAACAAACATTAAACAGATGAGGGTGGGAGCTGGAGAGATGGCTCAGCTGTTAAGGGCACTGGCTGCTCTTGCAGAGGACCCAGGTTTGATTCCCAGCACCCACATGGTGGCTAACAACCATCTATAACTCCAGTTCCATGGATCTGACACCCTCTGTGGGCATTGCACAACACAGGTGCACTTACATACCTGCAGGCAATATACTCATACACAAAAAATAAAAATAAAAATAAATTAAAAAGAGATAAGTGTGAAGCCAGGTGTGATGGAACATATCTGTAAGGAGCTCAGAGCATGGGGAGTTCCATTTTTTCACTCCTGAGAAGAAGACAAAGTGCAGAGCAGATTCTAGGGGTCCCGTAATAGGCTGTTATTGTCATCATTCTTAGTGAGGATGAAGGTCTAACAAAAAATGATGACAGTGGGCAAGGGCAGAAATGTTTAGACAGATTTAAGAAATGTTAAGACCAGTCATGGGATATCTGTAACACCTGCACTTGGGAAATAGTAAAATAAATGACATTAGCAGGATGTGTATACATGAGAGAGAGAGAATGTACAAGTGCTTAAATGTATACATATTGATAAAAGACAAGAAGACAAGGTAACATCAAGAATAATTTCAGCTTTCTGGGGCTGGAGAGATGGCTCAGTGGTTAAGGATACTGACTGTTCTTGCAGAAGGCCCAGGTTCGAATCCCAGCACCCACATGGCAGCTAACAACTGTCCATAATTCCAGTTCCAGGGGATCCAACATCCTCTTCTGTCTGCCATGGGCATTGCATGACATGGGTGCACTTACCTACATGCAGACAATACAAGCATACATTAAAAATAACAAATAAAATTTTTAAAAAAAAGAATAATTTCAGCTTTCTATTCAGATTTCTGACATGAGCCAGATGAGAGATTTGGGCTAGTATATAAAGTGTGGGGCAGGAAGGGCAGTAGTTTAATTTTTGAAGCCAAGGGAATTACTAGAATCAAACAGGAAGAAAATATTGACTGAGAAGACCTAAGTACTAAGGACAATCAACAATTAGTGGAAGTCTAGGTAGAAGATTGGAATATGAAAGATTACTTCAAAAGACAGTTAAGAGATGGAGGAAAATACTCTGGCGTCAGGGAAGTCAAATAAAGAACAGTTCAAAGGAAAAGAGGCCAACTTGTAAAACTGTAAAACAAAAATCAATCTATTATCTTTCCTGTATTGAGGCTTTCAGAAAACAAAAACCATCGACTATCTTTTCTGTATTAAGGCTTTCGGAACAAACACAAATCACATATTTTTTTAAACCAGAGACTGAATCTAGTACCTCACACATGTTTAAGCAAGTGCTCTACCACTGAAATACAAATACATCCCTAGCCCTTTTTTCACTTTTTGTTTTGGGACAAAGTCTTGCTAAGTTGCTCAGGCTGGCCATGAACTTACAATCTTTCTGCCTTGGCCTCCTGAGTAGCTGAGATTACAGACATGCACCACCAGGCTCAGTCATCTTCTTCCTCATTAATCTTAGGAAATTAATTAAGATCCATCCAGTTAGGTATGTGGTACACTCCTGTAACCCTAGCACTCAGTAGGTAGAGGTAGGAAGATTATAAATTCAAGGCCAGCCAGGGCTACATATACTTGCAACCAGTAATATCTTAAGACCTATCTCAAAACAAAACAAAAAAACTCTCAATGAGCAACATCAATCTATAATTCCCCTTCATTCATTCATGTATCATCTATCCAGGAATTTACATACAATGTTTATAAACAGTAATGAGGAAGCTATGAATAAACCACATTTTATAGATGCCAGTCTCTGCAGAGATACTCTCAACAAGCGAATTATTCAGAGTCACAGTAGTTATAGGCAAAAACAAAGATGCCAATAATGCTTTCAAAAATTACTTTTAATTTTAAGGTGCTAATGAAATTACTCACTTGATTTGATTTGGGCCAACGTGTATTATTCTTCCAGAAGCATCAGGGTGGAAATAGATCCAGTCAGATTCTAGAGAACAGCATTCCATCTCTTGGATCCCATTTTTTGCCTGGAATTGGAAAAAAAAAAAATATTGAAAAAAAAAGATTAGAGGGAAATCAAATAAAATTTCAAACCTAACACTTTCAGGTATGCAAAAGCATAGGAAAAAGAAAGCATAAACCAGTTGAATTGAGGTGTGTGTATTGGCCAAAGGGGCACATTCAAACCTGAGAAACTCAGAACATTTAAAGTCAGAAATTTCATTGGATTTACTCCATGGCATGCAGCATACCTCACAAGTAATAGGAATATAAGTTACCACATTTCATGCACATACTTTGTGTTAGGAACTATGGAGATGCATTATTGTCACCATTCCATTCGACTTTGATAACACTCAGAGCAGATATTAACCCTACTTTATGGCTAAAGAGATTGACACACAAAGAGAACAAATCTTTTGCCCAACAATAGATCTGACTTTTGATCTATTGACTCCAAAGTCCATAGACTTTCTATTATTATTCATATGTAATTTCCTACAACTTCTTCCTCTCAACCCTAACCGCAACGACCTGTCAATCAGAAGACTGGGTTACACACACGCAAACATGTAACCAAACTTGTAATCTCTGACACAAGTCACATAATATTAGATAAGTCAAATATTAAACTCTCCTATCTGAGGAAATGGTCTAATATTGTTTAGCATTTAAGGCAAGAAAAGAGATCACAGTCTTTTTTAAAAAAGTATTTTATTTATTTATTTTTTTTATTTTATGTGTATGAGTGTATTGCCTGCATGTATGTGAGTGCACCCATGTTGTGCATTGCTGCAGGTCAAAAGAGGGTTTGGGATTCCCCTGGAACTGGAGTTAAGGACAGTTCATAGCCACCATGTGGGTGCTGGGAATCGAACCTGGGTCCTCTGCAAGAGCAGTCAGTGCTCTTAACCGCTGAGCCATCTCTCCAGCCCCTGAGATCAGTCTTTTTAAAAATATTTTATTATTTTTATTTTATGTGTATGAGTGTATTGCTTGCATGAAAGTCTATTGCATTTTATTATTTTTATTTTACATGTATAAGTGTATTGTTTCCATGTATGCAAGTGCGCCCGTGTCTTATAATGCCTATGGAGGTAAAAAGAGGGTGCCAGATCCCCTGGAACTGGAGTTATAGATGGTTGTTAGCCACCGTGTGGGTGCTGAGATTTGAACCCAGGTCCTCTGCAAGAGCAGTCAGTGCTCTTAACTACAGAGCCATCTTTCCAGCCCCGAGAGCACCTTCCTTTTGAGACTATAAGCAACTTGAGGAAAGAAAATGTGTCCCCAGCTATGTCTGGCCATGCTAGACTTTCTATAAATGATTAAATGGAAAAATCAACAACTCAATTATATTTTGAAGGAAAGTGAAGATGAATTTAATAGGTAAAAATGTCTACTGTTTTATCATGGGCCACTGCTTCTTATCATGCCATAAGCAACTTCAGAAAAACCCTTGAAAATGCAGTTTCTCAACACCTACACTGTGATCTCCAGAACTCCATCCTGTTCTACTTTGAAGAGTAAAGAGCCACATCCCATGTAGAAACAAAATCAACAACACATTCCACAGCAATTCCAGAGGCAGCCTAAACACAGTCTGTCAACAATCCCACAGTAGCATATGAGAGATATTTCCCATGGGTCCCCACTATGAGACTGTTAAGAACAAAACTCCTTAGGCAGGTGTGGTGACACACACCTATTGATTCCTGCACTTGGAATGTGAAGACGGGAGTATCAGGAGTTAAAGATCAGCTTTGGCTATGTAAGTTCAAGACCAGCCTGGGCTACATGGTGATTTCAAGGCCAGCTAGGGCTACAGGAGACCCCGTCTCAAAAAGACCAAAAAAAAAAAAAAATTTCTTTTTGAGACAGGGTCTCCTTGTAGCCCCAGCTGTCCTGGAACTCACTATGTAGCCTAGGCTGGCCTTGAACTCACAAAGATCTGCCTGCCTCTGCCTCCCAAGTGCTGGGATTAAAGGCATACGCCACCACGCCCAGCCCCAAACAGTATTTTCTATATTCTCTCTACTCCTATATTTTAAATTTTCCACAAATTATTAAAACAAATTAATAAAAAATGATTCTTGGAACATATACAGTACAGCTACTAGGGAATAAAAATTTCTAGTACAAATTTATTGCTAAAATAATTGAATGCTCATGTTTACCAAGGTATTATCCTTTAGGGCACAAATATGGAAAATTCCTTTCTGTTTCTTCTTATTAGGTGTGATGATGTAGTGCCAAGGATGGCCTCCGATCTGAAATGCATTCTCCAGGGATGAAACTTCAAAGAGCAGTGGTAGGGGATCTTTAAAGACAAGCAAGAGGAATTTATTAGTTTCTCATTTCTGGTGGCCTTGCAAAATTCATTAACTAAGTTCAACCTTTCTTGGTATGTGTGCATAATTTATAAAGTTCCATTAATGAAAAATTACTATGTTAAATGGAATAAAATGCAATCAGGAAAGAGGCTTATTGCTAAGCTGGTAGGAAACAAAATTAGGCTATGAATAAATTTTCTGGGCATCTGTTTTGGGGGTTTATGTGGCCTACATGTACACAGACATAAAAAGCTGACTAAAGGTGCTGCCACTGATTGAGCATCTGCTACGTACAAGCTGCAGCATCCAGCTCCCATAACAATCATACCAGGTAATGAGGTCTAGTAAATCTTTCAAATGCAAGGAGACCTTCGTATCGTAGGTTAACAGGCATACACCAGCAAACTTTATGAGGTCTGTCTTGTATAACATTTCTTGTGTAAAAGCAACATTAGTCAGAATTAATGCAACCAGTGAGGACAAGACCTGCCACAATGGAGGCTTTATTAAAGGGCAGCCACCACTACTAGTACCATCATCAAACAAGTTAAACTTAAGGTGGATCTGACATATCTAATCACAGTCTCTTTTGAGAGTGGACATCAAAGAAAATTTTATTCGTGCTTTTCAGTCTTCCTCTTTGATCACAATTTAATTACACCATAATAGATCTATTCTTTTTTAAATTTTTTATTATTTTTATTTTATGTGTATGAGTATATTGCCTGCATGTATATAAATGTACTCATGTCATGCAATGCCCATCGAGATCAGAAGAAGGTGATGGATCCCCTGGAACTGGAGTTACAGATGTTTGTTAGCCACCGTGTCGGTGCTAGGAATCAGATCGTCTGTAAGAGCAGCCAGTGTTCTTAGCACTGAGACATTTCTCCAGCCCCATAATAGACCTAGTCTTAAAAGTATAAGAAGGTATTGCAGCTTGAGATCACCATTTCCTATGGTGGCTACAAATTAGGTGGCTAATCGGCAACCTCTTGATTTGCCCTTTGTAAACTTTTGGTTTGCAAAGGCACTAGTATTAAAGGGGTTTATCTTACAAAGATCATTCATGGAAAAGTTGCGTGCCAGACATTAAAATGTGTGCTTTGGGCTGGAGAGATGGCTCAGCAATTAAGAGCGCTGACTGCTCTTGCAGAGGACGTGGATTCGATTCCCAGCACCCACATGGCGGCTACAAACCGTCCTTAACTCCAGTACCAGGGGAATCTGAAGCTCTCTTCTGACTTCCGCAGCATTGCACGACATGGGTGCGCTCACATACATGCAGGCAATACACTCATAAACATGAAATAAAAAAAATAAAATAAAAAATAAAATTTAGCCGGGCGTGGTGGCACACGCCTTTAATCCCAGCACTTGGGAGGCAGAGGCAGGTGGATTTTGTGAGTTCAAGGCCAGCCTGGTCTACATAGTGAGTTCCAGGACAGCTGGTGCTACAAGACTCTGTCTCAAAAAGACAAAAAAAAAAAAGTGTGCTTTATTGGGACTCTTTGTAAGAACTATTTACTTCCTAGATCTTTACATAGGAGAAAAACAATGCAAAGCAGCTCACAAACATGAAGAAGGAACAGGTATACATATATCAAATATATTTAAGATACTTAAAAAACTTTTAAGAAAAGGGTAATGCCTTTAGTACATAAAAGTCTTTAAATAATAGGAAAAATATTAATAACCCAGTTTAAAAAAATGGTCAAAGGGCATGAGTCAGTAGATGGCTATACTATACAGTAAATGAGGAAAATAAGAACTTTAAGAAAAACTAGAATTTCAATCCAGTATTAAAATTTAATTAGGTATGTTTCAGAGGATGTGAATAGGAATTCAAACTGGGAAAATAATCAATGGAAATATGTATTTAAAAAGAAATACTTTCCCCAGCAGTTATTGAAAATAGCACTAAAATAGTAGCAAGTTTCTGTTTAGCACAACCCTGAGAGACTTGCTAATCCTCCAAGAACTCAAATTTGGATGATTATAAAGGCCTAGACATCCTCAAATGGTAGCTGATTCCATGCTTTCTGATGAGAAAATTTCCAGATGGGTCTGGATCATCCTATAGCTAAGAAGCAAGGATTTTCAGAAGGCTCTCAGAGTAGCATGGAGAAGCGCCAAAGACGCTTCTAAGGTTGGATTGTGGAAAAGGAGACACTTTTTATTTTTGTTTTTCTTGAGACAGGATCTCACTACGTAATCCTGGCGGGCCTGATACTGGCTCTGTAGCCCAGGCTAGCTTAGAATTTGTGGCAGTTCTCTTGTCTCAGCCTCCTGAATGCTAGGACTACATGTGTACACCACCATGCCTGCCAGAAAATAACTATGATTAATTAGAATACTTTTGGTTTTCTCGGACAAAGTCTAACTATGTAGCCTAGGCTGACCCTAAACTCATGGCAATCCTCCTGTCTTACCTTACTGAATGCTGGGATTATAGATGTGCTGCCCACAGGTCTGGCCTTAATTAGTATACTTTGAGACTGTGAAAAGTCAAACAGTAATACTTCAAAGTAGACTTCTAATATAAAGTACACAAAATGATTGCTGTATTGTTTATAAAGGAAGGTCTATAAAAGAATTTTCTAAATTTTAAATATAAAGGATAATTATTTTTCTAAATAAATTTTTATTTTAAAAACTTTAGCAAAAAGGCAGCATTTAAAGTATGCATACACATATTTTCTTATCGTGAAAAAAAGAAAAAGGATAAAGCAGAAATGAAAAATGTTTTCTTCTGAGGATCGATATGAGGACTCACTAGGTTAGAGGATTCTCTGCATCTAAATGTCTGATACATACTGACAAACTGTCCTCCTTGAAGGGTCCACATAATGCATTCTGCCTCTTCTACCTTCACCACCCATGTTTTAGTAAAAGTTCCAACTTTTTGATATTTGAGAGTCTGAGAAAATGTCTTATAACATGCATCTCTCTTACTAGGGACCTTGAAATTTGTACTCCTCCAATTAACTCTTTTATAGTTCATTTCTTTTGCACAACCTACTTAGCTCCTTTTCAACTGTTGTCAGTTGTTCTGATCTGCAGAACACTTTCTATTTTGAGGAAACTACCCCTTTAGAGTATGTTTTCCAAAAGTGTTCCATTTGTTATTTGATTTTTGTTGTTTTCAGCACAGACTGGCCTGGATATAGCCCAAGATGGTCTCAAACTTATAAAACTCCTGCCTCGCCTCCTCAGTGCTCAGATTACTGGCTTGCAACCACATCCACCATACCATTTGAATTTTTTTAGTTAGTTTCTTAAGCATATATTGGATTTTGTTACTGCTGCAAGTTTGTTTTTGTTTTGTCATGTAGAATTTTATTTAATCAGATTTATCCATTTCTTCTTACATGACTTAGGTTTTAGATCATACTTAAAGGTCTTTCCTACCCTGAGATGGAAAGATTCTCCCAAGTTCTCATCTAGATTTTTTTTTTTTTGCTGTTGTTTTTGAGGCAGGGTCTCATTATGTGGCCCTGACTGGCCTGGAACTTACAGGCCTGCCTCTGTTGGAAGTAAAGGCATGTGCCACCACACCCAGCCCCTCTAGAGCTTTTATATCCTAATCCATCTATTATTTTAGTATAAATAGTTGAGACAGAATTCCAACTTCATTGTTTTATAAATCCATCCATCTATCCATTCATCTATCCACCCATCCATCCATCCATCCATCCATCCATCCATCATGGTACTAGGGGCAGAACCAAGGGCCTAGACAGGCACTCTACTGCTAAGCTATACTTTCAGGCCTCATCAATGTAATATTTGTATTGACATTAAAAAGTGAGTTAAGTTGTAGCTACATGCAACAACATGAGATAAAACTCAAAAGTAATAACCTAGGTGAAAGAAGCCAGAGGAAAAAGTACATATACCCATATAACTGCTTATTTCAAACTCTAGAAAATATAATCTATAATAAAAGAAAGATGTCATTGGTTGCCCACAGCTAGGGTGAGTAGAGAACTGACTGGGAAGGGCACAGGGGAACTTTTGAGGGAGATAAGGATTTTAAATTGGTTTCATGGGTCTATACACTTGGCAAAAACCAACTGTTCCATTATAATAGGTATGTTTATTTATAAATTATGTCTTAATACAATATTTTTTGGGGGTCTTTTTAAGACAGGGTCTCTCTGTAGCCCCAGCTGACCTGGAACTTACTATGTAGACCATGCTGGCCTTGAATTTAGGGATATGCCTGCCTCTTCCTCCCGAGTGCTGGGATTAAAGGCATGCATCACCACATCCAGCATTTGTAAAAGTGTGTTATGCAAGGGCATTTATAGAGCCAGGTATGGTGGCACATGCCTATAATCCCAGCACTTGGGAGCTGAAGCAGAAGGAACATGAATTTTCAGCCAGCTTCAGATACATAATGAGTTCCAAGACAGCCTAGGCTTCTTGGTGAGATGCTGTCTCAAAACAAACAAGCGCATGTGCGCGTGCACACACACACACACACACACACACACACACACACACACACACCACAATCAAAGCTCCAAACCAAGAGCATTTATGGTATGATTTTTTGGGGGGAGGGGGGGTCTTATACATATAGAAATATGCATATATACTATAAAATGAAAAAAGTACACCGAAGTGATAACAATTTCACATAAAAGGACTATGAATGTTTCAAATTTTCTTTCTTTTGTTTATCTGTATTTCCCAATTTTTCTTTAATGAAAATGAGCTGCTTTTATACTAAGAATAAAGTTAAAAGTCAAAACACTGTTATATTGTATAGAACTTAATAACACTGAAAAATCAATCTGGAGAATTAAATAAGATTGCACTTTCTATGGAGTGAAGTACACACTTCCAATCTAACTTGCTATTTTTCTTAGGCAGACTTCCAAAACATCATTATATCATTTTATAGTGACAAATAATTCCATAGATCATGCTTTCAAATATTATTTTATTTTTATTGATTGATTCATTCATTCATTGACTGAGACAGTATGTCACATTCCTAAAAGATTCTTGTGAATGTTTTTATATTGAATATAGGAAGTACTGTTGGAATTTCATAAAGGTGCATAATTCAGCTGGTTCAAGGTATTTAAAAGAGTCACGTTAAAAATATTTATTTTTGCCCCAATGGACATGAAGGAAGTCATGTGAAATCCCTTAAATAAAAGATTTGTGGGGCTTAAGAACACTGACTGTTCTTGCAGAAGACCTGGGTTCTAATCCCAGCACTCACATGACAGCTAACAACTGTCTGTAACTCCAGTTCCAAGGGATCCGACAGCTTCTTCTGTCCTCCGCGGGCATTGCACGACATGGGTGCACTCACCTACATGCTGGCATAACACTCATACACATAAAATAAAAATAATAAATAAAATAGTAAAAAAAAAAGATTTGTTCACTGTACAATATCAAAAAAATATTTATTTTGAACTTCATGGATAACTTACTTGGCTATATTGGACACTCTGCACAGATTATATAATTTTCATTAACTACTAAAAATAATATTCTTACATCTTTCATTTCTATTTCTTGACATGTTTGATGATACAACAATATAATGATGGGGAAAAATCTTGCCTTATTCCATTTATGTTAGAAAACCTTTTGGAGTTTTACCTAAAAATACAATGTTTATTAGTTGGAAACAGATGAAAATGTTTTCAACATAAGGAATGACTCTTAATAAATTAAGATAAAGATAAATATACTAGGATAATAAAATATATTTTCTCTTTGAATAGGCTCAAGGGATTTTTATTTCTATTTGCAATCATCAAACAACCTTGGATTCTGAGGTAAGTTCTAGACACAGGATTGAAGTTTCTAATGTGAAATATACACTCTGAGATTCCTGTGTAATCTGCCTCTTTTCTTAGACAGATATAAGAAACATCACTGAATTATACTGCTCTATAATGGTAATAATCTCATCTATGTTTTTGAACATTATCATTTACATTTTCCATTTTATTTTTGTTTTTTGAAACAGGATCTCAAATAGCTCAGGCTAGACTCCATCTTGTTGGTTCATTTCTTTTAATATATTTATTTTTAATTAGTTGCTGAATTGAATAAAGTTGGGTTTTTGTTTTTTGAGACAGAGTCTGATATAACTCTGGCTGGCCTCCAATTCACTATAAGGCTAAGGATGAGCCTGAACTCCTGATCCTCCTGCCTCTACCTTCCAGGTCTTGGGATTATAGGCATAAATGAGATACTACATTGGTATAAAATATAGAAATTTTTTAAACATGTTTATAGAATCATGTGTAATTTTCTTTTTTATGTTCTGTCAATCTGTAAGTATACTAGAAGTTCTCTCTAGATCCAGGATCTGCCTACCTTTAGTTGGCATAATATTAATATTTCCTAGAAAAACAACATTCTTAGAAATGTGTACATTTTATAAAATCAAAAAATCTTAAGTTGTAAGGAAGCTAAAGATCGTATGAATTGCTGTAACTCATCATTTTCCAGACAAGGAAATCAAGGATCAGAAAGGTAAAACAGCTTGCCAAAAATCTCTGATGAAGCAAGGCTTAGCATCTTCAAGCCTTCCTTAACTTCAACGAATAACTGACAGGATGTTGCTGACATTTATTTAGTACAAAGCAACATGCTACATGGAAGTAAAATGAACCCATTTATAATTAAAGAGAAAACACTTGGATGGCTACAATGAAAAACTATTTATATGACCACTTACTTTTAAGGTGAAAAAAATACTGTATACAGCCGTACCTGTGATTTTTATATTACAAGGAATGCCAAAGGGAGCCTCTCCTACAGTTCCAGTAGTCCCACCCCATCTGCATGCACACCCTAAGTCAAGTTTCTGTTGCATGAACTAAAAACAAAACAAAACAAAAATGGTGGCTTTAGAGCCCATTTACTTGCTTTCTGGAAAGAAAAAATTAAATTCACACGTACATGACAGAGAAAATGTTTTCATTCAATGGCCTTTCATCCTCCCACCCCTCTTATAAAGGTTATTTTGTCTTTTTCACATTTCTATACATTTTATAGTTTAAAACCACACGAGCACCTGACTCTCATTAAAAAAGAAAAACGTACTTCAGTTCAAACATCATACTAATTATGTCACATTGTAGTTTTCCCTACCTGTTCGATGATGACTTGGAAGCTATACAGTCTGACTAGTCCCGAGCTGTACATCACAATCAGTATTCCATGAGACAAAGTAGCATCTGTAATGTTCCCGAAAATCTGGGGGGAAAGGCAGATATCAACTAAGACCAGAAGGCCAATCCTCTGAGTGTTACAAATGTTTATATTCCTGCTTTATAATCTGGTCATCACTTTAACATTGCTGCCTAGCATTAAAACTTAATTAAAATGTAGCTACTTAAGGCTAGGTAAGCAGTAAGCCAATGGTTTCTCGGGCTGGAGCACCAATGAAAGCATAGCACACAATGCTTCGGAGCTTTGTCAATATCTAGTAATAATAAATGCTATTCCTCAAGGGACAGTATACAGCAAGGCCACATAATTTTAAAATGGGTATCAGGTATACAAACTAGAGACTTATTATTTATACTGAAATCTTCATATAGACAATTTTATTTATTTATTTATTTATTTATTTATTTTTTGGTCTTTTTGAGACAGGGTCTTCACGTAGCTTCAGCTGGCCTAGAACTCACTACGTAGACCAGGCTGGCCTCCAAGTCACAGAGATCCATCTGCCTCTGCCTCCCGAGTGCTGCGATTAAAAGCATGCACCACCACACCTGGCCATACAGACAAATATTAATAACTGTTTAGAGGTAAAAAGATCAGATCTTGGAAAGTAATTTCAAAGAGCCAACTGCAGATCTGTGTGGTATGTGTGTGTGTGGTGTGATGTAGTGTATATGTTGCGTGTCTGTATGTGTGTCTGTGTGTGTGTGCCTGGGCCCACATGTGGAATGCAGAGAATGACACTGTGTGTTCTGCTCTATCACGCTCCACTTTATTCCCTTGAAGACAGCATCTCTGTCACTGAATTTGGAGCCTGCCATTCTTTGCAGCCAGGCTAGCTGGGTGACACCCCATCCCTGCTAGTGCTGGGGTTACAGGTGAGTATGATTTTTATGTGAGTGCTGGGGATCTGAACTCAGGGTCTCATGCTTGCAGAGCAAGAGCTCCTACTCACTGAGCCATCTGCCTGATCCCCAGCTCCACATTTTTTTTTAAAATCACTGTGGCACTCCCAACTTTATAGTATGGTTTGATTTATCAACCACATAAAAAGCAACCATGTTAAAGATGAAAACCCCAAAGACATTTAGCTAGAGTAAGGCTTTTGCTTATTGTTCTGTTCTGGAATCATGTCATGATTTGCAGCTGAGAAAGAACGTGATTCTGTGGCTATTTTAATATTTAACAAAAGCAACATAGGCAAATATTCTTAGCAATGAAAGTAGAGAGAAAATAAAAATCTGTTTCTATTTCTACTCAAGAAAGATTACTTAGTGAAGATGTACGCTACCAATAAATAGCTTAAGTACATAAGACTATTTAAGAGCCCAACTCTCGTGTCATCTTAAACACCTATTTTAAGTAAAAGATGTGCTTTAATCCCAAGTAATAATAATCAAAACTAAATCCCTCAAATGACTACCTCAGACATATAAGGATACAAAGGAACAATTTTTGACTTTGCTAAGTGTTTGTTCCTATGATATAATGTAATACACATATAATCACTTAATCCATAAGCATAAAGAGAACAATTAACTACAAGTTGGGATTTTTGTCATTCTCTTAGAAAGATAATTATGGTTTGCTCTGAGTTGGGTAGCTCATAGCTTTTTAATTTACTGATCTTGGTCCCACACTTTGAAAGGAGTACTTGGGTAATTCAAACATTTTAAAATTAATAAGTGCTGTAATAAAATAGCTGCTCTATTTTTAAAATTGGCTTGTACTTTTGTGTCAAATCTAGGTTCAAATTTTAGCTCCTATATTTATAATCAAGATTTAAGTAGTTGCTTAACATCTTAATAGAATACACTGTTACAATGTTTTTAAAAAATACTTAAAGTGTCAAGCACGAAATACACAGTGATAACTAGTTTATTCAGTTTAGGATAAGGTTACATAATATAAAATATTTCAATATATTAGTCTTGCTTTCTAGTGCACAATAGAGCATCAAGATCTTATCCTCTACAAGATTTTTTGGTGTTTAAAGACTAGAAGAATGCCCTGAGATAACTTTATGCAAAGTAAAAATTTGTTTTAAAAGAAAGTAGAATACAACTCTCAATCAACTGAAATTTGTCTCTTCTTTCCTCCCATGTTAACTATTCCATGCAGCTATATCAAGATAAATGGGAATGCAATAAAAACCTGAACTGAATGAGTTAGAAAATTTACATACTTCATTACAAGTTAAAGCAAGTTTTAGACATATACCTTACAATTAAACAAGACATTTTGTTGAAGCTTAATGATCATTTTTACAAGCCTTGAAATATTCCCTTTGAAAAAAATGCCTTAGGTATTTCATAATTTTATAAAATATAAGTTGTTAATGACCACAGGTTTTCAATATTAACCAACCAAGAGGCATAAAAATACACAAAAGGATAAAGGGATAATTAGGCTCCTCTCAAGCCAAATGTTCTCTTCTTTTTTAATGAAATAAGCCAGATCAGAAACATTTTACAGACCAGGGAACATTCCTAATCAAAACAGCTAGTAAATAAATAGTGTCATTACATCTTATTGTCAATAAAATATTACAATTAAATAAGATATGCGTTCTTACCTTTTTGTTGATCTCTAGAATTCCTACAAGTGAAAAAGGTAGAACTTGGAATACTGCAAGGTACAACAAAACAGGCTGCTGAATACCTGCCTAGAAGGAAAAAATAAAATTACAGGCAACTTTCCAAAGTACTTCAGAAAATATCCATCTGTCTTAGTGGGGTGGTTTGAATGAAAATGTCCCCCATAGGCTCCAAGTATTTGGACATTTTGTCCCCAGATGATGGCGCTGTTTGGGGAGGTTTTAGAAGGTGTGGCTATCCTGGAGGAAGCATGTCACTGGGGGTGGGCTTAGAGAGTTCTTAAGCCTTGCCAGATCTCCAGTTGCTCTCTTGCTTCCTGTGCCTGTGTGATGATGTGAGAGCTTAGCTTCTGCTGCTCCTGCTCCAGCCAACTCCAGCCACCATGCCTCCCTGCCATGACAGACTACATGTAATTCCCCTGGAACCGTAAGCCAAAATAAACTCTTCCTTCTATAAATTGCTTGGGTCAGTGTTTCTATCACAGCAACAGAAAAGTGACTAATACACTTAGCATGCAATTATACAGAAGTTCTCATGAGCTGGGAACATCCATCTGTTTAGACTGAAAAGTTATTTCAGTAGCAAGGCAAACATACTTAAAATGTCCACTAACCCCTCAGCTCTTCACACATGCACATAATCATAAAAATCCACAAAAGTAAACAGTAAACATTTCTTAGTATTAAAATACTGTGCATTTGTATTGTAAGCTGGAGTTCTAACAATAACCAGCCTAACCAACCAGCCTAACCACGGCCAGTGGAAAGTAGCTCCACTGCCATGTTTGTAACTCAAGAACTCACCAATAAAAGCTACAGTGATTTGTCAGTGTGAAGAGGAGAGCTCCTTATCTTGAAAACCAAGTTCTTAACAATTTACTTCCATTATGCAATGTAAAATAATCTGTTTACTTCTCTAGTACAGAATTCAAGGGAGTATCTTAAATTTTCAGAAAACACAGTTGTCTGCTCTATCAGAGCAAAATTCTACTTGAACAGAAATAAGGTACCAAGAAGTAAGGAATCAAGAAATGAATACCAAGACTGTCCATCAAAACCACAATAAATAAAAGTCTTTCAAAGAGACACATTTTTATTAAGCTGAGCTCTTCAAGGTGCAAATCAGGTTCCGTCCATGTTCCCCAAACCTAAAGGCAGATATAATTATAATCCTGACAAAAAATTTATTAGTCATTGGCTGAATATTGTTGGAAAACATTCTAGGATGCAGAAATAAAATAACTTTATTTACATCATCAGAGGATAAACAAAAAACCTTGATATATGGCACTGTGTAGAATTAGACTGAAGTCTTGGTTCTTCAGGAATTTGAATTCTTTTTTTTTGGTGGGGCGGTGTTGAGACATGGTCTCACTCTGTCATCCCAGCACTTAGGAGGCAGAGGTGGGTAGATATCTGTGAGTTCAATGCCAGCCTGGTGTACATAGTGAGTTGCAGGACAGAGATACATAGCGAGACCTTGTCTCAAAAAAAAAAAAAGGTAAGTTTAGGGCCAGTGAGATGGCTCAGTGGCTAGATGGCTCTCAGCAGGTAAAATGCACTTGCTACCAAGCCCAAAAACTTGAGTTTCATCCTGGGAACCCACATGGTAGAGGGAAAAAACAGACTCCTGCAAGTTGTCCTGTGATCCCTACATATGTGTTGTGCTGTGCACCCCAAGTCCCAAATAAATAAGTATAGTATTAAATTTTTTAAAAGAAGTTTAAGTAGTCAACAAATAGCTTACTTGGCTCAGTGGCACACACAAATACAAAGGAGAGATAAGAGCAATAAGAGGCACCTGAATGGCCCACAGTGTGAAGGAATACTCTAGAGGTTAGCAAAGGAATGCTTCATGTGGCTATATAGATAAGGCAAAATTAGAGGAATGATTTAATTTGTTTTTTGTTTTTTTAAATTTTCACAGGGTTTTAAAAAATTTTTAATAACTACATGATTAGAAGAAGCATTTCACTACAGCTTTAACATATTCAGTAACACACTCCAGAGCAAGGGTACATCTCTTTTACAAGAGGGTGCAAGTTTCTAGGTTCACAGTTGAGTTAATACAGTTAAGGAATATTGAACTCACTATAAGCACTGTAAGTCATAAAACTGAATGAGTTTTTAACCTTTAAAAAAGATCTCCATTTCATTTCAGAATATATTGTTCCTTGCAGAAAGACTCATTGTTTTTCCTACTAATGCTGAGATGTTGGCTCATGTATTTCTAATCTGTAATCTGATTATTAGTCATAATTGGTTGCACTTGGATCCTTGGCACCTATATATGTCTACAAAGTCATCAGGTAGATTTCAATGGTAATGTTTATCATGTCTACTAATTAGCATGATGTGAATTTCCAGACCTCCTCCTATAATACATTTTAAATTTTTGTTGATTTATTTTTTCTATTTCACACAGAAGATCCCAAACCATCTTATTCAACTATACGCCCACTTCCCAAATGGCACCTTCCCATAGCCAGCACCTCCCACCCCCACCCCCGCCCTAGAGCCCTTATACTCTGATACCCATGCTACTGTCTGCTGTGTTGTCGGTAGCCCCAGCCATTCCCCACTACTTGCCCTTCTGGTGAATCTAGTCAGCCTATCTAGAGGTCTTTGTTTTAGGAGGGTCAGCTGTTCCTCATCTAGCAGCATTCAGTTGTCAATATTCCTTTAGATAAGATTGGGGTTTGCTGTTCATTTTCCCAGTTCTATGCTGGGTTACTATCTGGGAGTCCCTTTGGCAACCCTAGCCAAAAACTCAGAAGAAGGTATCTCCTATCTGGCATTGTTGCTTGTTATGTAGCCCTTTAGCTGTGCACATGGACTCTTCAAAAATGGTATTGGCCCCTTTAATCTTTGGTTATACGTTCCTTTTGGGTGTTTAAGGCCATACAGATGGCCCAGATAAACCAATTTATTTTTACTATTAAGGTCATTTGAGGATCTGCTACTCAGAGGTCACATGGGCCTGGGAGGAGCCCCTGGCTCCTTTCTTTTACCAGTTCCACCTATGTGAAGATAAGTCAAAAGTCCTGCTTGACCATGGTTGGCTCCGCTTGGAAGCATGGAGGAAATCATTCCTCTGTGTTGACCCTCCTCTTTGCAGACTGGACACCAGTTCAAGTCCATCTGGTGCAGTTTCCTTGGCCTCCTTGATCATGAGGACAGGGGACCCACCACAATTACAGGACATTTTGAGGGAAGTTCATAGTCCCCTGGAACTAGTCGACCTAGGAGGGCAAGGAGCAAAAAGTGTCCTTCATGTCCCTCTGACCAAATTATTATAGGCCTCAAAGTATGTCTGTTAAACATCCAAGAACGTTAGCTCAACAAGTCTGGTACTTTTAATTACTGTATGTCATGTAGATAAATCTTGGGTAAAGACCAGTTGTTCTCAGATAAACCTTACCTAGACATATATTTCTTGATCTGCTATGTATAATTTGTCAGTAGGTTATAGGAGTAATATGGTTCCCTCTGGTTTTCAAAACTAGCTAGGCATTATTTATCTCTCACATTGTCTCACCCCTCCACCATGGTTTTCCCACTTAAGGTGTCCCCATTTCCCTCCTTCTCCCTTAATAATGCCCTTCCCCTACCATTCTACCTCTCTTGAGCTCCTTCTTTCCCTTTATCTCCAAGGTTCCTTGTATACCCTTCCCTCCCCTCTCCCTTAAACTAACCCAATTTTTATTCTTATCTCCCTTATTAAGGCCTGTTTTCTACTGTTCTTCTCTTTCAGGTTCTTTCTTTTCCTTTACCTCCCTTATTCCTTTCCATTATCCTGGTTCCTGTAGTTATGTCTGGATATATACTCACTTATCAGGGTTTGGTTCTAGGATCCACACATGAGGGAGAACATACATCAATTTTTTTTTCTGAGTCTGTGTTACTACACTTAGTGTAACCGTTTCTAGTTCCATCCATTTACCTGCAAACTTCACGATTTCATCTTTCTTTACTGCTGAGTAAAACTCCATTGTATAAATGAACCACATTTTCATTATCCAC